>NW_028182300.1:1805000-2174072 GCF_964339955.1 Pipistrellus hanaki | reverse complement strand
TGACACAGCTCTCTACCCGTTGTCAAAGGCTCACCGTAACCCTAAAACTAAGCCTATCCCTCAACCTAACCCTCACCAGTGGCTAAGGCCCTGGGGCCCTGTGAAACCTGGACGAGGGTCTCAAGTGCCCACAAAAGCCTCACCTGCCTGAGCTTCAGACTGGATGCCAGCAAGAGGGACCCTTGTCCTCAGGGCAGGGCGTTCCAGGCGAATGGGGCGGAAAGCAGGCCCCCTGGGCCGTTCCACCAGACCAGTCAGAACCTCCGGAGGGGCCGGGGAGGTGCCCCCAGAGTGGAAAGTGATAATTTCTTGGACTTGACACAGCTCTCTCCCGGTTGTCAAAGCCCATAGGCAGGGCTCTGGGCGTCCCAGGACTCTCGGCTCTGAGCTGCCCTTTGGTGGGAGCGATGTGGGCCGGGGCGGGGAGGTTAGAGGGCCGGCCCCGAGGCTCCTGGAGGACCCTGGGTGTCCTGAAGTGAGGGCTGGCTGGTCTGCCCACGCTTGGGGACCTGGGAGGCACCCTGTGAGCAGAGGGCTATGTGCCTTTACATCCCAGTGGTGGGGGCTATTCCTCTGTGTTTGGGAGCAGGGCAGACTGGCTGGTGCTGCTCGCTCATTGGTCGAATGGACCAGGGGCGTGGTTTCCGGAACCAGGAGGCGGGCCCAGGCCCACAGCTGAGCCAGGTCAAGTCAAGGCGGGGGCGGGGCCAGGTGAGCAGCTGGAGGCGGTCACGGGATCAAGGGGGCGGGGCCAGGTGAACAGCCTGAAGTGGTGAGGTAAGCAGGAGAGAGGGTCTCGGGCAGGGACACGGGTGACCAGCAGGCGGGTCTGCTGGCGGCAGGGACCTAAAGAGGGGGCCCGGCAGCTTGGCCGGCCCCTTAGCTGACCTGCGGGAAGTGGTCAAGGGAAGAGTGGGTTGGGGCCGGTGTCAAAAGCTGGAAGTGGTCCAGTGGGGAAGGCCCTGGGGCCCGGTGAAGGTGCCCCCGGAGCGCAAAGTGATTTTCTCGGACTTGATACAGCTCTCTCCCCGTTGTCAAAGGCTAACCCTAACCCTAAAACTAAGCCTATCCCTCAACCTAACCCTCACCAGTGGCTAAGGCCCTGGGGCCCTGTGAAACCTGGAAGGAGGGTCTCAAGTGCCCACAAAAGCCTCACATGCCTGAGCTTCAGACTGGATGCCAGCAAGAGGGACCCTTGTCCTCAGGGCAGGGCGTTCCAGGGGAATGGGGCGGAAAGCAGGCTCCCGGGGCCGGGCCACCAGACCAGTGAGAACCTCCGGAGGGGCCGGGGAGGTGCCCCCAGAGTGGAAAGTGATAATTTCTCGGACTTGACACAGCTCTCTCCCGGTTGTCAAAGCCCATAGGCAGGGCTCTGGGCGTCCCAGGACACTCTGCTCTGAGCTGCCCTTTGGTGGGAGCGATGGGGGCCGGGGCCGTGGGGTTAGACGGCCGGCCCCGAGGCTCATGGAGGCCCCTGGGTGTCCTGAAGGGAGGGCTGGCTGGTCTGCCCACGCTTGGGGACCTGGGAGGCACCCTGTGAGCAGAGGGCTATGTGCCTTTACATTCCAGTGGTGGGGCTATTCCTCTGTGTTTGGGAGCAGGGCAGGCTGGCTGGTGCTGCTCGCTCATTGGTCGAATGGACCAGGGGCGTGGTTGCCGGAACCAGGAGGGGCCCCAGGCCCACAGCTGAGCCAGGTCAAGTCAAGGAGGGGGCGGGGCCAGGTGAGCAGCTGGAGGTGGTCACGGGATCATGGGGGCGGGGCCAGGTGAACAGCCTGAAGTGGTGAGGTAAGCAGGAGAGAGGGTCGGGGGCAGGGACACTGGTGACAAGCAGGCGGGTCTGCCGGCGGCAGGGACCTAAAGAGGGGGCCCGGCGGCTTGGCCGGCCCTTAGCTGACCTGCGGGAAGCCGTCAAGGGAGAGTGGGTTGGGGCCGGTGTCAAAAGCTGGAGGTGGTCTAGTGGTGAAGGCCCTGGGGCCCGGTGAAGGTGCCCCAGGAGCGCAAAGTGATTTTCTCGGACTTGACACAGCTCTCTCCCCGTTGTCAAAGGCTAAACCTAACCCTAAAACTAATCCTATCACTCAACCTAACCCTCACCAGTGGCTAAGGCCCTGGGGCCCTGTGAAACCTGGACGAGGGTCTCAAGTACCCACAAAAGCCTCACCTGCCTGAGCTTCAGACTGGATGCCAGCAAGAGGGACCCTTGTCCTCAGGGCAGGGCGTTCCAGGGGAATGGGGCCGAAAGCAGGCCCCCGGGGCCGGGCCACCAGACCAGTCAGAACCTCCGGAGGGGCCGGGGAGGTGCCCCCAGAGTGGAAAATGATAATTTCTCGGACTTGACACAGCTCTCTCCCGGTTGTCAAAGCCCATAGGCAGGGCTCTGGGCGTCCCAGGACACTCTGCTCTGAGCTGCCCTTTGGTGGGAGCGATGGGGGCCGGGGCTGGGGGGTTAGAGGGCCGACCCCGAGGCTCATGGAGGCCCCTGGGTGTCCTGAAGGGAAGGCTGGCTGGTCTGCCCAAGCTTGGGGACCTGGGAGGCACCCTGTGAGCAGAGGGCTATGTGCCTTTACATCCCAGTGGTGGGGGCTATTCCTCTGTGTTTGGGAGCAGGGCAGACTGGCTGGTGCTGCTCGCTCATTGGTCGAATGGACCAGGGGCGTGGTTTCCGGAACCAGGAGGCGGGCTTAGGCCCACAGCTGAGCCATTTAAAGTCAAGGCGGTGGCGGGGCCAGGTGAGCAGCTGGAGGCGGTAAGGGGATCACGGAGGCGGGGCCAGGTGAACAGCCTGAAGTGGTGAGGTAAGCAGGAGAGAGGGTCGCGGGCAGGGACATGAGTGACCAGCAGGCGGGTCTGCCGGCGGCAGGGACCTAAAGAGGGGGCCCGGCGGCTTGGCCGGCCCCTTAGCTGACCTGCGGGAAGCGGTCAAGGGAAGAGTGGGTTGGGGCCGGTATCAAAAGCTGGAGGTGGTCCAGTGGGGAAGGCCCTGGGGCCCGGTGAAGGTGCCCCAGGAGCGCAAAATGATTTTCTCGGACTTGACACCGCTCTCTCCCCGTTGTCAAAGGCTAACCCTAACCCTAAAACTAAGCCTATCCCTAAACCTAACCCTCACCAGTGGCTAAGGCCTTGGGGCCCTGTGAAACCTGGACGAGGGTCTCAAGTGCCCACAAAAGCCTCTCCTGCCTGAGCTTCAGACTGGATGCCAGCAAGAGGGACTCTTGTCCTCAGGGCAGGGTGTTCCAGGCGAATGGGGCGGAAAGCAGGCCCCCGGGGCCGGGCCACCAGACCAGTCAGAACCTCCGGAGGGGCCGGGGAGGTGCCCCCAGAGTGGAAAGTGATGATTTCTCGGACTTGACACAGCTCTCTCCCGGTTGTCAAAGCCCATAGGCAGGGCTCTGGGCGTCCCAGGACACTCTGCTCTGAGCTGCCCTTTGGTGGGAGCGATGGGGGCCGGGGCGGGGGGGTTAGAGGGCCGGCCCCGAGGCTCCTGGAGGACCCTGGGTGTCCTGAAGGGAGGGCTGGCTGGTCTGCCCACGCTTGGGGACCTGGGAGGCACCCTGTGAGCAGAGGGATATGTGCCTTTACATCCCAGTGGTGGGGGCTATTCCTCTGTGTTTGGGAGCAGGTCAGACTGGCTGGTGCTGCTCGCTCATTGGTCGAATGGACCAGGGGCGTGGTTTCCGGAACCAGGAGGCGGGCCCAGGCCCACAGCTGAGCCAGGTCAAGTCAAGGCGGGGGCGGGGCCAGGTGAGCAGCTGGAGGCGGTCACTGGATCAAGGGGGCGGGGCCAGGTGAACAGCCTGAAGTGGTTAGGTAAGCAGGAGAGAGGGTCGCGGGCAGGGACACGGGTGACCAGCAGGCGGGTCTGCCGGCGGCAGGGACCTAAAGAGGGGGCCCAGCGGCTTGGCCGGCCCCTTAGCTGACCTGCGGGAAGCGGTCAAGGGAAGAGTGGGTTGGGGCCGGTGTCAAAAGCTGGAGGAGGTCCAGTGGGGAAGGCCCTGGGGCCCGGTGAAGGTGCCCCAGGAGCGCAAAGTGATTTTCTCGGACTTGACACAGCTCTCTCCCCGTTGTCAAAGGCTCACCCTAAACCTAAAACTAAGCCTATACCTCAACCTAACCCTCACCAGTGGCTCAGGCCCTGGGGCCCTGTGAAACCTGGACGAGGGTCTAAAGTGCCCACAAAAGCCTCACCTGCCTGAGCTTCAGACTGGATGCAAGCAAGAGGGACCCTTGTCCTCAGGGCAGGGCGTTCGAGGCGAATGGGGCGGAAAGCAGGCCCCCGGGGCCGGGCCACCAGACCAGTCAGAACCTCCGGAGGGGCCGGGGAGGAGCCCCCAGAGTGGAAAGTGATAATTTCTCGGACTTGACACAGCTCTCTCCCGGTTGTCAAAGCCCATAGGCAGGGCTCTGGGCGTCCCAGGACACTCTCCTCTCAGCTGCCCTTTGGTGGGAGCGATGGGGGCCGGGGCGGGGGGGTTAGAGGGCCGGCCCCGAGGCTCCTGGAGGACCCTGGGTGTCCTGAAGGGAGGGCTGGCTGGTCTGCCCACGCTTGGGGACCTGGGAGGCACCCTGTGAGCAGAGGGCTATGTGCCTTTATATCCCAGTGGTGGGGGCTATTCCTCTGTGTTTGGGAGCAGGGCAGACTGGCTGGTGCTGCTCGCTCATTGGTCGAATGGACCAGGGGCGTGGTTTCCGGAACCAGGAGGCGGGCCCAGGCCCACAGCTGAGCCAGGTCAAGTCAAGGCGGGGGCGGGGCCAGGTGAGCAGCTGGAGGCGGTCACGGGATCAAGGGGGCGGGGCCAGGTGAACAGCCTGAAGTGGTGAGGTAAGCAGGAGAGGGGGTCGCGGGCAGGGACACGGGTGACCAGCAGGCGGGTCTGCCGGCGGCAGGGACCTAAAGAGGGGGCCCGGCGGCTTGGCCGGCCCCTTAGCTGACCTGCGGGAAGCGGTCAAGGGAAGAGTGGGTTGGGGCCGGTGTCAAAAGCTGGAGGTGGTCCAGTGGGGAAGGCCCTGGGGCCCGGTGAAGGTGCCCCAGGAGCGCAAAGTGATTTTCTCGGACTTGACACAGCTCTCTCCCCGTTGTCAAAGGCTCACCGTAACCCTAAAACTAAGCCTATCCCTCAACCTAACCCTCACCAGTGGCTAAGGCCCTGGGGCCCTGTGAAACCTGGACGAGGGTCTCAAGTGCCCACAAAAGCCTCACCTGCCTGAGCTTCAGACTGGATGCCAGCAAGAGGGACCCTTGTCCTCAGGGCTGGGCGTTCCATTCGAAGGGGGCAGAAAGCAGGCCCCCGGGGCCGTTCCACCAGACCAGTCAGAACCTCCGGAGGGGCCGGGGAGGTGCCCCCAGAGTGGAAAGTGATAATTTCTCGGACTTGACACAGCTCTCTCCCGGTTTTCAAAGCCCATAGGCAGGGCTCTGGGCGTCCCAGGACACTCTGCTCTGAGCTGCCCTTTGGTGGGAGCGATGGGGGCCGGGGCAGGGGGGTTAGAGGGCCGGCCCCGAGGCTCATGGAGGCCCCTGAGTGTCCTGAAGGGATGGCTGGCTGGTCTGCCCACGCTTGGGAACCTGGGAGGCACCCTGTGAGCAGAGGGCTATGTGCCTTTACATCCCAGTGGTGGGGGCTATTCCTCTGTGTTTGGGAGCAGGGCAGACTGGCTGGTGCTGCTTGCTCATTGGTCGAATGGACCAGGGGCGTGGTTTCCGGAACCAGGAGGCGGGCCCAGGCCCACAGCTGAGCCTGGTCAAGTCAAGGAGGGGGCGGGGCCAGGTGAGCAGCTGGAGGTGGTCACGGGATCAAGGGGGCGGGGCCAGGTGAACAGCCTGAAGTGGTGAGGTAAGCAGGAGAGAGGGTGGCGGGCAGGGACACGGGTGACCGGCAGGCGGGTCTGCCAGCCGCAGGGACCTAAAGAGGGGGCCCGGCGGCTTGGCCGGGCGCTTAGCTGACTCACGGGAAGCGGTCAAGGGAAGAGTGGGTTGGGGCCGGTGTCAAAAGCTGGAGGTGGTCTAGTGGGGAAGGCCCTGTGGCCCGGTGAAGGTGCCCGAGGAGCGCAAAGTGATTTTCTCGGACTTGACACAGCTCTCTCCCCGTTGTCAAAGGCTAACCCTAACCCTAAAACTAAGCCTATCCCTCAACCTAACCCTCACCAGTGGCTAAGGCCCTGGGGCCCTGTGAAACCTGGACGAGGGTCTCAAGGGCCCACAAAAGCCTCACCTGCGTGAGCTTCAGACTGGATTCCAGCAAGAGGGACCCTTGTCCTCAGGGCAGGGCGTTCCAGGCGAATGGGGCGGAAAGCAGGCCCCCGGGGCCGTTCCACCAGACCAGTCAGAACCTCCGGAGGGGCCGGGGAGGTGCCCCCAGAGTGGAAAGTGATAATTTCTTGAACTTGACACAGCTCTCTCCCGGTTGTCAAAGCCCATAGGCAGGGCTCTGGGCGTCCCAGGACACTCGGCTCTGAGCTGCCCTTTGGTGGGAGCGATGTGGGCCGGGCGGGGAGGTTAGAGGGCCGGCCCCGAGGCTCATGGAGGACCCTGGGTGTCCTGAAGTGAGGGCTGGCTGGTCTGCCCACGCTTGGGGACCTGGGAGGCACCCTGTGAGCAGAGGGCTATGTGCCTTTACATCCCAGTGGTGGGGGCTATTCCTCTGTGTTTGGGAGCAGGGCAGACTGGCTGGTGCTGCTCGCTCATTGGTCGAATGGACCAGGGGCGTGGTTTCCGGAACCAGGAGGCGGGCCCAGGCCCACAGCTGAGCCAGGTCAAGTCAAGGCGGGGGCGGGGCCAGGTGAGCAGCTGGAGGCGGTCACTGGATCAAGGGGGCGGGGCCAGGTGAACAGCCTGAAGTGGTGAGGTAAGCAGGAGAGAGGGTCTCGGGCAGGGACACGGGTGACCAGCAGGCGGGTCTGCCGGCGGCAGGGACCTAAAGAGGGGGCCCAGCGGCTTGGCCGGCCCCTTAGCTGACCTGCGGGAAGCGGTCAAGGGAAGAGTGGGTTGGGGCCGGTGTCAAAAGCTGGAGGTGGTCCAGTGGGGAAGGCCCTGGGGCCCGGTGAAGGTGCCCCAGGAGCGCAAAGTGATTTTCTCGGACTTGACACAGCTCTCTACCCGTTGTCAAAGGCTCACCGTAACCCTAAAACTAAGCCTATCCCTCAACCTAACCCTCACCAGTGGCTAAGGCCCTGGGGCCCTGTGAAACCTGGACGAGGGTCTCAAGTGCCCACAAAAGCCTCACCTGCCTGAGCTTCAGACTGGATGCCAGCAAGAGGGACCCTTGTCCTCAGGGCAGGGCGTTCCAGGCGAATGGGGCGGAAAGCAGGCCCCCTGGGCCGTTCCACCAGACCAGTCAGAACCTCCGGAGGGGCCGGGGAGGTGCCCCCAGAGTGGAAAGTGATAATTTCTTGGACTTGACACAGCTCTCTCCCGGTTGTCAAAGCCCATAGGCAGGGCTCTGGGCGTCCCAGGACTCTCGGCTCTGAGCTGCCCTTTGGTGGGAGCGATGTGGGCCGGGGCGGGGAGGTTAGAGGGCCGGCCCCGAGGCTCCTGGAGGACCCTGGGTGTCCTGAAGTGAGGGCTGGCTGGTCTGCCCACGCTTGGGGACCTGGGAGGCACCCTGTGAGCAGAGGGCTATGTGCCTTTACATCCCAGTGGTGGGGGCTATTCCTCTGTGTTTGGGAGCAGGGCAGACTGGCTGGTGCTGCTCGCTCATTGGTCGAATGGACCAGGGGCGTGGTTTCCGGAACCAGGAGGCGGGCCCAGGCCCACAGCTGAGCCAGGTCAAGTCAAGGCGGGGGCGGGGCCAGGTGAGCAGCTGGAGGCGGTCACGGGATCAAGGGGGCGGGGCCAGGTGAACAGCCTGAAGTGGTGAGGTAAGCAGGAGAGAGGGTCTCGGGCAGGGACACGGGTGACCAGCAGGCGGGTCTGCTGGCGGCAGGGACCTAAAGAGGGGGCCCGGCAGCTTGGCCGGCCCCTTAGCTGACCTGCGGGAAGTGGTCAAGGGAAGAGTGGGTTGGGGCCGGTGTCAAAAGCTGGAAGTGGTCCAGTGGGGAAGGCCCTGGGGCCCGGTGAAGGTGCCCCCGGAGCGCAAAGTGATTTTCTCGGACTTGATACAGCTCTCTCCCCGTTGTCAAAGGCTAACCCTAACCCTAAAACTAAGCCTATCCCTCAACCTAACCCTCACCAGTGGCTAAGGCCCTGGGGCCCTGTGAAACCTGGAAGGAGGGTCTCAAGTGCCCACAAAAGCCTCACATGCCTGAGCTTCAGACTGGATGCCAGCAAGAGGGACCCTTGTCCTCAGGGCAGGGCGTTCCAGGGGAATGGGGCGGAAAGCAGGCTCCCGGGGCCGGGCCACCAGACCAGTGAGAACCTCCGGAGGGGCCGGGGAGGTGCCCCCAGAGTGGAAAGTGATAATTTCTCGGACTTGACACAGCTCTCTCCCGGTTGTCAAAGCCCATAGGCAGGGCTCTGGGCGTCCCAGGACACTCTGCTCTGAGCTGCCCTTTGGTGGGAGCGATGGGGGCCGGGGCCGTGGGGTTAGACGGCCGGCCCCGAGGCTCATGGAGGCCCCTGGGTGTCCTGAAGGGAGGGCTGGCTGGTCTGCCCACGCTTGGGGACCTGGGAGGCACCCTGTGAGCAGAGGGCTATGTGCCTTTACATTCCAGTGGTGGGGCTATTCCTCTGTGTTTGGGAGCAGGGCAGGCTGGCTGGTGCTGCTCGCTCATTGGTCGAATGGACCAGGGGCGTGGTTGCCGGAACCAGGAGGGGCCCCAGGCCCACAGCTGAGCCAGGTCAAGTCAAGGAGGGGGCGGGGCCAGGTGAGCAGCTGGAGGCGGTCACGGGATCATGGGGGCGGGGCCAGGTGAACAGCCTGAAGTGGTGAGGTAAGCAGGAGAGAGGGTCGGGGGCAGGGACACTGGTGACAAGCAGGCGGGTCTGCCGGCGGCAGGGACCTAAAGAGGGGGCCCGGCGGCTTGGCCGGCCCTTAGCTGACCTGCGGGAAGCCGTCAAGGGAGAGTGGGTTGGGGCCGGTGTCAAAAGCTGGAGGTGGTCTAGTGGTGAAGGCCCTGGGGCCCGGTGAAGGTGCCCCAGGAGCGCAAAGTGATTTTCTCGGACTTGACACAGCTCTCTCCCCGTTGTCAAAGGCTAAACCTAACCCTAAAACTAATCCTATCACTCAACCTAACCCTCACCAGTGGCTAAGGCCCTGGGGCCCTGTGAAACCTGGACGAGGGTCTCAAGTACCCACAAAAGCCTCACCTGCCTGAGCTTCAGACTGGATGCCAGCAAGAGGGACCCTTGTCCTCAGGGCAGGGCGTTCCAGGGGAATGGGGCCGAAAGCAGGCCCCCGGGGCCGGGCCACCAGACCAGTCAGAACCTCCGGAGGGGCCGGGGAGGTGCCCCCAGAGTGGAAAATGATAATTTCTCGGACTTGACACAGCTCTCTCCCGGTTGTCAAAGCCCATAGGCAGGGCTCTGGGCGTCCCAGGACACTCTGCTCTGAGCTGCCCTTTGGTGGGAGCGATGGGGGCCGGGGCTGGGGGGTTAGAGGGCCGACCCCGAGGCTCATGGAGGCCCCTGGGTGTCCTGAAGGGAAGGCTGGCTGGTCTGCCCAAGCTTGGGGACCTGGGAGGCACCCTGTGAGCAGAGGGCTATGTGCCTTTACATCCCAGTGGTGGGGGCTATTCCTCTGTGTTTGGGAGCAGGGCAGACTGGCTGGTGCTGCTCGCTCATTGGTCGAATGGACCAGGGGCGTGGTTTCCGGAACCAGGAGGCGGGCCCAGGCCCACAGCTGAGCCAGGTCAAGTCAAGGCGGGGGCGGGGCCAGGTGAGCAGCTGGAGGCGGTCACTGGATCAAGGGGGCGGGGCCAGGTGAACAGCCTGAAGTGGTTAGGTAAGCAGGAGAGAGGGTCGCGGGCAGGGACACGGGTGACCAGCAGGCGGGTCTGCCGGCGGCAGGGACCTAAAGAGGGGGCCCAGCGGCTTGGCCGGCCCCTTAGCTGACCTGCGGGAAGCGGTCAAGGGAAGAGTGGGTTGGGGCCGGTGTCAAAAGCTGGAGGAGGTCCAGTGGGGAAGGCCCTGGGGCCCGGTGAAGGTGCCCCAGGAGCGCAAAGTGATTTTCTCGGACTTGACACAGCTCTCTCCCCGTTGTCAAAGGCTCACCCTAAACCTAAAACTAAGCCTATACCTCAACCTAACCCTCACCAGTGGCTCAGGCCCTGGGGCCCTGTGAAACCTGGACGAGGGTCTAAAGTGCCCACAAAAGCCTCACCTGCCTGAGCTTCAGACTGGATGCAAGCAAGAGGGACCCTTGTCCTCAGGGCAGGGCGTTCGAGGCGAATGGGGCGGAAAGCAGGCCCCCGGGGCCGGGCCACCAGACCAGTCAGAACCTCCGGAGGGGCCGGGGAGGAGCCCCCAGAGTGGAAAGTGATAATTTCTCGGACTTGACACAGCTCTCTCCCGGTTGTCAAAGCCCATAGGCAGGGCTCTGGGCGTCCCAGGACACTCTCCTCTCAGCTGCCCTTTGGTGGGAGCGATGGGGGCCGGGGCGGGGGGGTTAGAGGGCCGGCCCCGAGGCTCCTGGAGGACCCTGGGTGTCCTGAAGGGAGGGCTGGCTGGTCTGCCCACGCTTGGGGACCTGGGAGGCACCCTGTGAGCAGAGGGCTATGTGCCTTTATATCCCAGTGGTGGGGGCTATTCCTCTGTGTTTGGGAGCAGGGCAGACTGGCTGGTGCTGCTCGCTCATTGGTCGAATGGACCAGGGGCGTGGTTTCCGGAACCAGGAGGCGGGCCCAGGCCCACAGCTGAGCCAGGTCAAGTCAAGGCGGGGGCGGGGCCAGGTGAGCAGCTGGAGGCGGTCACGGGATCAAGGGGGCGGGGCCAGGTGAACAGCCTGAAGTGGTGAGGTAAGCAGGAGAGGGGGTCGCGGGCAGGGACACGGGTGACCAGCAGGCGGGTCTGCCGGCGGCAGGGACCTAAAGAGGGGGCCCGGCGGCTTGGCCGGCCCCTTAGCTGACCTGCGGGAAGCGGTCAAGGGAAGAGTGGGTTGGGGCCGGTGTCAAAAGCTGGAGGTGGTCCAGTGGGGAAGGCCCTGGGGCCCGGTGAAGGTGCCCCAGGAGCGCAAAGTGATTTTCTCGGACTTGACACAGCTCTCTCCCCGTTGTCAAAGGCTCACCGTAACCCTAAAACTAAGCCTATCCCTCAACCTAACCCTCACCAGTGGCTAAGGCCCTGGGGCCCTGTGAAACCTGGACGAGGGTCTCAAGTGCCCACAAAAGCCTCACCTGCCTGAGCTTCAGACTGGATGCCAGCAAGAGGGACCCTTGTCCTCAGGGCTGGGCGTTCCATTCGAAGGGGGCAGAAAGCAGGCCCCCGGGGCCGTTCCACCAGACCAGTCAGAACCTCCGGAGGGGCCGGGGAGGTGCCCCCAGAGTGGAAAGTGATAATTTCTCGGACTTGACACAGCTCTCTCCCGGTTTTCAAAGCCCATAGGCAGGGCTCTGGGCGTCCCAGGACACTCTGCTCTGAGCTGCCCTTTGGTGGGAGCGATGGGGGCCGGGGCAGGGGGGTTAGAGGGCCGGCCCCGAGGCTCATGGAGGCCCCTGAGTGTCCTGAAGGGATGGCTGGCTGGTCTGCCCACGCTTGGGAACCTGGGAGGCACCCTGTGAGCAGAGGGCTATGTGCCTTTACATCCCAGTGGTGGGGCTATTCCTCTGTGTTTGGGAGCAGGGCAGGCTGGCTGGTGCTAATCGCTTATTGGTCGAATGGACCAGGGGCGTGGTTTCTGGAACCAGGAGGCGGGCCCCGGCCCACAGCTGAGCCAGGTCAAGTCAAGGAGGGGGCGGGGCCAGGTGAGCAGCTGGAGGCGGTCACGGATCACGGGGGCGGGGCCAGGTGAACAGCCTGAAGTGGTGAGGTAAGCAGGAGAGAGGGTCGCGGGCAGGGACACGGGTGACCAGCAGGCGGGTCTGCCAGCGGCAGGGACCTAAAGAGGGGGCCCGGCGGCTTGGCCGGCCACTTAGCTGACCTGCGGGAAGCGGTCAAGAGAAGAGTGGGTTGGGGCCAGTGTCAAAAGCTGGAGGTGGTCCAGTGGTGAAGGCCCTGGGGCCCGGTGAAGGTGCTCCAGGAGCGCAAAGTGATTTCCTCGGACTTGACACAGCTCTCTCCCCCTTGGCAAAGGCTAAACCTAACCCTAAAACTAATCCTATCACTCAACCTAACCCTCACCAGTGGCTAAGGCCCTGGGGCCCTGTGAAACTTGGACGAGGGTCTCAAGTACCCACAAAAGCCTCACCTGCCTGAGCTTCAGACTGGATGCCAGCAAGAGGGACCCTTGTCCTCAGGGCAGGGCGTTCCAGGGGAATGGGGCGGAAAGCAGGCCCCCGGGGCCGTTCCACCAGACCAGTCAGAACCTCCGGAGGGGCCGGGGAGGTGCCCCCAGAGTGGAAAGTGATAATTTCTTGAACTTGACACAGCTCTCTCCCGGTTGTCAAAGCCCATAGGCAGGGCTCTGGGCATCCCAGGACACTCTGCTCTGAGCTGCCCTTTGGTGGGAGCGATGGGGGCCGGGGCCGGGGGGTTAGAGGGCCGAACCCGAGGCTCATGGTGGCCCCTGGGTGTCCTGAAGGGAGGGCTGGCTGGTCTGCCCAAGCTTGGGGACCTGGGAGGCACCCTGTGAGCAGAGGGCTATGTGCCTTTACATCCCAGTGGTGGGGGCTATTCCTCTGTGTTTGGGAGCAGGGCAGACTCGCTGGTGCTGCTCGCTCATTGGTCGAATGGACCAGGGGCGTGGTTTCCGGAACCAGGAGGCGGGCCCAGGCCCACAGCTGAGCCTGGTCAAGTCAAGGCGGGGGCGGGGCCAGGTGAGCAGCTGGAGGCGGTCACGGGATCCAGGGGGCGAGGCCAGGTGAACAGCCTGAAGTGGTGAGGTAAGCAGGAGAGAGGGTCTCGGGCAGGGACACGGGTGACCAGCAGGCGGGTCTGCCGGCGGCAGGGACCTAAAGAGGGGGCCCGGCGGCTTGGCCGGCCCCTTAGCTGACCTGCGGGAAGCGGTCAAGGGAAGAGTGGGTTGGTGCCGGTGTCAAAAGCTGGAGGTGGTCCAGTGGGGAAGGCCCTGGGGCCCGGTGAAGGTGCCCTAGGAGCGCAAAGTGATTTTCTCGGACTTGACACAGCTCTCTCCCGGTTGTCAAAGGCTATCCCTTACCCTAAAACTAAGCCTATCCCTCAACCTAACCCTCACCAGTGGCTAAGGCCCTGGGGACCTGTGAAACCTGGACGATTGTCTCAAGTGCCCACAAAAGCCTCACCTCCCTGAGCTTCAGACTGGATTCCAGCAAGAGGGACCCTTGTCCTCAGGGCAGGGCGTTCCAGGCGAATGGGGCGGAAAGCAGGCCCCCGCGGCCGGGCCACTAGACCAGTCAGAACCTCCGGAGGGGCCGGGGAGGTGCCCCCAGAGTGGAAAGTGATAATTTCTCGGACTTGACACAGCTCTCTCCCGGTTGTCAAAGCCCATAGGCAGGGCTCTGGGCGTCCCAGGACACTCTGCTCTGAGCTGCCCTTTGGTGGGAGCGATGGGGGCCGGGCCGGGGGGGTTAGAGGGCCGGCCCCGAGGCTCTTGGAGGCCCCTGAGTGTCCTGAAGGGAGGGCTGGCTGGTCTGCCCACGCTTGGGGACCTGGGAGGCACCCTGTGAGCAGAGGGATATGTGCCTTTACATCCCAGTGGTGGGGGCTATTCCTCTGTGTTTGGGAGCAGGTCAGACTGGCTGGTGCTGCTCGCTCATTGGTCGAATGGACCAGGGGCGTGGTTTCCGGAACCAGGAGGCGGGCCCAGGCCCACAGCTGAGCCAGGTGAAGTCAAGGCGGGGGCGGGGCCAGGTGAGCAGCTGGAGGCAGTCACTGGATCAAGGGGGCGGGGCCAGGTGAACAGCCTGAAGTGGTGAGGTAAGCAGGAGAGAGGGTCGCGGGCAGGGACACGGGTGACCAGCAGGCGGGTCTGCCGGCGGCAGGGACCTAAAGCGGGGGCCCGGCGGCTTGGCCGGCCCCTTAGCTGACCTGCGGGAAGCGGTCAAGGGAAGAGTGGGTTGGGGCCGGTGTCAAAAGCTGGAGGTGGTCCAGTGGTGAAGGCCCTGGGGCCCGGTGAAGGTGCCCCAGGAGCGCAAAGTATTTTCTCGGACTTGACACAGCTCTCTCCCCGTTGTCAAAGGCTAACCCTAACCCTAAAACTAAGCCTATTCCTCAACCTAACCCTAACCAGTGGCTAAGGCCCTGGGGCCCTGTGAAACCTGGACGAGGGTCTCAAGTGCCCACAAAAGCCTCACCTGCCTGAGCTTCAGACTGGATGCCAGCAAGAGGGACCCTTGTCCTCAGGGCAGGGCGTTCCAGGCGAATGGGGCGGAAAGCAGGCCCCCGGGGCCGGGCCACCAGACCAGTCAGAACCTCCGGAGGGGCCGGGCAGGTGCCCCCAGAGTGGAAAGTGATAATTTCTCGGACTTGACACAGCTCTCTCCCGGTTGTCAAAGCCCATAGGCAGGGCTCTGGGCGTCCCAGGACACTCTCCTCTCAGCTGCCCTTTGGTGGGAGCGATGGGGGCCGGGGCGGGGGGGTTAGAGGGCCGGCCCCGAGGCTCATGGAGGACCCTGGGTGTCCTGAAGGGATGGCTGGCTGGTCTGCCCACGCTTGGGGACCTGGGAGGCACCCTGTGAGCAGAGGGCTATGTGCCTTTACATCCCAGTGGTGGGGGCTATTCCTCTGTGTTTGGGAGCAGGGCAGACTGGCTGGTGCTGCTCGCTCATTGGTCGAATGGACCAGGGGCGTGGTTTCCGGAACCAGGAGGCGGGCCCAGGCCCACAGCTGAGCCAGGTCAAGTCAAGGCGGGGGCGGGGCCAGGTGAGCAGCTGGAGGCGGTCACGGGATCAAGGGGGCGGGGCCAGGTGAACAGCCTGAAGTGGTGAGGTAAGCAGGAGAGAGGGTCGCGGGCAGGGACACGGGTGACCAGCAGGCGGGTCTGCCGGCGGCAGGGACCTAAAGAGGGGGCCCGGCGGCTTGGCCGGCCCCTTAGCTGACCTGCGGGAAGCGGTCAAGGGAAGAGTGGGTTGGGGCCGGTGTCAAAAGCTGGAGGTGGTCCAGTGTGGAAGGCCCTGGGGCCCGGTGAAGGTGCCCCAGGAGCGCAAAGTGATTTTCTCGGACTTGACACAGCTCTCTCCCCGTTGTCAAAGGCTCACCGTAACCCTAAAACTAAGCCTATCCCTCAACCTAACCCTCACCAGTGGCTAAGGCCCTGGGGCCCTGTGAAACCTGGACGAGGGTCTCAAGTGCCCACAAAAGCCTCACCTGCCTGAGCTTCAGACTGGATGCCAGCAAGAGGGACCCTTGTCCTCAGGGCAGGGTGTTCCAGGCCAATGGGGCGGAAAGCAGGCCCCCGGGGCCGGGCCACCAGACCAGTCAGAACCTCCGGAGGGGTCGGGGAGGTGCCCCCAGAGTGGAAAGTGATGATTTCTCGGACTTGACACAGCTCTCTCCCAGTTGTCAAAGCCCATAGGCAGGGCTCTGGGCGTCCCAGGACACTCTGCTCTGAGCTGCCCTTTGGTGGGAGCGATGGGGGCCGGGACGGGGGGGTTAGAGGGCCGGCCCCGAGGCTCCTGGAGGACCCTGGGTGTCCTGAAGGGAGGGCTGGCTGGTCTGCCCACGCTTGGGGACCTGGGAGGCACCCTGTGAGCAGAGGGCTATGTGCCTTTACATCCCAGTCAGTGCTGGGGGCTATTCCTCTGTGTTTGGGAGCAGGGCAGACTGGCTGGTGCTGCTCGCTCATTGGTCGAATGGACCAGGGGCGTGGTTTCCGGAACCAGGAGGCGGGCTTAGGCCCACAGCTGAGCCATTTAAAGTCAAGGCGGTGGCAGGGCCAAGTGAGCAGCTGGAGGCAGTAACGGGATCAGGGAGGCGGGGCCAGGTGAACAGCCTGAAGTGGTGAGGTAAGCAGGAGAGAGGGTCGCGGGCAGGGACATGAGTGACCAGCAGGCGGGTCTGCCGGCGGCAGGGACCTAAAGAGGGGGCCCGGCGGCTTGGCCGGCCCCTTAGCTGACCTGCGGGAAGCGGTCAAGGGAAGAGTGGGTTGGGGCCGGTATCAAAAGCTGGAGGTGGTCCAGTGGGGAAGGCCCTGGGGCCCGGTGAAGGAGCCCCAGGAGCGCAAAATGATTTTCTCGGACTTGACACCGCTCTCTCCCCGTTGTCAAAGGCTAACCCTAACCCTAAAACTAAGCCTATCCCTAAACCTAACCCTCACCAGTTGCTAAGGCCTTGGGGCCCTGTGAAACCTGGACGAGGGTCTCAAGTGCCCACAAAAGCCTCACCTGCCTGAGCTTCAGACTGGATGCCAGCAAGAGGGACCCTTGTCCTCAGGGCAGGGCGTTCCAGGCGAATGGGGCGGAAAGCAGGCCCCCGGGGCCGTTCCACCAGACCAGTCGGAACCTCCGGAGGGGCCGGGGAGGTGCCCCCAGAGTGGAAAGTGATAATTTCTCGGACTTGACACAGCTCTCTCCCGGTTGTCAAAGCCCATAGGCAGGGCTCTGGGCGTCCCAGGACACTCACCTCTCAGCTGCCATTTGGTGGGAGCGATGTGGGCCGGGGCGGGGGGGTTAGAGGGCCGGCCCCGATGCTCATGGAGGACCCTGGGTGTCCTGAAGGGATGGCTGGCTGGTCTGCCCACGCTTTGGGACCTGGGAGGCAAGCTGTGAGCAGAGGGCTATGTGCCTTTACATCCCAGTGGTGGGGGCTATTCCTCTGTGTTTGGGAGCAGGGCAGACTGGCTGGTGCTGCTCGCTCATTGGTCGAATGGACCAGGGGCGTGGTTTCCGGAACCAGGAGGCGGGCCCAGGCCCACAGCTGAGCCAGGTCAAGTCAAGGCGGGGGCGGGGCCAGGTGAGCAGCTGGAGGCGGTCACGGGATCAAGGGGGCGGGGCCAGGTGAACAGCCTGAAGTGGTGAGGTAAGCAGGAGAGAGGGTCTCGGGCAGGGACACGGGTGACCAGCAGGCGGGTCTGCCGGCGGCAGGGACCTAAAGAGGGGGCCCGGCGGCTTGGCCGGCCCCTTAGCTGACCTGCGGGAAGCGGTCAAGGGAAGAGTGGGTTGGGGCCGGTGTCAAAAGCTGGAGGTGGTCCAGTGGGGAAGGCCCTGGGGCCCGGTGAAGGTGCCCCAGGAGCGCAAAGTGATTTTCTCGGACTTGACACAGCTCTCTCCCCGTTGTCAAAGGCTCACCGTAACCCTAAAACTAAGCCTATCCCTCAACCTAACCCTCACCAGTGGCTAAGGCCCTGGGGCCCTGTGAAACCTGGACGAGGGTCTCAAGTGCCCACAAAAGCCTCACCTGCCTGAGCTTCAGAGTGGATGCCAGCAAGAGGGACCCTTGTCCTCAGGGCTGGGCGTTCCATTCGAAGGGGGCAGAAAGCAGGCCCCCGGGGCCGTTCCACCAGACCAGTCAGAACCTCCTGAGGGGCCGGGGAGGTGCCCCCAGAGTGGAAAGTGATAATTTCTCGGACTTGACACAGCTCTCTCCCGGTTTTCAAAGCCCATAGGCAGGGCTCTGGGCGTCCCAGGACACTCTGCTCTGAGCTGCCCTTTGGTGGGAGCGATGGGGGCCGGGGCGGGGGGGTTAGAGGGCCGGCCCCGAGGCTCATGGAGGCCCCTGGGTGTCCTGAAGGGATGGCTGGCTGGTCTGCCCACGCTTGGGGACCTGGGAGGCACCCTGTGAGCAGAGGGCTATGTGCCTTTACATCCCAGTGGTGGGGCTATTCCTCTGTGTTTGGGAGCAGGGCAGGCTGGCTGGTGCTGATCGCTTATTGGTCGAATGGACCAGGGGCGTGGTTTCTGGAACCAGGAGGCGGGCCCAGGCCCACAGCTGAGCCAGGTCAAGTCAAGGAGAGGGCGGGGCCAGGTGAGCAGCTGGAGGCCGTCACGGGATCACGGGGGCGGGGCCAGGTGAACAGCCTGAAGTGGTGAGGTAAGCAGGAGAGAGGGTCGCGGGCAGGGACACGGGTGACCAGCAGGCGGGTCTGCCAGCGGCAGGGACCTAAAGAGGGGGCCCGGCGGCTTGGCCGGCCACTTAGCTGACCTGCGGGAAGCGGTCAAGGGAAGAGTGGGTTGGGGCCGGTGTCAAAAGCTGGAGGTGGTCCAGTGGTGAAGGCCCTGGGGCCCGGTGAAGGTGCTCCAGGAGAGCAAAGTGATTTCCTCGGACTTGACACAGCTCTCTCCCCGTTGTCAAAGGCTAAACCTAACCCTAAAACTAATCCTATCACTCAACCTAACCCTCACCAGTGGCTAAGGCCCTGGGGCCCTGTGAAACCTGGACGAGGGTCTCAAGTACCCACAAAAGCCTCACCTGCCTGAGCTTCAGACTGGATGCCAGCAAGAGGGACCCTTGTCCTCAGGGCAGGGCGTTCCAGGGGAATGGGGCGGAAAGCAGGCCCCCGGGGCCGGGCCACCAGACCAGTCAGAACCTCCGGAGGGGCCGGGGAGGTGCCCCCAGAGTGGAAAATGATAATTTCTCGGACTTGACACAGCTCTCTCCCGGTTGTCAAAGCCCATAGGCAGGGCTCTGGGCATCCCAGGACACTCTGCTCTGAGCTGCCCTTTGGTGGGAGCGATGGGGGCCGGGGCCGGGGGGTTAGAGGGCCGACCCCGAGGCTCATGGAGGCCCCTGGGTGTCCTGAAGGGAGGGCTGGCTGGTCTGCCCAAGCTTGGGGACCTGGGAGGCACCCTGTGAGCAGAGGGCTATGTGCCTTTACATCCCAGTGGTGGGGGCTATTCCTCTGTGTTTGGGAGCAGGGCAGACTGGCTGGTGCTGCTCGCTCATTGGTCGAATGGACCAGGGGCGTGGTTTCCGGAACCAGGAGGCGGGCCCAGGCCCACAGCTGAGCCTGGTCAAGTCAAGGCGGGGGCGGGGCCAGGTGAGCAGCTGGAGGCGGTCACGGGATCAAGGGGGCGGGGCCAGGTGAACAGCCTGAAGTGGTGAGGTAAGCAGGAGAGAGGGTCTCGGGCAGGGACACGGGTGACCAGCAGGCGGGTCTGCCGGCGGCAGGGACCTAAAGAGGGGGCCCGGCGGCTTGGCCGGCCCCTTAGCTGACCTACGGGAAGCGGTCAAGGGAAGAGTGGGTTAGTGCCGGTGTCAAAAGCTGGAGGTGGTCCAGTGGGGAAGGCCCTGGGGCCCGGTGAAGGTGCCCTAGGAGCGCAAAGTGATTTTCTCGGACTTGACACAGCTCTCTCCCGGTTGTCAAAGGCTATCCCTTACCCTAAAACTAAGCCTATCCCTCAACCTAACCCTCACCAGTGGCTAAGGCCCTGGGGACCTGTGAAACCTGGACGATTGTCTCAAGTGCCCACAAAAGCCTCACCTCCCTGAGCTTCATACTGGATTCCAGCAAGAGGGACCCTTGTCCTCAGGGCAGGGCGTTCCAGGCGAATGGGGCGGAAAGCAGGCCCCCGCGGCCGGGCCACTAGACCAGTCAGAACCTCCGGAGGGGCCGGGGAGGTGCCCCCAGAGTGGAAAGTGATAATTTCTCGGACTTGACACAGCTCTCTCCCGGTTGTCAAAGCCCATAGGCAGGGCTCTGGGCGTCCCAGGACACTCTGCTCTGAGCTGCCCTTTGGTGGGAGCGATGGGGGCCGGGCCGGGGGGGTTAGAGGGCCGGCCCCGAGGCTCCTGGAGGCCCCTGGGTGTCCTGAAGGGAGGGCTGGCTGGTCTGCCCACGCTTGGGGACCTGGGAGGCACCCTGTGAGCAGAGGGATATGTGCCTTTACATCCCAGTGGTTGGGGCTATTCCTCTGTGTTTGGGAGCAGGTCAGACTGGCTGGTGCTGCTCGCTCATTGGTCGAATGGACCAGGGGCGTGGTTTCCGGAACCAGGAGGCGGGCCCAGGCCCACAGCTGAGCCAGGTGAAGTCAAGGCGGGGGCGGGGCCAGGTGAGCAGCTGGAGGCAGTCACTTGATCAAGGGGGCAGGGCCAGGTGAACAGCCTGAAGTGGTGAGGTAAGCAGGAGAGAGGGTCGCGGGCAGGGACACGGGTGACCAGCAGGCGGGTCTGCCGGCGGCAGGGACCTAAAGCGGGGGCCCGGCGGCTTGGCCGGCCCCTTAGCTGACCTGCGGGAAGCGGTCAAGGGAAGAGTGGGTTGGGGCCGGTGTCAAAAGCTGGAGGTGGTCCAGTGGTGAAGGCCCTGGGGCCCGGTGAAGGTGCCCCAGGAGCGCAAAGTGATTTTCTCGGACTTGACACAGCTCTCTCCCCGTTGTCAAAGGCTAACCCTAACCCTAAAACTAAGCCTATTCCTCAACCTAACCCTAACCAGTGGCTAAGGCCCTGGGGCCCTGTGAAACCTGGACGAGGGTCTCAAGTGCCCACAAAAGCCTCACCTGCCTGAGCTTCAGACTGGATGCCAGCAAGAGGGACCCTTGTCCTCAGGGCAGGGTGTTCCAGGCCAATGGGGCGGAAAGCAGGCCCCCGGGGCTGGGCCACCAGACCAGTCAGAACCTCCGGAGGGGTCGGGGAGGTGCCCCCAGAGTGGAAAGTGATGATTTCTCGGACTTGACACAGCTCTCTCCCAGTTGTCAAAGCCCATAGGCAGGGCTCTGGGTTTCCCAGGACACTCTGCTCTGAGCTGCCCTTTGGTGGGAGCGATGGGGGCCGGGACGGGGGGGTTAGAGGGCCGGCCCCGAGGCTCCTGGAGGACCCTGGGTGTCCTGAAGGGAGGGCTGGCTGGTCTGCCCACGCTTGGGGACCTGGGAGGCACCCTGTGAGCAGAGGGCTATGTGCCTTTACATCCCAGTCAGTGGTGCGGGCTATTCCTCTGTGTTTGGGAGCAGGGCAGACTGGCTGGTGCTGCTCGCTCATTGGTCGAATGGACCAGGGGCGTGGTTTCCGGAACCAGGAGGCGGGCTTAGGCCCACAGCTGAGCCAGGTCAAGTCAAGGCGGGGGCGGGGCCAGGTGAGCAGCTGGAGGCGGTCACAGGATCAAGGGGGCGGGGCCAGGTGAACAGCCTGAAGAGGTGAGGTAAGCAGGATAGAGGGTCTCGGGCAGGGACACGGGTGACCAGCAGGCGGGTCTGCGGGCGGCAGGGACCTAAAGAGGGGGCCCGGCGGCTTGGCCGGCCCCTTAGCTGACCTGCGGGAAGCGGTCAAGGGAAGAGTGGGTTGGGGCCGGTGTCAAAAGCTGGAGGTGGTCCAGTGGGGAAGGCCCTGGGGCCCGGTGAAGGTGCCCCAGGAGCGCAAAGTGATTTTCTCGGACTTGACACAGCTCTCTCCCCGTTGTCAAAGGCTCACCGTAACCCTAAAACTAAGCCTATCCCTCAACCTAACCCTCACCAGTGGCTAAGGCCCTGGGGCCCTGTGAAACCTGGACGAGGGTCTCAAGTGCCCACAAAAGCCTCACCTGCCTGAGCTTCAGACTGGATGCCAGCAAGAGGGACCCTTGTCCTCAGGGCTGGGCGTTCCATTCGAAGGGGGCAGAAAGCAGGCCCCCGGGGCCGTTCCACCAGACCAGTCAGAACCTCCGGAGGGGCCGGGGAGGTGCCCCCAGAGTGGAAAGTGATAATTTCTCGGACTTGACACAGCTCTCTCCCGGTTTTCAAAGCCCATAGGCAGGGCTCTGGGCGTCCCAGGACACTCTGCTCTGAGCTGCCCTTTGGTGGGAGCGATGGGGGCCGGGGCGGGGGGGTTAGAGGGCCGGCCCCGAGGCTCATGGAGGCCCCTGGGTGTCCTGAAGGGATGGCTGGCTGGTCTGCCCACGCTTGGGGACCTGGGAGGCACCCTGTGAGCAGAGGGCTATGTGCCTTTACATCCCAGTGGTGGGGCTATTCCTCTGTGTTTGGGAGCATGGCAGGTTGGCTGGTGCTGATCGCTTATTGGTCGAATGGACCAGGGGCGTGGTTTCTGGAACCAGGAGGCGGGCCCAGGCCCACAGCTGAGCCAGGTCAAGTCAAGGAGGGGGCGGGGCTAGGTGAGCAGCTGGAGGCGGTCACAGGATCACGGGGGCGGGGCCAGGTGAACAGCCTGAAGTGGTGAGGTAAGCAGGAGAGAGGGTCGCGGGCAGGGACACGGGTGACCAGCAGGCGGGTCTGCCAGCGGCAGGGACCTAAAGAGGGGGCCCGGCGGCTTGGCCGGCCACTTAGCTGACCTGTGGGAAGCGGTCAAGGGAAGAGTGGGTTGGGGCCGGTGTCAAAAGCTGGAGGTGGTCCAGTGGTGAAGGCCCTGGGGCCCGGTGAAGGTGCTCCAGGAGCGCAAAGTGATTTCCTCGGACTTGACACAGCTCTCTCCCCGTTGTCAAAGGCTAAACCTAACCCTAAAACTAATCCTATCACTCAACCTAACCCTCACCAGTGGCTAAGGCCCTGGGGCCCTGTGAAACCTGGACGAGGGTCTCAAGTACCCACAAAAGCCTCACCTGCCTGAGCTTCAGACTGGATGCCAGCAAGAGGGACCCTTGTCCTCAGGGCAGGGCGTTCCAGAGGAATGGGGCGGAAAGCAGGCCCCCGGGGCCGGGCCACCAGACCAGTCAGAACCTCCGGAGGGGCCGGGGAGGTGCCCCCAGAGTGGAAAATGATAATTTCTCGGACTTGACACAGCTCTCTCCCGGTTGTCAAAGCCCATAGGCAGGGCTCTGGGCGTCCCAGGACACTCTGCTCTGAGCTGCCCTTTGGTGGGAGCGATGGGGGCCGGGGCCGGGGGGTTAGAGGGCCGACCCCGAGGCTCATGGAGGCCCCTGGGTGTCCTGAAGGGAGGGCTGGCTGGTCTGCCCAAGCTTGGGGACCTGGGAGGCACCCTGTGAGCAGAGGGCTATGTGCCTTTACATCCCAGTGGTGGGGGCTATTCCTCTGTGTTTGGGAGCAGGGCAGACTGGCTGGTGCTGCTCGCTCATTGGTCGAATGGACCAGGGGCGTGGTTTCCGGAACCAGGAGGCGGGCCCAGGCCCACAGCTGAGCCTGGTCAAGTCAAGGCGGGGGCGGGGCCAGGTGAGCAGCTGGAGGCGGTCACGGGATCAAGGGGGCGGGGCCAGGTGAACAGCCTGAAGTGGTGAGGTAAGCAGGAGAGAGGGTCTCGGGCAGGGACACGGGTGACCAGCAGGCGGGTCTGCCGGCGGCAGGGACCTCAAGAGGGGGCCCGGCGGCTTGGCCGGCCCCTTAGCTGACCTGCGGGAAGCGGTCAAGGGAAGAGTGGGTTGGTGCCGGTGTCAAAAGCTGGAGGTGGTCCAGTGGGGAAGGCCCTGGGGCCCGGTGAAGGTGCCCCAGGAGCGCAAAGTGATTTTCTCGGACTTGACACAGCTCTCTCCCCGTTGTCAAAGGCTATCCCTTACCCTAAAACTAAGCCTATCCCTCAACCTAACCCTCACCAGTGGCTAAGGCCCTGGGGCCCTGTGAAACCTGGACGATTGTCTCAAGTGCCCACAAAAGCCTCACCTGCCTGAGCTTCAGACTGGATTCCAGCAAGAGGGACCCTTGTCCTCAGGGCAGGGCGTTCCAGGCGAATGGGGCGGAAAGCAGGCCCCCGCGGCCGGGCCACTAGACCAGTCAGAACCTCCGGAGGGGCCGGGGAGGTGCCCCCAGAGTGGAAAGTGATAATTTCTCGGACTTGACACAGCTCTCTCCCGGTTGTCAAAGCCCATAGGCAGGGCTCTGGGCGTCCCAGGACACTCTGCTCTGAGCTGCCCTTTGGTGGGAGCGATGGGGGCCGGGCCGGGGGGGTTAGAGGGCCGGCCCCGAGGCTCTTGGAGGCCCCTGGGTGTCCTGAAGGGAGGGCTGGCTGGTCTGCCCACGCTTGGGGACCTGGGCGACACCCTGTGAGCAGAGGGCTATGTGCCTTTACATCCCAGTGGTGGGGCTATTCCTCTGTGTTTGGGAGCAGGGCAGGCTGGCTGGTGCTGATCGCTTATTGGTCGAATGGACCAGGGGCGTGGTTTCCGGAACCAGGAGGCGGGCCCAGGCACACAGCTGAGCCAGGTTAAGTCAAGGAGGGGGCGGGGCCAGGTGAGCAGCTGGAGGCGGTCACGGGATCACGGGGTCGGGCCAGGTGAACAGCCTGAAGTGGTGAGGTAAGCAGGAGAGAGGGTCGCGGGCAGGGACACGGGTGACCAGCAGAAGGGTCTGCCGGCGGCAGGGACCTAAAGAGGGGGCCCGGCGGCTTGGCTGGCCCCTTAGCTGACCTGCGGGAAGCGGTCAAGGGAAGAGTGGGTTGGGGCCGGTGTCAAAAGCTGGAGGTGGTCCAGTGGGGAAGGCCCTGGGGACCGGTGAAGGTGCCCCAGGAGCGCAAAGTGATTTTCTCGCACTTGACACAGCTCTCTCCCCGTTGTCAAAGGCTCACCGTAACCCTAAAACTAAGCCTATCCCTCAACCTAACCCTCACCAGTGGCTAAGGCCCTGGGGCCCTGTGAAACCTGGACGAGGGTCTCAAGTGCCCACAAAAGCCTCACCTGCCTGAGCTTCAGACTGGATGCCAGCAAGAGGGACCCTTGTCCTCAGGGCAGGGCGTTCCAGGCGAATGGGGCGGAAAGCAGGCCCCCGCGGCCGGGCCACTAGACCAGTCAGAACCTCCGGAGGGGCCGGGGAGGTGCCCCCAGAGTGGAAAGTGATAATTTCTCGGACTTGACACAGCTCTCTCCCGGTTGTCAAAGCCCATAGGCAGGGCTCTGGGCGTCCCAGGACACTCTGCTCTGAGCTGCCCTTTGGTGGGAGCGATGGGGGCCGGGCCGGGGGGGTTAGAGGGCCGGCCCCGAGGCTCTTGGAGGCCCCTGGGTGTCCTGAAGGGAGGGCTGGCTGGTCTGCCCACGCTTGGGGACCTGGGAGACACCCTGTGAGCAGAGGGCTATGTGCCTTTACAACCCAGTGGTGGGGCTATTCCTCTGTGTTTGGGAGCAGGGCAGGCTGGCTGGTGCTGATCGCTTATTGGTCGAATGGACCAGGGGCGTGGTTTCCGGAACCAGGAGTCGGGCCCAGGCCCACAGCTGAGCCAGGTCAAGTCAAGGAGGGGGCGGGGCCAGGTGAGCAGCTGGAGGCGGTCACGGGATCACGGGGTCGGGGCCAGGTGAACAGCCTGAAGTGGTGAGGTAAGCAGGAGAGAGGGTCGCGGGCAGGGACACGGGTGACCAGCAGAAGGGTCTGCCGGCGGCAGGGAACTAAAGAGGGGGCCCGGCGGCTTGGCCGGCCCCTTAGCTGACCTGCGGGAAGTGGTCAAGGGAAGAGTGGGTTGGGCCCAGTGTCAAAAGCTGGAGGTGGTCCAGTGGGGAAGGCCCTGGGGCCCGGTGAAGGTGCCCCAGGAGCGCAAAGTGATTTTCTCGGACTTGACACAGCTCTCTCCCCGTTGTCAAAGGCTCACCGTAACCCTAAAACTAAGCCTATCCCTCAACCTAACCCTCACCAGTGGCTAAGGCCCTGGGGCCCTGTGAAACCTGGACGAGGGTCTCAAGTGCCCACAAAAGCCTCACCTGCCTGAGCTTCAGACTGGATGCCAGCAAGAGGGACCCTTGTCCTCAGGGCAGGGCGTTCCAGGCGAATGGGGCGGAAAGCAGGCCCCCGGGGCCGGGCCACCAGACCAGTCAGAACCTCCGGAGGGGCCGGGCAGGTGCCCCCAGAGTGGAAAGTGATAATTTCTCGGACTTGACACAGCTCTCTCCCGGTTGTCAAAGCCCATAGGCAGGGCTCTGGGCGTCCCAGGACACTCTCCTCTCAGCTGCCCTTTGGTGGGAGCGATGGGGGCCGGGGCGGGGTGGTTAGAGGGCCGGCCCCGAGGCTCCTGGAGGACCCTGGGTGTCCTGAAGGGAGGGCTGGCTGGTCTGCCCACGCTTGGGGACCTGGGAGGCACCCTGTGAGCAGAGGGCTATGTGCCTTTACATCCCAGTGGTGGGGGCTATTCCTCTGTGTTTGGGAGCAGGGCAGACTGGCTGGTGCTGCTCGCTCATTGGTCGAATGGACCAGGGGCGTGGTTTCCGGAACCAGGAGGCGGGCCCAGGCCCACAGCTGAGCCAGGTCAAGTCAAGGCGGGGGCGGGGCCAGGTGAGCAGCTGGAGGCGGTCACGGGATCAAGGGGGCGGGGCCAGGTGAACAGCCTGAAGTGGTGAGGTAAGCAGGAGAGAGGGTCGCGGGCAGGGACACGGGTGACCAGCAGGCGGGTCTGCCGGCGGCAGGGACCTAAAGAGGGGGCCCGGCGGCTTGGCCGGCCCCTTAGCTGACCTGCGGGAAGCGGTCAAGGGAAGAGTGGGTTGGGGCCGGTGTCAAAAGCTGGAGGTGGTCCAGTGGGGAAGGCCCTGGGGCCCGGTGAAGGTGCCCCAGGAGCGCAAAGTGATTTTCTCGGACTTGACACAGCTCTCTCCCCGTTGTCAAAGGCTCACCGTAACCCTAAAACTAAGCCTATCCCTCAACCTAACCCTCACCAGTGGCTAAGGCCCTGGGGCCCTGTGAAACCTGGACGAGGGTCTCAAGTGCCCACAAAAGCCTCACCTGCCTGAGCTTCAGACTGGATGCCAGCAAGAGGGACCCTTGTCCTCAGGGCAGGGTGTTCCAGGCCAATGGGGCGGAAAGCAGGCCCCCGGGGCTGGGCCACCAGACCAGTCAGAACCTCCGGAGGGGTCGGGGAGGTGCCCCCAGAGTGGAAAGTGATGATTTCTCGGACTTGACACAGCTCTCTCCCAGTTGTCAAAGCCCATAGGCAGGGCTCTGGGCGTCCCAGGACACTCTGCTCTGAGCTGCCCTTTGGTGGGAGCGATGGGGGCCGGGACGGGGGGGTTAGAGGTCCGGCCCCGAGGCTCCTGGAGGACCCTGGGTGTCCTGAAGGGAGGGCTGGCTGGTCTGCCCACGCTTGGGGACCTGGGAGGCACCCTGTGAGCAGAGGGCTATGTGCCTTTACATCCCAGTCAGTGGTGGGGGCTATTCCTCTGTGTTTGGGAGCAGGGCAGACTGGCTGGTGCTGCTCGCTCATTGGTCGAATGGACCAGGGGCGTGGTTTCCGGAACCAGGAGGCGGGCTTAGGCCCACAGCTGAGCCATTTAAAGTCAAGGCGGTGGCAGGGCCAGGTGAGCAGCTGGAGGCAGTAACGGGATCAGGGAGGCGGGGCCAGGTGAACAGCCTGAAGTGGTGAGGTAAGCAGGAGAGAGGGTCGCGGGCAGGGACATGAGTGACCAGCAGGCGGGTCTGCCGGCGGCAGGGACCTAAAGAGGGGGCCCGGCGGCTTGGCCGGCCCCTTAGCTGACCTTGGGAAGCGGTCAAGGGAAGAGTGGGTTGGGGCCAGTATCAAAAGCTGGAGGTGGTCCAGTGGGGAAGGCCCTGGGGCCCGGTGAAGGAGCCCCAGGAGCGCAAAATGATTTTCTCGGACTTGACACCGCTCTCTCCCCGTTGTCAAAGGCTAACCCTAACCCTAAAACTAAGCCTATCCCTAAACCTAACCCTCACCAGTTGCTAAGGCCTTGGGGCCCTGTGAAACCTGGACGAGGGTCTCAAGTGCCCACAAAAGCCTCACCTGCCTGAGCTTCAGACTGGATGCCAGCAAGAGGGACCCTTGTCCTCAGGGCAGGGCGTTCCAGGCGAATGGGGCGGAAAGCAGGCCCCCGGGGCCGTTCCACCAGACCAGTCGGAACCTCCGGAGGGGCCGGGGAGGTGCCCCCAGAGTGGAAAGTGATAATTTCTCGGACTTGACACAGCTCTCTCCCGGTTGTCAAAGCCCATAGGCAGGGCTCTGGGCGTCCCAGGACACTCACCTCTCAGCTGCCATTTGGTGGGAGCGATGTGGGCCGGGGCGGGGGGGTTAGAGGGCCGGCCCCGATGCTCATGGAGGACCCTGGGTGTCCTGAAGGGATGGCTGGCTGGTCTGCCCACGCTTTGGGACCTGGGAGGCAACCTGTGAGCAGAGGGCTATGTGCCTTTACATCCCAGTGGTGGGGGCTATTCCTCTGTGTTTGGGAGCAGGGCAGACTGGCTGGTGCTGCTCGCTCATTGGTCGAATGGACCAGGGGCGTGGTTTCCGGAACCAGGAGGAGGGCCCAGGCCCACAGCTGAGCCAGGTCAAGTCAAGGCGGGGGCGGGGCCAGGTGAGCAGCTGGAGGCGGTCACGGGATCAAGGGGGCGGGGCCAGGTGAACAGCCTGAAGTGGTGAGGTAAGCAGGAGAGAGGGTCTCGGGCAGGGACACGGGTGACCAGCAGGCGGGTCTGCCGGCGGCAGGGACCTAAAGAGGGGGCCCGGCGGCTTGGCCGGCCCCTTAGCTGACCTGCGGGAAGCGGTCAAGGGAAGAGTGGGTTGGGGCCGGTGTCAAAAGCTGGAGGTGGTCCAGTGGGGAAGGCCCTGGGGCCCGGTGAAGGTGCCCCAGGAGCGCAAAGTGATTTTCTCGGACTTGACACAGCTCTCTCCCCGTTGTCAAAGGCTCACCGTAACCCTAAAACTAAGCCTATCCCTCAACCTAACCCTCACCAGTGGCTAAGGCCCTGGGGCCCTGTGAAACCTGGACGAGGGTCTCAAGTGCCCACAAAAGCCTCACCTGCCTGAGCTTCAGAGTGGATGCCAGCAAGAGGGACCCTTGTCCTCAGGGCTGGGCGTTCCATTCGAAGGGGGCAGAAAGCAGGCCCCCGGGGCCGTTCCACCAGACCAGTCAGAACCTCCTGAGGGGCCGGGGAGGTGCCCCCAGAGTGGAAAGTGATAATTTCTCGGACTTGACACAGCTCTCTCCCGGTTGTCAAAGCCCATAGGCAGGGCTCTGGGCGTCCCAGGACACTCTGCTCTGAGCTGCCCTTTGGTGGGAGCGATGGGGGCCGGGGCGGGGGGGTTAGAGGGCCGGCCCCGAGGCTCATGGAGGCCCCTGGGTGTCCTGAAGGGATGGCTGGCTGGTCTGCCCACGCTTGGGGACCTGGGAGGCACCCTGTGAGCAGAGGGCTATGTGCCTTTACATCCCAGTGGTGGGGGCTATTCCTCTGTGTTTGGGAGCAGGGCAGACTGGCTGGTGCTGCTCGCTCATTGGTCGAATGGACCAGGGGCGTGGTTTCCGGAACCAGGAGGCGGGCCCAGGCCCACAGCTGAGCCAGGTCAAGTCAAGGCGGGGGCGGGGCCAGGTGAGCAGCTGGAGGCGGTCACGGGATCAAGGGGGCGGGGCCAGGTGAACAGCCTGAAGTGGTGAGGTAAGCAGGAGAGAGGGTCTCGGGCAGGGACACGGGTGACCAGCAGGCGGGTCTGCTGGCGGCAGGGACCTAAAGAGGGGGCCCGGCAGCTTGGCCGGCCCCTTAGCTGACCTGCGGGAAGTGGTCAAGGGAAGAGTGGGTTGGGGCCGGTGTCAAAAGCTGGAAGTGGTCCAGTGGGGAAGGCCCTGGGGCCCGGTGAAGGTGCCCCCGGAGCGCAAAGTGATTTTCTCGGACTTGATACAGCTCTCTCCCCGTTGTCAAAGGCTAACCCTAACCCTAAAACTAAGCCTATCCCTCAACCTAACCCTCACCAGTGGCTAAGGCCCTGGGGCCCTGTGAAACCTGGAAGGAGGGTCTCAAGTGCCCACAAAAGCCTCACATGCCTGAGCTTCAGACTGGATGCCAGCAAGAGGGACCCTTGTCCTCAGGGCAGGGCGTTCCAGGGGAATGGGGCGGAAAGCAGGCTCCCGGGGCCGGGCCACCAGACCAGTGAGAACCTCCGGAGGGGCCGGGGAGGTGCCCCCAGAGTGGAAAGTGATAATTTCTCGGACTTGACACAGCTCTCTCCCGGTTGTCAAAGCCCATAGGCAGGGCTCTGGGCGTCCCAGGACACTCTGCTCTGAGCTGCCCTTTGGTGGGAGCGATGGGGGCCGGGGCCGTGGGGTTAGACGGCCGGCCCCGAGGCTCATGGAGGCCCCTGGGTGTCCTGAAGGGAGGGCTGGCTGGTCTGCCCACGCTTGGGGACCTGGGAGGCACCCTGTGAGCAGAGGGCTATGTGCCTTTACATTCCAGTGGTGGGGCTATTCCTCTGTGTTTGGGAGCAGGGCAGGCTGGCTGGTGCTGCTCGCTCATTGGTCGAATGGACCAGGGGCGTGGTTGCCGGAACCAGGAGGGGCCCCAGGCCCACAGCTGAGCCAGGTCAAGTCAAGGAGGGGGCGGGGCCAGGTGAGCAGCTGGAGGCGGTCACGGGATCATGGGGGCGGGGCCAGGTGAACAGCCTGAAGTGGTGAGGTAAGCAGGAGAGAGGGTCGGGGGCAGGGACACTGGTGACAAGCAGGCGGGTCTGCCGGCGGCAGGGACCTAAAGAGGGGGCCCGGCGGCTTGGCCGGCCCTTAGCTGACCTGCGGGAAGCCGTCAAGGGAGAGTGGGTTGGGGCCGGTGTCAAAAGCTGGAGGTGGTCTAGTGGTGAAGGCCCTGGGGCCCGGTGAAGGTGCCCCAGGAGCGCAAAGTGATTTTCTCGGACTTGACACAGCTCTCTCCCCGTTGTCAAAGGCTAAACCTAACCCTAAAACTAATCCTATCACTCAACCTAACCCTCACCAGTGGCTAAGGCCCTGGGGCCCTGTGAAACCTGGACGAGGGTCTCAAGTACCCACAAAAGCCTCACCTGCCTGAGCTTCAGACTGGATGCCAGCAAGAGGGACCCTTGTCCTCAGGGCAGGGCGTTCCAGGGGAATGGGGCCGAAAGCAGGCCCCCGGGGCCGGGCCACCAGACCAGTCAGAACCTCCGGAGGGGCCGGGGAGGTGCCCCCAGAGTGGAAAATGATAATTTCTCGGACTTGACACAGCTCTCTCCCGGTTGTCAAAGCCCATAGGCAGGGCTCTGGGCGTCCCAGGACACTCTGCTCTGAGCTGCCCTTTGGTGGGAGCGATGGGGGCCGGGGCTGGGGGGTTAGAGGGCCGACCCCGAGGCTCATGGAGGCCCCTGGGTGTCCTGAAGGGAAGGCTGGCTGGTCTGCCCAAGCTTGGGGACCTGGGAGGCACCCTGTGAGCAGAGGGCTATGTGCCTTTACATCCCAGTGGTGGGGGCTATTCCTCTGTGTTTGGGAGCAGGGCAGACTGGCTGGTGCTGCTCGCTCATTGGTCGAATGGACCAGGGGCGTGGTTTCCGGAACCAGGAGGCGGGCTTAGGCCCACAGCTGAGCCATTTAAAGTCAAGGCGGTGGCGGGGCCAGGTGAGCAGCTGGAGGCGGTAACGGGATCACGGAGGCGGGGCCAGGTGAACAGCCTGAAGTGGTGAGGTAAGCAGGAGAGAGGGTCGCGGGCAGGGACATGAGTGACCAGCAGGCGGGTCTGCCGGCGGCAGGGACCTAAAGAGGGGGCCCGGCGGCTTGGCCGGCCCCTTAGCTGACCTGCGGGAAGCGGTCAAGGGAAGAGTGGGTTGGGGCCGGTATCAAAAGCTGGAGGTGGTCCAGTGGGGAAGGCCCTGGGGCCCGGTGAAGGTGCCCCAGGAGCGCAAAATGATTTTCTCGGACTTGACACCGCTCTCTCCCCGTTGTCAAAGGCTAACCCTAACCCTAAAACTAAGCCTATCCCTAAACCTAACCCTCACCAGTGGCTAAGGCCTTGGGGCCCTGTGAAACCTGGACGAGGGTCTCAAGTGCCCACAAAAGCCTCACCTGCCTGAGCTTCAGACTGGATGCCAGCAAGAGGGACTCTTGTCCTCAGGGCAGGGTGTTCCAGGCGAATGGGGCGGAAAGCAGGCCCCCGGGGCCGGGCCACCAGACCAGTCAGAACCTCCGGAGGGGCCGGGGAGGTGCCCCCAGAGTGGAAAGTGATGATTTCTCGGACTTGACACAGCTCTCTCCCGGTTGTCAAAGCCCATAGGCAGGGCTCTGGGCGTCCCAGGACACTCTGCTCTGAGCTGCCCTTTGGTGGGAGCGATGGGGGCCGGGGCGGGGGGGTTAGAGGGCCGGCCCCGAGGCTCCTGGAGGACCCTGGGTGTCCTGAAGGGAGGGCTGGCTGGTCTGCCCACGCTTGGGGACCTGGGAGGCACCCTGTGAGCAGAGGGATATGTGCCTTTACATCCCAGTGGTGGGGGCTATTCCTCTGTGTTTGGGAGCAGGTCAGACTGGCTGGTGCTGCTCGCTCATTGGTCGAATGGACCAGGGGCGTGGTTTCCGGAACCAGGAGGCGGGCCCAGGCCCACAGCTGAGCCAGGTCAAGTCAAGGCGGGGGCGGGGCCAGGTGAGCAGCTGGAGGCGGTCACTGGATCAAGGGGGCGGGGCCAGGTGAACAGCCTGAAGTGGTTAGGTAAGCAGGAGAGAGGGTCGCGGGCAGGGACACGGGTGACCAGCAGGCGGGTCTGCCGGCGGCAGGGACCTAAAGAGGGGGCCCAGCGGCTTGGCCGGCCCCTTAGCTGACCTGCGGGAAGCGGTCAAGGGAAGAGTGGGTTGGGGCCGGTGTCAAAAGCTGGAGGAGGTCCAGTGGGGAAGGCCCTGGGGCCCGGTGAAGGTGCCCCAGGAGCGCAAAGTGATTTTCTCGGACTTGACACAGCTCTCTCCCCGTTGTCAAAGGCTCACCCTAAACCTAAAACTAAGCCTATACCTCAACCTAACCCTCACCAGTGGCTCAGGCCCTGGGGCCCTGTGAAACCTGGACGAGGGTCTAAAGTGCCCACAAAAGCCTCACCTGCCTGAGCTTCAGACTGGATGCAAGCAAGAGGGACCCTTGTCCTCAGGGCAGGGCGTTCGAGGCGAATGGGGCGGAAAGCAGGCCCCCGGGGCCGGGCCACCAGACCAGTCAGAACCTCCGGAGGGGCCGGGGAGGAGCCCCCAGAGTGGAAAGTGATAATTTCTCGGACTTGACACAGCTCTCTCCCGGTTGTCAAAGCCCATAGGCAGGGCTCTGGGCGTCCCAGGACACTCTCCTCTCAGCTGCCCTTTGGTGGGAGCGATGGGGGCCGGGGCGGGGGGGTTAGAGGGCCGGCCCCGAGGCTCCTGGAGGACCCTGGGTGTCCTGAAGGGAGGGCTGGCTGGTCTGCCCACGCTTGGGGACCTGGGAGGCACCCTGTGAGCAGAGGGCTATGTGCCTTTACATCCCAGTGGTGGGGGCTATTCCTCTGTGTTTGGGAGCAGGGCAGACTGGCTGGTGCTGCTCGCTCATTGGTCGAATGGACCAGGGGCGTGGTTTCCGGAACCAGGAGGCGGGCCCAGGCCCACAGCTGAGCCAGGTCAAGTCAAGGCGGGGGCGGGGCCAGGTGAGCAGCTGGAGGCGGTCACGGGATCAAGGGGGCGGGGCCAGGTGAACAGCCTGAAGTGGTGAGGTAAGCAGGAGAGGGGGTCGCGGGCAGGGACACGGGTGACCAGCAGGCGGGTCTGCCGGCGGCAGGGACCTAAAGAGGGGGCCCGGCGGCTTGGCCGGCCCCTTAGCTGACCTGCGGGAAGCGGTCAAGGGAAGAGTGGGTTGGGGCCGGTGTCAAAAGCTGGAGGTGGTCCAGTGGGGAAGGCCCTGGGGCCCGGTGAAGGTGCCCCAGGAGCGCAAAGTGATTTTCTCGGACTTGACACAGCTCTCTCCCCGTTGTCAAAGGCTCACCGTAACCCTAAAACTAAGCCTATCCCTCAACCTAACCCTCACCAGTGGCTAAGGCCCTGGGGCCCTGTGAAACCTGGACGAGGGTCTCAAGTGCCCACAAAAGCCTCACCTGCCTGAGCTTCAGACTGGATGCCAGCAAGAGGGACCCTTGTCCTCAGGGCTGGGCGTTCCATTCGAAGGGGGCAGAAAGCAGGCCCCCGGGGCCGTTCCACCAGACCAGTCAGAACCTCCGGAGGGGCCGGGGAGGTGCCCCCAGAGTGGAAAGTGATAATTTCTCGGACTTGACACAGCTCTCTCCCGGTTTTCAAAGCCCATAGGCAGGGCTCTGGGCGTCCCAGGACACTCTGCTCTGAGCTGCCCTTTGGTGGGAGCGATGGGGGCCGGGGCAGGGGGGTTAGAGGGCCGGCCCCGAGGCTCATGGAGGCCCCTGAGTGTCCTGAAGGGATGGCTGGCTGGTCTGCCCACGCTTGGGAACCTGGGAGGCACCCTGTGAGCAGAGGGCTATGTGCCTTTACATCCCAGTGGTGGGGCTATTCCTCTGTGTTTGGGAGCAGGGCAGGCTGGCTGGTGCTAATCGCTTATTGGTCGAATGGACCAGGGGCGTGGTTTCTGGAACCAGGAGGCGGGCCCCGGCCCACAGCTGAGCCAGGTCAAGTCAAGGAGGGGGCGGGGCCAGGTGAGCAGCTGGAGGCGGTCACGGATCACGGGGGCGGGGCCAGGTGAACAGCCTGAAGTGGTGAGGTAAGCAGGAGAGAGGGTCGCGGGCAGGGACACGGGTGACCAGCAGGCGGGTCTGCCAGCGGCAGGGACCTAAAGAGGGGGCCCGGCGGCTTGGCCGGCCACTTAGCTGACCTGCGGGAAGCGGTCAAGAGAAGAGTGGGTTGGGGCCAGTGTCAAAAGCTGGAGGTGGTCCAGTGGTGAAGGCCCTGGGGCCCGGTGAAGGTGCTCCAGGAGCGCAAAGTGATTTCCTCGGACTTGACACAGCTCTCTCCCCCTTGGCAAAGGCTAAACCTAACCCTAAAACTAATCCTATCACTCAACCTAACCCTCACCAGTGGCTAAGGCCCTGGGGCCCTGTGAAACTTGGACGAGGGTCTCAAGTACCCACAAAAGCCTCACCTGCCTGAGCTTCAGACTGGATGCCAGCAAGAGGGACCCTTGTCCTCAGGGCAGGGCGTTCCAGGGGAATGGGGCGGAAAGCAGGCCCCCGGGGCCGTTCCACCAGACCAGTCAGAACCTCCGGAGGGGCCGGGGAGGTGCCCCCAGAGTGGAAAGTGATAATTTCTTGAACTTGACACAGCTCTCTCCCGGTTGTCAAAGCCCATAGGCAGGGCTCTGGGCATCCCAGGACACTCTGCTCTGAGCTGCCCTTTGGTGGGAGCGATGGGGGCCGGGGCCGGGGGGTTAGAGGGCCGAACCCGAGGCTCATGGTGGCCCCTGGGTGTCCTGAAGGGAGGGCTGGCTGGTCTGCCCAAGCTTGGGGACCTGGGAGGCACCCTGTGAGCAGAGGGCTATGTGCCTTTACATCCCAGTGGTGGGGGCTATTCCTCTGTGTTTGGGAGCAGGGCAGACTCGCTGGTGCTGCTCGCTCATTGGTCGAATGGACCAGGGGCGTGGTTTCCGGAACCAGGAGGCGGGCCCAGGCCCACAGCTGAGCCTGGTCAAGTCAAGGCGGGGGCGGGGCCAGGTGAGCAGCTGGAGGCGGTCACGGGATCCAGGGGGCGGGGCCAGGTGAACAGCCTGAAGTGGTGAGGTAAGCAGGAGAGAGGGTCTCGGGCAGGGACACGGGTGACCAGCAGGCGGGTCTGCCGGCGGCAGGGACCTAAAGAGGGGGCCCGGCGGCTTGGCCGGCCCCTTAGCTGACCTGCGGGAAGCGGTCAAGGGAAGAGTGGGTTGGTGCCGGTGTCAAAAGCTGGAGGTGGTCCAGTGGGGAAGGCCCTGGGGCCCGGTGAAGGTGCCCTAGGAGCGCAAAGTGATTTTCTCGGACTTGACACAGCTCTCTCCCGGTTGTCAAAGGCTATCCCTTACCCTAAAACTAAGCCTATCCCTCAACCTAACCCTCACCAGTGGCTAAGGCCCTGGGGACCTGTGAAACCTGGACGATTGTCTCAAGTGCCCACAAAAGCCTCACCTCCCTGAGCTTCAGACTGGATTCCAGCAAGAGGGACCCTTGTCCTCAGGGCAGGGCGTTCCAGGCGAATGGGGCGGAAAGCAGGCCCCCGCGGCCGGGCCACTAGACCAGTCAGAACCTCCGGAGGGGCCGGGGAGGTGCCCCCAGAGTGGAAAGTGATAATTTCTCGGACTTGACACAGCTCTCTCCCGGTTGTCAAAGCCCATAGGCAGGGCTCTGGGCGTCCCAGGACACTCTGCTCTGAGCTGCCCTTTGGTGGGAGCGATGGGGGCCGGGCCGGGGGGGTTAGAGGGCCGGCCCCGAGGCTCTTGGAGGCCCCTGAGTGTCCTGAAGGGAGGGCTGGCTGGTCTGCCCACGCTTGGGGACCTGGGAGGCACCCTGTGAGCAGAGGGATATGTGCCTTTACATCCCAGTGGTGGGGGCTATTCCTCTGTGTTTGGGAGCAGGTCAGACTGGCTGGTGCTGCTCGCTCATTGGTCGAATGGACCAGGGGCGTGGTTTCCGGAACCAGGAGGCGGGCCCAGGCCCACAGCTGAGCCAGGTGAAGTCAAGGCGGGGGCGGGGCCAGGTGAGCAGCTGGAGGCAGTCACTGGATCAAGGGGGCGGGGCCAGGTGAACAGCCTGAAGTGGTGAGGTAAGCAGGAGAGAGGGTCGCGGGCAGGGACACGGGTGACCAGCAGGCGGGTCTGCCGGCGGCAGGGACCTAAAGCGGGGGCCCGGCGGCTTGGCCGGCCCCTTAGCTGACCTGCGGGAAGCGGTCAAGGGAAGAGTGGGTTGGGGCCGGTGTCAAAAGCTGGAGGTGGTCCAGTGGTGAAGGCCCTGGGGCCCGGTGAAGGTGCCCCAGGAGCGCAAAGTATTTTCTCGGACTTGACACAGCTCTCTCCCCGTTGTCAAAGGCTAACCCTAACCCTAAAACTAAGCCTATTCCTCAACCTAACCCTAACCAGTGGCTAAGGCCCTGGGGCCCTGTGAAACCTGGACGAGGGTCTCAAGTGCCCACAAAAGCCTCACCTGCCTGAGCTTCAGACTGGATGCCAGCAAGAGGGACCCTTGTCCTCAGGGCAGGGCGTTCCAGGCGAATGGGGCGGAAAGCAGGCCCCCGGGGCCGGGCCACCAGACCAGTCAGAACCTCCGGAGGGCCGGGGAGGTGCCCCCAGAGTGGAAAGTGATAATTTCTCGGACTTGACACAGCTCTCTCCCGGTTGTCAAAGCCCATAGGCAGGGCTCTGTGCGTCCCAGGACACTCTGCTCTGAGCTGCCCTTTGGTGGGAGCGATGGGGGCCGGGGCGGGGGGGTTAGAGGGCCGGCCCCGAGGCTCCTGGAGGCCCCTGGGTGTCCTGAAGGGAGGGCTGGCTGGTCTGCCCACGCTTGGGGACCTGGGAGGCACCCTGTGAGCAGAGGGCTATGTGCCTTTACATCCCAGTGGTGGGGGCTATTCCTCTGTGTTTGGGAGCAGGGCAGACTGGCTGGTGCTGCTCGCTCATTGGTCGAATGGACCAGGGGCGTGGTTTCCGGAACCAGGAGGAGGGCCCAGGCCCACAGCTGAGCCTGTAAAGTCAAGGAGAGGGCGGGGCCAGGTGAGCAGCTGGAGGTGGTCACGGGATCACGGGGGCGGGGCCAGGTGAACAGCCTGAAGTGGTGAGGTAAGCAGGAAAGAGGGTCGCGGGCAGGGACACGGGTGACCAGCAGGCGGGTCTGCCGGCGGCAGGGACCTAAAGAGGGGGCCCGGCGGCTTGGCCGGCCCCTTAGCTGACCTGCGGGAAGTGGTCAAGGGAAGAGTGGGTTGGGGCCGGTGTCAAAAGCTGGAGGTGGTCCAGTGGGGAAGGCCCTGTGGCCCGGTGAAGGTGCCCCAGGAGCACAAAGTGATTTTATCGGACTTGACTCAGCTCTCTCCCCGTTGTCAAAGGCTAACCCTAACCCTAAAACTAAGCCTATCCCTCAACCTAACCCTCACCAGTGGCTAAGGCCCTGGGGACCTGTGAAACCTGGACGAGGGTCTCAAGTGCCCACAAAAGCCTCACCTGCCTGAGCTTCAGACTGGATGCCAGCAAGAGGGACCCTTGTCCTCAGGGCAGGGCGTTCCAGGCGAATGGGGCGGAAAGCAGGCCCCCGGGGCCATTCCACCAGACCAGTCAGAACCTCCGGAGGGGCCGGGGAGGTGCCCCCAGAGTGGAAAGTGATAATTTCTCGGACTTGACACAGCTCTCTCCCGGTTGTCAAAGCCCATAGGCAGGGCTCTGGGCGTCCCAGGACACTCGGCTCTGAGCTGCCCTTTGGTGGGAGCGATGTGGGCCGGGGCGGGGGGGTTAGAGGGCCGGCCCCGAGGCTCATGGAGGACCCTGGGTGTCCTGAAGGGAGGGCTGCCTGGTCTGCCCACGTTTGGGGACCTGGGAGGCACCCTGTGAGCAGAGGGCTATGTGCCTTTACATCCCAGTGGTGGGGGCTATTCCTCTGTGTTTGGGAGCAGGGCAGACTGGCTGGTGCTGCTCGCTCATTGGTCGAATGGACCAGGGGCGTGGTTTCCGGAACCAGGAGGCGGGCCCAGGCCCACAGCTGAGCCAGGTCAAGTCAAGGCGGGGGCGGGGCCAGGTGAGCAGCTGGAGGCGGTCACTGGATCAAGGGGGCGGGGCCAGGTGAACAGCCTGAAGTGGTGAGGTAAGCAGGAGAGAGGGTCCCGGGCAGGGACACGGGTGACCAGCAGGCGGGTCTGCTGGCGGCAGGGACCTCAAGAGGGGGCCCGGCGGCTTGGCCGGCCCCTTAGCTGACCTGCGGGAAGCGGTCAAGGGAAGAGTGGGTTGGGGCCGGTGTCAAAAGCTGGAGGTGGTACAGTGGGGAAGGCCCTGGGGCCCGGTGAAGGTGCCCCAGGAGCGCAAAGTGATTTTCTCGGACTTGATACTGCTCTCTCCCCGTTGTCAAAGGCTAACCCTAACCCTAAAACTAAGCCTATCCCTCAACCTAACCCTCACCAGTGGCTAAGGCCCTGGGGCCCTGTGAAACCTGGACGAGGGTCTCAAGTGCCCACAAAAGCCTCACCTGCCTGAGCTTCAGACTGGATTCCAGCAAGAGGGACCCTTGTCCTCAGCGCAGGGCGTTCCAGGCAAATGGGGCAGAAAGCAGGCCCCCGGGGCTGTTCCACCAGACCAGTCAGAACCTCCGGAGGTGCCGGGGAGGTGCCGCCAGAGTGGAAAGTGATAATTTCTCGGACTTGACACAGCTCTCTCCCGGTTGTCAAAGCCCATAGGCAGGGCTCTGGGCGTCCCAGGACACTCGGCTCTGAGCTGCCCTTTGGTGGGAGCGATGTGGGCTGGGGCGGGGGGGTTAGAGGGCCGGCCCCGAGGCTCATGGAGGACCCTGGGTGTCCTGAAGGGAGGGCTGGCTGGTCTGCCCACGCTTGGGGACCTGGGAGGCACCCTGTGAGCAGAGGGCTATGTGCCTTTACATCCCAGTGGTGGGGGCTATTCCTCTGTGTTTGGGAGCAGGGCAGAATGGCTGGTGCTGCTCGCTCATTGGTCGAATGGACCAGGGGCGTGGTTTCCGGAACCAGGAGGCGGGCCCAGGCCCACAGCTGAGCCAGGTCAAGTCAAGGCGGGGGCGGGGCCAGGTGAGCAGCTGGAGGCGGTCACTGGATCAAGGGGGCGGGGCCAGGTGAACAGCCTGAAGTGGTGAGGTAAGCAGGAGAGAGGGTCGCGGGCAGGGACACGGGTGACCAGCAGGCGGGTCTGCCGGCGGCAGGGACCTAAAGAGGGGGCCCGGCGGCTTGGCCGGCCCCTTAGCTGACCTGCGGGAAGCGGTCAAGGGAAGAGTGGGTTGGGGCCGGTGTCAAAAGCTGGAGGTGGTACAGTGGGGAAGGCCCTGGGGCCCGGTGAAGGTGCCCCAGGAGCGCAAAGTGATTTTCTCGGACTTGATACTGCTCTCTCCCCGTTGTCAAAGGCTAACCCTAACCCTAAAACTAAGCCTATCCCTCAACCTAACCCTCACCAGTGGCTAAGGCCCTGGGGCCCTGTGAAACCTGGACGAGGGTCTCAAGTGCCCACAAAAGCCTCACCTGCCTGAGCTTCAGACTGGATTCCAGCAAGAGGGACCCTTGTCCTCAGCGCAGGGCGTTCCAGGCAAATGGGGCAGAAAGCAGGCCCCCGGGGCTGTTCCACCAGACCAGTCAGAACCTCCGGAGGTGCCGGGGAGGTGCCGCCAGAGTGGAAAGTGATAATTTCTTGGACTTGACACAGCTCTCTCCCGGTTGTCAAAGCCCATAGGCAGGGCTCTGGGCGTCCCAGGACACTCGGCTCTGAGCTGCCCTTTGGTGGGAGCGATGTGGGCTGGGGCGGGGGGGTTAGAGGGCCGGCCCCGAGGCTCATGGAGGACCCTGGGTGTCCTGAAGGGAGGGCTGGCTGGTCTGCCCACGCTTGGGGACCTGGGAGGCACCCTGTGAGCAGAGGGCTATGTGCCTTTACATCCCAGTGGTGGGGGCTATTCCTCTGTGTTTGGGAGCAGGGCAGACTGGCTGGTGCTGCTCGCTCATTGGTCGAATGGACCAGGGGCGTGGTTTCCGGAACCAGGAGGCGGGCACAGGCCCACAGCTGAGCCAGGTCAAGTCAAGGCGGGGGCGGGGCCAGGTGAGCAGCTGGAGGCGGTCACTGGATCAAGGGGGCGGGGCCAGGTGAACAGCCTGAAGTGGTGAGGTAAGCAGGAGAGAGGGTCGCGGGCAGGGACACGGGTGACCAGCAGGCGGGTCTGCCGGCGGCAGGGACCTAAAGAGGGGGCCCGGCGGCTTGGCCGGCCCCTTAGCTGACCTGCGGGAAGCGGTCAAGGGAAGAGTGGGTTGGGGCCGGTGTCAAAAGCTGGAGGTGGTCCAGTGGGGAAGGCCCTGTGGCCCGGTGAAGGTGCCCCAGGAGCACAAAGTGATTTTCTCGGACTTGACACAGCTCTCTCCCCGTTGTCAATGGCTAACCCTAACCCTAAAACTAAGCCTATCCCTCAACCTAACCCTCACCAGTGGCTAAGGCCCTGGGGCCCTGTGAAACCTGGACGAGGGTCTCAAGTGCCCACAAAAGCCTCACCTGCCTGAGCTTCAGACTGGATGCCAGCAAGAGGGACCCTTGTCCTCAGGGCAGGGCGTTCCAGGCGAATGGGGCGGAAAGCCGGCCCCCGGGGCCGGGCCACCAGACCAGTCAGAACCTCCGGAGGGCCGGGGAGGTGCCCCCAGAGTGGAAAGTGATAATTTCTCGGACTTGACACAGCTCTCTCCCGGTTGTCAAAGCCCATAGGCAGGGCTCTGTGCGTCCCAGGACACTCTGCTCTGAGCTGCCCTTTGGTGGGAGCGATGGGGGCCGGGGCGGGGGGGTTAGAGGGCCGGCCCCGAGGCTCCTGGAGGCCCCTGGGTGTCCTGAAGGGAGGGCTGGCTGGTCTGCCCACGCTTGGGGACCTGGGAGGCACCCTGTGAGCAGAGGGCTATGTGCCTTTACATCCCAGTGGTGGGGGCTATTCCTCTGTGTTTGGGAGCAGGGCAGACTGGCTGGTGCTGCTCGCTCATTGGTCGAATGGACCAGGGGCGTGGTTTCCGGAACCAGGAGGAGGGCCCAGGCCCACAGCTGAGCCTGTAAAGTCAAGGAGAGGGCGGGGCCAGGTGAGCAGCTGGAGGTGGTCACGGGATCACGGGGGCGGGGCCAGGTGAACAGCCTGAAGTGGTGAGGTAAGCAGGAAAGAGGGTCGCGGGCAGGGACACGGGTGACCAGCAGGCGGGTCTGCCGGCGGCAGGGACCTAAAGAGGGGGCCCGGCGGCTTGGCCGGCCCCTTAGCTGACCTGCGGGAAGTGGTCAAGGGAAGAGTGGGTTGGGGCCGGTGTCAAAAGCTGGAGGTGGTCCAGTGGGGAAGGCCCTGTGGCCCGGTGAAGGTGCCCCAGGAGCACAAAGTGATTTTATTGGACTTGACTCAGCTCTCTCCCCGTTGTCAAAGGCTAACCCTAACCCTAAAACTAAGCCTATCCCTCAACCTAACCCTCACCAGTGGCTAAGGCCCTGGGGACCTGTGAAACCTGGACGAGGGTCTCAAGTGCCCACAAAAGCCTCACCTGCCTGAGCTTCAGACTGGATGCCAGCAAGAGGGACCCTTGTCCTCAGGGCAGGGCGTTCCAGGCGAATGGGGCGGAAAGCAGGCCCCCGGGGCCATTCCACCAGACCAGTCAGAACCTCCGGAGGGGCCGGGGAGGTGCCCCCAGAGTGGAAAGTGATAATTTCTCGGACTTGACACAGCTCTCTCCCGGTTGTCAAAGCCCATAGGCAGGGCTCTGGGCGTCCCAGGACACTCGGCTCTGAGCTGCCCTTTGGTGGGAGCGATGTGGGCCGGGGCGGGGGGGTTAGAGGGCCGGCCCCGAGGCTCATGGAGGACCCTGGGTGTCCTGAAGGGAGGGCTGCCTGGTCTGCCCACGTTTGGGGACCTGGGAGGCACCCTGTGAGCAGAGGGCTATGTGCCTTTACATCCCAGTGGTGGGGGCTATTCCTCTGTGTTTGGGAGCAGGGCAGACTGGCTGGTGCTGCTCGCTCATTGGTCGAATGGACCAGGGGCGTGGTTTCCGGAACCAGGAGGCGGGCCCAGGCCCACAGCTGAGCCAGGTCAAGTCAAGGCGGGGGCGGGGCCAGGTGAGCAGCTGGAGGCGGTCACTGGATCAAGGGGGCGGGGCCAGGTGAACAGCCTGAAGTGGTGAGGTAAGCAGGAGAGAGGGTCCCGGGCAGGGACACGGGTGACCAGCAGGCGGGTCTGCTGGCGGCAGGGACCTCAAGAGGGGGCCCGGCGGCTTGGCCGGCCCCTTAGCTGACCTGCGGGAAGCGGTCAAGGGAAGAGTGGGTTGGGGCCGGTGTCAAAAGCTGGAGGTGGTACAGTGGGGAAGGCCCTGGGGCCCGGTGAAGGTGCCCCAGGAGCGCAAAGTGATTTTCTCGGACTTGATACTGCTCTCTCCCCGTTGTCAAAGGCTAACCCTAACCCTAAAACTAAGCCTATCCCTCAACCTAACCCTCACCAGTGGCTAAGGCCCTGGGGCCCTGTGAAACCTGGACGAGGGTCTCAAGTGCCCACAAAAGCCTCACCTGCCTGAGCTTCAGACTGGATTCCAGCAAGAGGGACCCTTGTCCTCAGCGCAGGGCGTTCCAGGCAAATGGGGCAGAAAGCAGGCCCCCGGGGCTGTTCCACCAGACCAGTCAGAACCTCCGGAGGTGCCGGGGAGGTGCCGCCAGAGTGGAAAGTGATAATTTCTCGGACTTGACACAGCTCTCTCCCGGTTGTCAAAGCCCATAGGCAGGGCTCTGGGCGTCCCAGGACACTCGGCTCTGAGCTGCCCTTTGGTGGGAGCGATGTGGGCTGGGGCGGGGGGGTTAGAGGGCCGGCCCCGAGGCTCATGGAGGACCCTGGGTGTCCTGAAGGGAGGGCTGGCTGGTCTGCCCACGCTTGGGGACCTGGGAGGCACCCTGTGAGCAGAGGGCTATGTGCCTTTACATCCCAGTGGTGGGGGCTATTCCTCTGTGTTTGGGAGCAGGGCAGAATGGCTGGTGCTGCTCGCTCATTGGTCGAATGGACCAGGGGCGTGGTTTCCGGAACCAGGAGGCGGGCCCAGGCCCACAGCTGAGCCAGGTCAAGTCAAGGCGGGGGCGGGGCCAGGTGAGCAGCTGGAGGCGGTCACTGGATCAAGGGGGCGGGGCCAGGTGAACAGCCTGAAGTGGTGAGGTAAGCAGGAGAGAGGGTCGCGGGCAGGGACACGGGTGACCAGCAGGCGGGTCTGCCGGCGGCAGGGACCTAAAGAGGGGGCCCGGCGGCTTGGCCGGCCCCTTAGCTGACCTGCGGGAAGCGGTCAAGGGAAGAGTGGGTTGGGGCCGGTGTCAAAAGCTGGAGGTGGTCCAGTGGGGAAGGCCCTGTGGCCCGGTGAAGGTGCCCCAGGAGCACAAAGTGATTTTCTCGGACTTGACACAGCTCTCTCCCCGTTGTCAAAGGCTAACCCTAACCCTAAAACTAAGCCTATCCCTCAACCTAACCCTCACCAGTGGCTAAGGCCCTGGGGCCCTGTGAAACCTGGACGAGGGTCTCAAGTGCCCACAAAAGCCTCACCTGCCTGAGCTTCAGACTGGATTCCAGCAAGAGGGACCCTTGTCCTCAGGGCAGGGCGTTCCAGGCGAATGGGGCAGAAAGCAGGCCCCCGGGGCTGTTCCACCAGACCAGTCAGAACCTCCGGAGGGGCCGGGGAGGTGCCGCCAGAGTGGAAAGTGATAATTTCTCGGACTTGACACAGCTCTCTCCCGGTTGTCAAAGCCCATAGGCAGGGCTCTGGGCGTCCCAGGACACTCGGCTCTGAGCTGCCCTTTGGTGGGAGCGATGTGGGCCGGGGCGGGGGGGTTAGAGGGCCAGCCCCGAGGCTCATGGAGGACCCTGGGTGTCCTGAAGGGAGGGCTGGCTGGTCTGCCCACGCTTGGGGACCTGGGAGGCACCCTGTGAGCAGAGGGCTATGTGCCTTTACATCCCAGTGGTGGGGGCTATTCCTCTGTGTTTGGGAGCAGGGCAGACTGGCTGGTGCTGCTCGCTCATTGGTCGAATGGACCAGGGGCGTGGTTTCCGGAACCAGGAGGCGGGCCCAGGCCCACAGCTGAGCGAGGTCAAGTCAAGGCGGGGGCGGGGCCAGGTGAGCAGCTGGAGGCGGTCACTGGATCAAGGGGGCGGGGCCAGTTGAACAGCCTGAAGTGGTGAGGTAAGCAGGAGAGAGGGTCGCGGGCAGGGACACAGGTGACCAGTAGGCGGGTCTGCCAGCGGCAGGGACCTAAAGAGGGGGCCCGGCGGCTTGGCCGGCCCCTTAGCTGACCTGCGGGAAGCGGTCAAGGGAAGAGTGGGTTGGGGCCGGTGTCAAAAGCTGGAGGTGGTCCAGTGGGGAAGGCCCTGGGGCCCGGTGAAGGTGCCCCAGGAGCGCCAAGTGATTTTCTCGGACTTGATACAGCTCTCTCCCCGTTGTCAAAGGCTAACCCTAACCCTAAAACTAAGCCTATCTCTCAACCTAACCCTCACCAGTGGCTAAGGCCCTGGGGCCCTGTGAAACCTGGACGAGGGTCTCAAGTGCCCACAAAAGCCTCACCTGCCTGAGCTTCACACTGGATGCCAGCAAGAGGAACCCTTGTCCTCAGGGCAGGGCGTTCCAGGCGAATGGGGCGGAAAGCAGGCCCCCGGGGCCGGGCCACCAGACCAGTCAGAACCTCCGGAGGGGCCGGGGAGGTGCCCCCAGAGTGGAAAGTGATGATTTCTCGGACTTGACACAGCTCTCTCCCGGTTGTCAAAGCCTATAGGCAGGGCTCTGGGCGTCCCAGGACACTCTGCTCTGAGCTGCCCTTTGTTGGGGGCGATGGGGGCCGGGGCGGGGGGGTTAGAGGGCCGGCCCCGAGGCTCCTGGAGGCCCCTGGGTGTCCTGAAGGGAGGGCTGGCTGGTCTGCCCACGCTTGGGGACCTGGGAGGCACCCTGTGAGCAGAGGGCTATGTGCCTTTACATCCCAGTGGTGGGGGCTATTCCTCTGTGTTTGGAAGCAGGGCAGACTGGCTGGTGCTGCTCGCTCATTGGTCGAATGGACCAGGGGCGTGGTTTCCGGAACCAGGAGGCGGGCCCAGGCCCACAGCTGAGCCAGGTCAAGTCAAGGCGGGGGCGGGGCCAGGTGAGCAGCTGGAGGCGGTCACGGGATCACGGGGGCGGGGCCAGGTGAACAGCCTGAAGTGGTGAGGTAAGCAGGAGAGAGGGTCGCGGGCAGGGACACGGGTGACCAGCAGGCGGGTCTGCCGGCAGCATGTACCTAAAGAGGGGGCCCGGCGGCTTGGACGGCCCCTTAGCTGACCTGCGGGAAGCGGTCAAGGGAAGAGTGGGTTGGGGCCGGTGTCAAAAGCTGGAGGTGGTACAGTGGGGAAGGCCCTGGGGCCCGGTGAAGGTGCCCCAGGAGCGCAAAGTGATTTTCTCGGACTTGACACAGCTCTCTCCCCGTTGTCAAAGGCTAACCCTAACCCTAAAACTAAGCCTATCCCTCAACCTAACCCTCACCAGTGGCTAAGGCCCTGGGGCCCTGTGAAACCTGGACGAGGGTCTCAAGTGCCCACAAAAGCCTCACCTGCCTGAGCTTCAGACTGGATGCCAGCAAGAGGGACCCTTGTCCTCAGGGCAGGGCGTTCCAGGCGAATGGGGCAGAAAGCAGGCCCCCGGGGCCGGGCCACCAGACCACTCAGAACCTCCGGAGGTGCCGGGGAGGTGCCCCTAGAGTGGAAAGTGATGATTTCTCGGACTTGGCACAGCTCTCTCCCGGTTTTCAAAGCCCATAGGCAGGGCTCTGTGCGTCCCGGGACACTCTGCTCTGAGCTGCCCTTTGGTGGGAGCGATGGGGGCCGGGGCAGGGGGGTTAGAGGGCCGGCCCCGAGGCTCATGGAGGTCCCTGGGTGTCCTGAAGGGAGGGCTGGCTGGTCTGCCCACGCTTGGGGACCTGGGAGGCACCCTGTGAGCAGAGGGCTATGTGCCTTTACCTCCCAGTGGTGGGGGCTATTCCTTTGTGTTTGGGAGCAGGGCAGACTGGCTGGTGCTGCTCGCTCATTGGTCGTATGGACCAGGGGCGTGGTTTCCGGAACCAGGAGGCGGGCCCAGGCCCACAGCTGAGCCAGGTCAAGTCAAGGCGGGGGCGGGGCCAGGTGAGCAGCTGGAGGCGGTCACGGGATCACGGGGGCGGGGCCAGGTGAACAGCCTGAAGTGGTGAGGTAAGCAGGAGAGAGGGTCGCGGGCAGGGACACGGGTGACCAGCAGGCGGGTCTGCCGGCAGCATGTACCTAAAGAGGGGGCCCGGCGGCTTGGCCGGCCCCTTAGCTGACCTGCGGGAAGCGGTCAAGGGAAGAGTGGGTTGGGGCCGGTGTCAAAAGCTGGAGGTGGTCCAGTGGGGAAGGCCCTGGGGCCCGGTGAAGGTGCCCCAGGAGCGCAAAGTGATTTTCTCAGACTTGATACAGCTCTCTTCCCGTTGTCAAAGGCTAACCCTAACCCTAAAACTAAGCCTATCCCTCAACCTAACCCTCACCAGTGGCTAAGGCCCTGGGGCCCTGTGAAACCTGGACGAGGGTCTCAAGTGCCCACAAAAGCCTCACCTGCCTGAGCTTCAGACTGGATTCCAGCAAGAGGGACCCTTGTCCTCAGGGCAGGGCGTTCCAGGCGAATGGGGCAGAAAGCAGGCCCCCGGGGCTGTTCCACCAGACCAGTCAGAACCTCCGGAGGGGCCGGGGAGGTGCCGCCAGAGTGGAAAGTGATAATTTATCGGACTTGACACAGCTCTCTCCCGGTTGTCAAAGCCCATAGGCAGGGCTCTGGGCGTCCCAGGACACTCGGCTCTGAGCTGCCCTTTGGTGGGAGCGATGTGGGCCGGGGCGGGGGGGTTAGAGGGCCGGCCCCGAGGCTCATGGAGGACCCTGGGTGTCCTGAAGGGAGGGCTGGCTGGTCTGCCCACGCTTGGGGACCTGGGAGGCACCCTGTGAGCAGAGGGCTATGTGCCTTTACATCCCAGTGGTGGGGGCTATTCCTCTGTGTTTGGGAGCAGGGCAGACTGGCTGGTGCTGCTCGCTCAAAGGTCGAATGGACCAGGGGCGTGGTTTCCGGAACCAGGAGGCGGGCCCAGGCCCACAGCTGAGCGAGGTCAAGTCAAGGCGGGGGCGGGGCCAGGTGAGCAGCTGGAGGCGGTCACTGGATCAAGGGGGCGGGGCCAGTTGAACAGCCTGAAGTGGTGAGGTAAGCAGGAGAGAGGGTCGCGGGCAGGGACACAGGTGACCAGTAGGCGGGTCTGCCAGCGGCAGGGACCTAAAGAGGGGGCCCGGCGGCTTGGCCGGCCCCTTAGCTGACCTGCGGGAAGCGGTCAAGGGAAGAGTGGGTTGGGGCCGGTGTCAAAAGCTGGAGGTGGTCCAGTGGGGAAGGCCCTGGGGCCCGGTGAAGGTGCCCCAGGAGCGCCAAGTGATTTTCTCGGACTTGATACAGCTCTCTCCCCGTTGTCAAAGGCTAACCCTAACCCTAAAACTAAGCCTATCTCTCAACCTAACCCTCACCAGTGGCTAAGGCCCTGGGGCCCTGTGAAACCTGGACGAGGGTCTCAAGTGCCCACAAAAGCCTCACCTGCCTGAGCTTCACACTGGATGCCAGCAAGAGGAACCCTTGTCCTCAGGGCAGGGCGTTCCAGGCGAATGGGGCGGAAAGCAGGCCCCCGGGGCCGGGCCACCAGACCAGTCAGAACCTCCGGAGGGGCCGGGGAGGTGCCCCCAGAGTGGAAAGTGATGATTTCTCGGACTTGACACAGCTCTCTCCCGGTTGTCAAAGCCTATAGGCAGGGCTCTGGGCGTCCCAGGACACTCTGCTCTGAGCTGCCCTTTGTTGGGGGCGATGGGGGCCGGGGCGGGGGGGTTAGAGGGCCGGCCCCGAGGCTCCTGGAGGCCCCTGGGTGTCCTGAAGGGAGGGCTGGCTGGTCTGCCCACGCTTGGGGACCTGGGAGGCACCCTGTGAGCAGAGGGCTATGTGCCTTTACATCCCAGTGGTGGGGGCTATTCCTCTGTGTTTGGAAGCAGGGCAGACTGGCTGGTGCTGCTCGCTCATTGGTCGAATGGACCAGGGGCGTGGTTTCCGGAACCAGGAGGCGGGCCCAGGCCCACAGCTGAGCCAGGTCAAGTCAAGGCGGGGGCGGGGCCAGGTGAGCAGCTGGAGGCGGTCACGGGATCACGGGGGCGGGGCCAGGTGAACAGCCTGAAGTGGTGAGGTAAGCAGGAGAGAGGGTCGCGGGCAGGGACACGGGTGACCAGCAGGCGGGTCTGCCGGCAGCATGTACCTAAAGAGGGGGCCCGGCGGCTTGGACGGCCCCTTAGCTGACCTGCGGGAAGCGGTCAAGGGAAGAGTGGGTTGGGGCCGGTGTCAAAAGCTGGAGGTGGTCCAGTGGGGAAGGCCCTGGGGCCCGGTGAAGGTGCCCCAGGAGCGCAAAGTGATTTTCTCGGACTTGACACAGCTCTCTCCCCGTTGTCAAAGGCTAACCCTAACCCTAAAACTAAGCCTATCCCTCAACCTAACCCTCACCAGTGGCTAAGGCCCTGGGGCCCTGTGAAACCTGGACGAGGGTCTCAAGTGCCCACAAAAGCCTCACCTGCCTGAGCTTCAGACTGGATGCCAGCAAGAGGGACCCTTGTCCTCAGGGCAGGGCGTTCCAGGCGAATGGGGCAGAAAGCAGGCCCCCGGGGCCGGGCCACCAGACCACTCAGAACCTCCGGAGGTGCCGGGGAGGTGCCCCTAGAGTGGAAAGTGATGATTTCTCGGACTTGGCACAGCTCTCTCCCGGTTTTCAAAGCCCATAGGCAGGGCTCTGGGCGTCCCGGGACACTCTGCTCTGAGCTGCCCTTTGGTGGGAGCGATGGGGGCCGGGGCAGGGGGGTTAGAGGGCCGGCCCCGAGGCTCATGGAGGCCCCTGGGTGTCCTAAAGGGAGGGCTGGCTGGTCTGCCCACGCTTGGGGACCTGGGAGGCACCCTGTGAGCAGAGGGCTATGTGTCTTTACCTCCCAGTGGTGGGGGCTATTCCTTTGTGTTTGGGAGCAGGGCAGACTGGCTGGTGCTGCTCGCTCATTGGTCGTATGGACCAGGGGCGTGGTTTCCGGAACCAGGAGGCGGGTCCAGGCCCACAGCTGAGCCAGGTCAAGTCAAGGAGGGGGCGGGGCCAGGTGAGCAGCTGGAGGCGGTCACGGGATCAAGGGGGCAGGGCCAGGTGAACAGCCTGAAGTGTTTAGGTAAGCAGAAGAGAGGGTCGCGGGCAGGGACATGGGTGAGCAGCAGGCGGGTCTGCCGGCGGCAGGGACCTAAAGAGGGGGCCCGGCGGCTTGGCCTGCCCCTTAGCTGACCTGCGGGAAGCGGTCAAGGGAAGAGTGGGTTGGGGCCGGTGTCAAAAGCTGGAGGAGGTCCAGTGGGGAAGGCCCTGGGGCCCGGTGAAGGTCCCCCAGGGGCGCAAAGTGATTTTCTCGGACTTGACACAGCTCTCTCTCCGTTGTCAAAGGCTCACCCTAAACCTAAAACTAAGCCTATCCCTCAACCTAACCCTCACCAGTGGCTAAGGCCCTGGGGCCCTGTGAAACCTGGACGAGGGTCTCAAGTGCCCACAAAAGCCTCACCTGCCTGAGCTTCAGACTGGATGCCAGCAAGAGGGACCCTTGTCCTCAGGGCAGGGCGTTCCAGGCGAATGGGGCGGAAAGCCGGCCCCCGGGGCCGGGCCACCAGACCAGTCAGAACCTCCGGAGGGCCGGGGAGGTGCCCCCAGAGTGGAAAGTGATAATTTCTCGGACTTGACACAGCTCTCTCCCGGTTGTCAAAGCCCATAGGCAGGGCTCTGTGCGTCCCAGGACACTCTGCTCTGAGCTGCCCTTTGGTGGGAGCGATGGGGGCCGGGGCGGGGGGGTTAGAGGGCCGGCCCCGAGGCTCCTAGAGGCCCCTGGGTGTCCTGAAGGGAGGGCTGGCTGGTCTGCCCACGCTTGGGGACCTGGGAGGCACCCTGTGAGCAGAGGGCTATGTGCCTTTACATCCCAGTGGTGGGGGCTATTCCTCTGTGTTTGGGAGCAGGGCAGACTGGCTGGTGCTGCTCGCTCATTGGTCGAATGGACCAGGGGCGTGGTTTCCGGAACCAGGAGGAGGGCCCAGGCCCACTGCTGAGCCTGTAAAGTCAAGGAGAGGGCGGGGCCAGGTGAGCAGCTGGAGGCGGTCACGGGATCACGGGGGCGGGGCCAGGTGAACAGCCTGAAGTGGTGAGGTAAGCAGGAAAGAGGGTCGCGGGCAGGGACACGGGTGACCAGCAGGCGGGTCTGCCGGCGGCAGGGACCTAAAGAGGGGGCCCGGCGGCTTGGCCGGCCCCTTAGCTGACCTGCGGGAAGTGGTCAAGGGAAGAGTGGGTTGGGGCCGGTGTCAAAAGCTGGAGGTGGTCCAGTGGGGAAGGCCCTGTGGCCCGGTGAAGGTGCCCCAGGAGCACAAAGTGATTTTATCGGACTTGACACAGCTCTCTCCCCGTTGTCAAAGGCTAACCCTAACCCTAAAACTAAGCCTATCCCTCAACCTAACCCTCACCAGTGGCTAAGGCCCTGGGGACCTGTGAAACCTGGACGAGCGTCTCAAGTGCCCACAAAAGCCTCACCTGCCTGAGCTTCAGACTGGATGCCAGCAAGAGGGACCCTTGTCCTCAGGGCAGGGCGTTCCAGGCGAATGGGGCGGAAAGCAGGCCCCCGGGGCCGTTCCACCAGACCAGTCAGAACCTCCGGAGGGGCCGGGGAGGTGCCCCCAGAGTGGAAAGTGATAATTTCTCGGACTTGACACAGCTCTCTCCCGGTTGTCAAAGCCCATAGGCAGGGCTCTGGGCGTCCCAGGACACTCGGCTCTGAGCTGCCCTTTGGTGGGAGCGATGTGGGCCGGGGCGGGGGGGTTAGAGGGCCGGCCCCGAGGCTCATGGAGGACCCTGGGTGTCCTGAAGGGAGGGCTGGCTGGTCTGCCCACGCTTGGGGACCTGGGAGGCACCCTGTGAGCAGAGGGCTATGTGCCTTTACATCCCAGTGGTGGGGGCTATTCCTCTGTGTTTGGGAGCAGGGCAGACTGGCTGGTGCTGCTCGCTCAAAGGTCGAATGGACCAGGGGCGTGGTTTCCGGAACCAGGAGGCGGGCCCAGGCCCACAGCTGAGCGAGGTCAAGTCAAGGCGGGGGCGGGGCCAGGTGAGCAGCTGGAGGCGGTCACTGGATCAAGGGGGCGGGGCCAGTTGAACAGCCTGAAGTGGTGAGGTAAGCAGGAGAGAGGGTCGCGGGCAGGGACACAGGTGACCAGTAGGCGGGTCTGCCAGCGGCAGGGACCTAAAGAGGGGGCCCGGCGGCTTGGCCGGCCCCTTAGCTGACCTGCGGGAAGCGGTCAAGGGAAGAGTGGGTTGGGGCCGGTGTCAAAAGCTGGAGGTGGTCCAGTGGGGAAGGCCCTGGGGCCCGGTGAAGGTGCCCCAGGAGCGCCAAGTGATTTTCTCGGACTTGATACAGCTCTCTCCCCGTTGTCAAAGGCTAACCCTAACCCTAAAACTAAGCCTATCTCTCAACCTAACCCTCACCAGTGGCTAAGGCCCTGGGGCCCTGTGAAACCTGGACGAGGGTCTCAAGTGCCCACAAAAGCCTCACCTGCCTGAGCTTCACACTGGATGCCAGCAAGAGGAACCCTTGTCCTCAGGGCAGGGCGTTCCAGGCGAATGGGGCGGAAAGCAGGCCCCCGGGGCCGGGCCACCAGACCAGTCAGAACCTCCGGAGGGGCCGGGGAGGTGCCCCCAGAGTGGAAAGTGATGATTTCTCGGACTTGACACAGCTCTCTCCCGGTTGTCAAAGCCTATAGGCAGGGCTCTGGGCGTCCCAGGACACTCTGCTCTGAGCTGCCCTTTGTTGGGGGCGATGGGGGCCGGGGCGGGGGGGTTAGAGGGCCGGCCCCGAGGCTCCTGGAGGCCCCTGGGTGTCCTGAAGGGAGGGCTGGCTGGTCTGCCCACGCTTGGGGACCTGGGAGGCACCCTGTGAGCAGAGGGCTATGTGCCTTTACATCCCAGTGGTGGGGGCTATTCCTCTGTGTTTGGAAGCAGGGCAGACTGGCTGGTGCTGCTCGCTCATTGGTCGAATGGACCAGGGGCGTGGTTTCCGGAACCAGGAGGCGGGCCCAGGCCCACAGCTGAGCCAGGTCAAGTCAAGGCGGGGGCGGGGCCAGGTGAGCAGCTGGAGGCGGTCACGGGATCACGGGGGCGGGGCCAGGTGAACAGCCTGAAGTGGTGAGGTAAGCAGGAGAGAGGGTCGCGGGCAGGGACACGGGTGACCAGCAGGCGGGTCTGCCGGCAGCATGTACCTAAAGAGGGGGCCCGGCGGCTTGGACGGCCCCTTAGCTGACCTGCGGGAAGCGGTCAAGGGAAGAGTGGGTTGGGGCCGGTGTCAAAAGCTGGAGGTGGTCCAGTGGGGAAGGCCCTGGGGCCCGGTGAAGGTGCCCCAGGAGCGCAAAGTGATTTTCTCGGACTTGACACAGCTCTCTCCCCGTTGTCAAAGGCTAACCCTAACCCTAAAACTAAGCCTATCCCTCAACCTAACCCTCACCAGTGGCTAAGGCCCTGGGGCCCTGTGAAACCTGGACGAGGGTCTCAAGTGCCCACAAAAGCCTCACCTGCCTGAGCTTCAGACTGGATGCCAGCAAGAGGGACCCTTGTCCTCAGGGCAGGGCGTTCCAGGCGAATGGGGCAGAAAGCAGGCCCCCGGGGCCGGGCCACCAGACCACTCAGAACCTCCGGAGGTGCCGGGGAGGTGCCCCTAGAGTGGAAAGTGATGATTTCTCGGACTTGGCACAGCTCTCTCCCGGTTTTCAAAGCCCATAGGCAGGGCTCTGGGCGTCCCGGGACACTCTGCTCTGAGCTGCCCTTTGGTGGGAGCGATGGGGGCCGGGGCAGGGGGGTTAGAGGGCCGGCCCCGAGGCTCATGGAGGCCCCTGGGTGTCCTAAAGGGAGGGCTGGCTGGTCTGCCCACGCTTGGGGACCTGGGAGGCACCCTGTGAGCAGAGGGCTATGTGTCTTTACCTCCCAGTGGTGGGGGCTATTCCTTTGTGTTTGGGAGCAGGGCAGACTGGCTGGTGCTGCTCGCTCATTGGTCGTATGGACCAGGGGCGTGGTTTCCGGAACCAGGAGGCGGGTCCAGGCCCACAGCTGAGCCAGGTCAAGTCAAGGAGGGGGCGGGGCCAGGTGAGCAGCTGGAGGCGGTCACGGGATCAAGGGGGCAGGGCCAGGTGAACAGCCTGAAGTGTTTAGGTAAGCAGAAGAGAGGGTCGCGGGCAGGGACATGGGTGAGCAGCAGGCGGGTCTGCCGGCGGCAGGGACCTAAAGAGGGGGCCCGGCGGCTTGGCCTGCCCCTTAGCTGACCTGCGGGAAGCGGTCAAGGGAAGAGTGGGTTGGGGCCGGTGTCAAAAGCTGGAGGAGGTCCAGTGGGGAAGGCCCTGGGGCCCGGTGAAGGTCCCCCAGGGGCGCAAAGTGATTTTCTCGGACTTGACACAGCTCTCTCTCCGTTGTCAAAGGCTCACCCTAAACCTAAAACTAAGCCTATCCCTCAACCTAACCCTCACCAGTGGCTAAGGCCCTGGGGCCCTGTGAAACCTGGACGAGGGTCTCAAGTGCCCACAAAAGCCTCACCTGCCTGAGCTTCAGACTGGATGCCAGCAAGAGGGACCCTTGTCCTCAGGGCAGGGCGTTCCAGGCGAATGGGGCGGAAAGCCGGCCCCCGGGGCCGGGCCACCAGACCAGTCAGAACCTCCGGAGGGCCGGGGAGGTGCCCCCAGAGTGGAAAGTGATAATTTCTCGGACTTGACACAGCTCTCTCCCGGTTGTCAAAGCCCATAGGCAGGGCTCTGTGCGTCCCAGGACACTCTGCTCTGAGCTGCCCTTTGGTGGGAGCGATGGGGGCCGGGGCGGGGGGGTTAGAGGGCCGGCCCCGAGGCTCCTAGAGGCCCCTGGGTGTCCTGAAGGGAGGGCTGGCTGGTCTGCCCACGCTTGGGGACCTGGGAGGCACCCTGTGAGCAGAGGGCTATGTGCCTTTACATCCCAGTGGTGGGGGCTATTCCTCTGTGTTTGGGAGCAGGGCAGACTGGCTGGTGCTGCTCGCTCATTGGTCGAATGGACCAGGGGCGTGGTTTCCGGAACCAGGAGGAGGGCCCAGGCCCACTGCTGAGCCTGTAAAGTCAAGGAGAGGGCGGGGCCAGGTGAGCAGCTGGAGGCGGTCACGGGATCACGGGGGCGGGGCCAGGTGAACAGCCTGAAGTGGTGAGGTAAGCAGGAAAGAGGGTCGCGGGCAGGGACACGGGTGACCAGCAGGCGGGTCTGCCGGCGGCAGGGACCTAAAGAGGGGGCCCGGCGGCTTGGCCGGCCCCTTAGCTGACCTGCGGGAAGTGGTCAAGGGAAGAGTGGGTTGGGGCCGGTGTCAAAAGCTGGAGGTGGTCCAGTGGGGAAGGCCCTGTGGCCCGGTGAAGGTGCCCCAGGAGCACAAAGTGATTTTATCGGACTTGACACAGCTCTCTCCCCGTTGTCAAAGGCTAACCCTAACCCTAAAACTAAGCCTATCCCTCAACCTAACCCTCACCAGTGGCTAAGGCCCTGGGGACCTGTGAAACCTGGACGAGCGTCTCAAGTGCCCACAAAAGCCTCACCTGCCTGAGCTTCAGACTGGATGCCAGCAAGAGGGACCCTTGTCCTCAGGGCAGGGCGTTCCAGGCGAATGGGGCGGAAAGCAGGCCCCCGGGGCCGTTCCACCAGACCAGTCAGAACCTCCGGAGGGGCCGGGGAGGTGCCCCCAGAGTGGAAAGTGATAATTTCTCGGACTTGACACAGCTCTCTCCCGGTTGTCAAAGCCCATAGGCAGGGCTCTGGGCGTCCCAGGACACTCGGCTCTGAGCTGCCCTTTGGTGGGAGCGATGTGGGCCGGGGCGGGGGGGTTAGAGGGCCGGCCCCGAGGCTCATGGAGGACCCTGGGTGTCCTGAAGGGAGGGCTGCCTGGTCTGCCCACGTTTGGGGACCTGGGAGGCACCCTGTGAGCAGAGGGCTATGTGCCTTTACATCCCAGTGGTGGGGGCTATTCCTCTGTGTTTGGGAGCAGGGCAGACTGGCTGGTGCTGCTCGCTCATTGGTCGAATGGACCAGGGGCGTGGTTTCCGGAACCAGGAGGCGGGCCCAGGCCCACAGCTGAGCCAGGTCAAGTCAAGGCGGGGGCGGGGCCAGGTGAGCAGCTGGAGGCGGTCACTGGATCAAGGGGGCGGGGCCAGGTGAACAGCCTGAAGTGGTGAGGTAAGCAGGAGAGAGGGTCCCGGGCAGGGACACGGGTGACCAGCAGGCGGGTCTGCTGGCGGCAGGGACCTCAAGACGGGGCCCAGCGGCTTGGCCGGCCCCTTAGCTGACCTGCGGGAAGCGGTCAAGGGAAGAGTGGGTTGGGGCCGGTGTCAAAAGCTGGAGGTGGTACAGTGGGGAAGGCCCTGGGGCCCGGTGAAGGTGCCCCAGGAGCGCAAAGTGATTTTCTCGGACTTGATACTGCTCTCTCCCCGTTGTCAAAGGCTAACCCTAACCCTAAAACTAAGCCTATCCCTCAACCTAACCCTCACCAGTGGCTAAGGCCCTGGGGCCCTGTGAAACCTGGACGAGGGTCTCAAGTGCCCACAAAAGCCTCACCTGCCTGAGCTTCAGACTGGATTCCAGCAAGAGGGACCCTTGTCCTCAGCGCAGGGCGTTCCAGGCAAATGGGGCAGAAAGCAGGCCCCCGGGGCTGTTCCACCAGACCAGTCAGAACCTCCGGAGGTGCCGGGGAGGTGCCGCCAGAGTGGAAAGTGATAATTTCTCGGACTTGACACAGCTCTCTCCCGGTTGTCAAAGCCCATAGGCAGGGCTCTGGGCGTCCCGGGACACTCGGCTCTGAGCTGCCCTTTGGTGGGAGCGATGTGGGCTGGGGCGGGGGGGTTAGAGGGCCGGCCCCGAGGCTCATGGAGGACCCTGGGTGTCCTGAAGGGAGGGCTGGCTGGTCTGCCCACGCTTGGGGACCTGGGAGGCACCCTGTGAGCAGAGGGCTATGTGCCTTTACATCCCAGTGGTGGGGGCTATTCCTCTGTGTTTGGGAGCAGGGCAGACTGGCTGGTGCTGCTCGCTCATTGGTCGAATGGACCAGGGGCGTGGTTTCCGGAACCAGGAGGCGGGCCCAGGCCCACAGCTGAGCCAGGTCAAGTCAAGGCGGGGGCGGGGCCAGGTGAGCAGCTGGAGGCGGTCACTGGATCAAGGGGGCGGGGCCAGGTGAACAGCCTGAAGTGGTGAGGTAAGCAGGAGAGAGGGTCGCGGGCAGGGACACGGGTGACCAGCAGGCGGGTCTGCCGGCAGCAGGGACCTAAAGAGGGGGCCCGGCGGCTTGGCCGGCCCCTTAGCTGACCTGCGGGAAGCGGTCAAGGGAAGAGTGGGTTGGGGCCGGTGTCAAAAGCTGGAGGTGGTCCAGTGGGGAAGGCCCTGTGGCCCGGTGAAGGTGCCCCAGGAGCACAAAGTGATTTTATCGGACTTGACACAGCTCTCTCCCCGTTGTCAAAGGCTAACCCTAACCCTAAAACTAAGCCTATCCCTCAACCTAACCCTCACCAGTGGCTAAGGCCCTGGGGCCCTGTGAAACCTGGACGAGGGTCTCAAGTGCCCACAAAAGCCTCACCTGCCTGAGCTTCAGACTGGATGCCAGCAAGAGGGACCCTTGTCCTCAGGGCAGGGCGTTCCAGGCGAATGGGGCGGAAAGCAGGCCCCCGGGGCCGTTCCACCAGACCAGTTAGAACCTCCGGAGTGGCCGGGGAGGTGCCCCCAGAGTGGAAAGTGATAATTTCTCGGACTTGACACAGCTCTCTCCCGGTTGTCAAAGCCCATAGGCAGGGCTCTGGGCGTCCCAGGACACGCGGCTCTGAGCTGCCCTTTGGTGGGAGCGATGTGGGCCGGGGCGGGGGGGTTAGAGGGTCGGCCCCGAGGCTCATGGAGGACCCTGGGTGTCCTGAAGGGAGGGCTGGCTGGTCTGCCCACGCTTGGGGACCTGGGAGGCACCCTGTGAGCAGAGGGATATGTGCCTTTACATCCCAGTGGTGGGGGCTATTCCTCTGTGTTTGGGAGCAGGGCAGACTGGCTGGTGCTGCTCGCTCATTGGTCGAATGGACCAGGGGCGTGGTTTCCGGAACCAGGAGGCGGGCCCAGGCCCACAGCTGAGCCAGGTCAAGTCAAGGCGGGGGCGGGGCCAGGTGAGCAGCTGGAGGCGGTCACTGGATCAAGGGGGCGGGGCCAGGTGAACAGCCTGAAGTGGTGAGGTAAGCAGGAGAGAGGGTCGCGGGCAGGGACACGGGTGACCAGGAGGCGGGTCTGCTGGCGGCAGGGACCTCAAGAGGGGGCCCGGCGGCTTGGCCGGCCCCTTAGCTGACCTGCGGGAAGCGGTCAAGGGAAGAGTGGGTTGGGGCCGGTGTCAAAAGCTGGAGGTGGTCCAGTGGGGAAGGCCCTGGGGCCCGGTGAAGGTGCCCCAGGAGCGCAAAGTGATTTTCTCGGACTTGATACAGCTCTCTTCCCGTTGTCAAAGGCTAACCCTAACCCTAAAACTAAGCCTATCCCTCAACCTAACCCTCACCAGTGGCTAAGGCCCTGGGGCCCTGTGAAACCTGGACGAGGGTCTCAAGTGCCCACAAAAGCCTCACCTGCCTGAGCTTCAGACTGGATTCCAGCAAGAGGGACCCTTGTCCTCAGGGCAGGGCGTTCCAGGCGAATGGGGCAGAAAGCAGGCCCCCGGGGCTGTTCCACCAGACCAGTCAGAACCTCCGGAGGGGCCGGGGAGGTGCCGCCAGAGTGGAAAGTGATAATTTCTCGGACTTGACACAGCTCTCTCCCGGTTGTCAAAGCCCATAGGCAGGGCTCTGGGCGTCCCAGGACACTCGGCTCTGAGCTGCCCTTTGGTGGGAGCGATGTGGGCCGGGGCGGGGGGGTTAGAGGGCCGGCCCCGAGGCTCATGGAGGACCCTGGGTGTCCTGAAGGGAGGGCTGGCTGGTCTGCCCACGCTTGGGGACCTGGGAGGCACCCTGTGAGCAGAGGGCGATGTGCCTTTACATCCCAGTGGTGGGGGCTATTCCTCTGTGTTTGGGAGCAGGGCAGACTGGCTGGTGCTGCTCGCTCATTGGTCGAATGGACCAGGGGCGTGGTTTCCGGAACCAGGAGGCGGGCCCAGGCCCACAGCTGAGCGAGGTCAAGTCAAGGCGGGGGCGGGGCCAGGTGAGCAGCTGGAGGCGGTCACTGGATCAAGGGGGCGGGGCCAGTTGAACAGCCTGAAGTGGTGAGGTAAGCAGGAGAGAGGGTCGCGGGCAGGGACACAGGTGACCAGTAGGCGGGTCTGCCAGCGGCAGGGACCTAAAGAGGGGGCCCGGCGGCTTGGCCGGCCCCTTAGCTGACCTGCGGGAAGCGGTCAAGGGAAGAGTGGGTTGGGGCCGGTGTCAAAAGCTGGAGGTGGTCCAGTGGGGAAGGCCCTGGGGCCCGGTGAAGGTGCCCCAGGAGCGCCAAGTGATTTTCTCGGACTTGATACAGCTCTCTCCCCGTTGTCAAAGGCTAACCCTAACCCTAAAACTAAGCCTATCTCTCAACCTAACCCTCACCAGTGGCTAAGGCCCTGGGGCCCTGTGAAACCTGGACGAGGGTCTCAAGTGCCCACAAAAGCCTCACCTGCCTGAGCTTCACACTGGATGCCAGCAAGAGGAACCCTTGTCCTCAGGGCAGGGCGTTCCAGGCGAATGGGGCGGAAAGCAGGCCCCCGGGGCCGGGCCACCAGACCAGTCAGAACCTCCGGAGGGGCCGGGGAGGTGCCCCCGGAGTGGAAAGTGATGATTTCTCGGACTTGACACAGCTCTCTCCTGGTTGTCAAAGCCTATAGGCAGGGCTCTGGGCGTCCCAGGACACTCTGCTCTGAGCTGCCCTTTGTTGGGGGCGATGGGGGCCGGGGCGGGGGGGTTAGAGGGCCGGCCCCGAGGCTCCTGGAGGCCCCTGGGTGTCCTGAAGGGAGGGCTGGCTGGTCTGCCCACGCTTGGGGACCTGGGAGGCACCCTGTGAGCAGAGGGCTATGTGCCTTTACATCCCAGTGGTGGGGGCTATTCCTCTGTGTTTGGAAGCAGGGCAGACTGGCTGGTGCTGCTCGCTCATTGGTCGAATGGACCAGGGGCGTGGTTTCCGGAACCAGGAGGCGGGCCCAGGCCCACAGCTGAGCCAGGTCAAGTCAAGGCGGGGGCGGGGCCAGGTGAGCAGCTGGAGGCGGTCACGGGATCACGGGGGCGGGGCCAGGTGAACAGCCTGAAGTGGTGAGGTAAGCAGGAGAGAGGGTCGCGGGCAGGGACACGGGTGACCAGCAGGCGGGTCTGCCGGCGGCAGGGACCTAAAGAGGGGGCCCGGCGGCTTGGCCGGCCCCTTAGCTGACCTGCGGGAAGCGGTCAAGGGAAGAGTGGGTTGGGGCCGGTGTCAAAAGCTGGAGGTGGTCCAGTGGGGAAGGCCCTGTGGCCCGGTGAAGGTGCCCCAGGAGCACAAAGTGATTTTCTCGGACTTGACACAGCTCTCTCCCCGTTGTCAAAGGCTAACCCTAACCCTAAAACTAAGCCTATCCCTCAACCTAACCCTCACCAGTGGCTAAGGCCCTGGGGCCCTGTGAAACCTGGACGAGGGTCTCAAGTGCCCACAAAAGCCTCACCTGCCTGAGCTTCAGACTGGATGCCAGCAAGAGGGACCCTTGTCCTCAGGGCAGGGCGTTCCAGGCGAATGGGGCGGAAAGCAGGCCCCCGGGGCCGTTCCACCAGACCAGTCAGAACCTCCGGAGTGGCCGGGGAGGTGCCCCCAGAGTGGAAAGTGATAATTTCTCGGACTTGACACAGCTCTCTCCCGGTTGTCAAAGCCCATAGGCAGGGCTCTGGGCGTCCCAGGACACGCGGCTCTGAGCTGCCCTTTGGTGGGAGCGATGTGGGCCGGGGCGGGGGGGTTAGAGGGTCGGCCCCGAGGCTCATGGAGGACCCTGGGTGTCCTGAAGGGAGGGCTGGCTGGTCTGCCCACGCTTGGGGACCTGGGAGGCACCCTGTGAGCAGAGGGATATGTGCCTTTACATTCCAGTGGTGGGGGCTATTCCTCTGTGTTTGGGAGCAGGGCAGACTGGCTGGTGCTGCTCGCTCATTGGTCGAATGGACCAGGGGCGTGGTTTCCGGAACCAGGAGGCGGGCCCAGGCCCACAGCTGAGCCAGGTCAAGTCAAGGCGGGGGCGGGGCCAGGTGAGCAGCTGGAGGCGGTCACTGGATCAAGGGGGCGGGGCCAGGTGAACAGCCTGAAGTGGTGAGGTAAGCAGGAGAGAGGGTCGCGGGCAGGGACACGGGTGACCAGGAGGCGGGTCTGCCGGCGGCAGGGACCTCAAGAGGGGGCCCGGCGGCTTGGCCGGCCCCTTAGCTGACCTGCGGGAAGCGGTCAAGGGAAGAGTGGGTTGGGGCCGGTGTCAAAAGCTGGAGGTGGTCCAGTGGGGAAGGCCCTGGGGCCCGGTGAAGGTGCCCCAGGAGCGCAAAGTGATTTTCTCGGACTTGATACAGCTCTCTTCCCGTTGTCAAAGGCTAACCCTAACCCTAAAACTAAGCCTATCCCTCAACCTAACCCTCACCAGTGGCTAAGGCCCTGGGGCCCTGTGAAACCTGGACGAGGGTCTCAAGTGCCCACAAAAGCCTCACCTGCCTGAGCTTCAGACTGGATTCCAGCAAGAGGGACCCTTGTCCTCAGGGCAGGGCGTTCCAGGCGAATGGGGCAGAAAGCAGGCCCCCGGGGCTGTTCCACCAGACCAGTCAGAACCTCCGGAGGGGCCGGGGAGGTGCCGCCAGAGTGGAAAGTGATAATTTCTCGGACTTGACACAGCTCTCTCCCGGTTGTCAAAGCCCATAGGCAGGGCTCTGGGCGTCCCAGGACACTCGGCTCTGAGCTGCCCTTTGGTGGGAGCGATGTGGGCCGGGGCGGGGGGGTTAGAGGGCCGGCCCCGAGGCTCATGGAGGACCCTGGGTGTCCTGAAGGGAGGGCTGGCTGGTCTGCCCACGCTTGGGGACCTGGGAGGCACCCTGTGAGCAGAGGGCTATGTGCCTTTACATCCCAGTGGTGGGGGCTATTCCTCTGTGTTTGGGAGCAGGGCAGACTGGCTGGTGCTGCTCGCTCATTGGTCGAATGGACCAGGGGCGTGGTTTCCGGAACCAGGAGGCGGGCCCAGGCCCACAGCTGAGCGAGGTCAAGTCAAGGCGGGGGCGGGGCCAGGTGAGCAGCTGGAGGCGGTCACTGGATCAAGGGGGCGGGGCCAGTTGAACAGCCTGAAGTGGTGAGGTAAGCAGGAGAGAGGGTCGCGGGCAGGGACACAGGTGACCAGTAGGCGGGTCTGCCAGCGGCAGGGACCTAAAGAGGGGGCCCGGCGGCTTGGCCGGCCCCTTAGCTGACCTGCGGGAAGCGGTCAAGGGAAGAGTGGGTTGGGGCCGGTGTCAAAAGCTGGAGGTGGTCCAGTGGGGAAGGCCCTGGGGCCCGGTGAAGGTGCCCCAGGAGCGCCAAGTGATTTTCTCGGACTTGATACAGCTCTCTCCCCGTTGTCAAAGGCTAATCCTAACCCTAAAACTAAGCCTATCTCTCAACCTAACCCTCACCAGTGGCTAAGGCCCTGGGGCCCTGTGAAACCTGGACGAGGGTCTCAAGTGCCCACAAAAGCCTCACCTGCCTGAGCTTCACACTGGATGCCAGCAAGAGGAACCCTTGTCCTCAGGGCAGGGCGTTCCAGGCGAATGGGGCGGAAAGCAGGCCCCCGGGGCCGGGCCACCAGACCAGTCAGAACCTCCGGAGGGGCCGGGGAGGTGCCCCCAGAGTGGAAAGTGATGATTTCTCGGACTTGACACAGCTCTCTCCCGGTTGTCAAAGCCTATAGGCAGGGCTCTGGGCGTCCCAGGACACTCTGCTCTGAGCTGCCCTTTGTTGGGGGCGATGGGGGCCGGGGCGGGGGGGTTAGAGGGCCGGCCCCGAGGCTCCTGGAGGCCCCTGGGTGTCCTGAAGGGAGGGCTGGCTGGTCTGCCCACGCTTGGGGACCTGGGAGGCACCCTGTGAGCAGAGGGCTATGTGCCTTTACATCCCAGTGGTGGGGGCTATTCCTCTGTGTTTGGAAGCAGGGCAGACTGGCTGGTGCTGCTCGCTCATTGGTCGAATGGACCAGGGGCGTGGTTTCCGGAACCAGGAGGCGGGCCCAGGCCCACAGCTGAGCCAGGTCAAGTCAAGGCGGGGGCGGGGCCAGGTGAGCAGCTGGAGGCGGTCACGGGATCACGGGGGCGGGGCCAGGTGAACAGCCTGAAGTGGTGAGGTAAGCAGGAGAGAGGGTCGCGGGCAGGGACACGGGTGACCAGCAGGCGGGTCTGCCGGCAGCATGTACCTAAAGAGGGGGCCCGGCGGCTTGGCCGGCCCCTTAGCTGACCTGCGGGAAGCGGTCAAGGGAAGAGTGGGTTGGGGCCGGTGTCAAAAGCTGGAGGTGGTCCAGTGGGGAAGGCCCTGGGGCCCGGTGAAGGTGCCCCAGGAGCGCAAAGTGATTTTCTCGGACTTGATACAGCTCTCTTCCCGTTGTCAAAGGCTAACCCTAAACCTAAAAATAAGCCTATCCCTCAACCTAACCCTCACCAGTGGCTAAGGCCCTGGGGCCCTGTGAAACCTGGACGAGGGTCTCAAGTGCCCACAAAAGCCTCACCTGCCTGAGCTTCAGACTGGATTCCAGCAAGAGGGACCCTTGTCCTCAGGGCAGGGCGTTCCAGGCGAATGGGGCAGAAAGCAGGCCCCCGGGGCTGTTCCACCAGACCAGTCAGAACCTCCGGAGGGGCCGGGGAGGTGCCGTCAGAGTGGAAAGTGATAATTTCTCGGACTTGACACAGCTCTCTCCCGGTTGTCAAAGCCCATAGGCAGGGCTCTGGGCGTCCCAGGACACTCGGCTCTGAGCTGCCCTTTGGTGGGAGCGATGTGGGCCGGGGCGGGGGGGTTAGAGGGCCGGCCCCGAGGCTCATGGAGGACCCTGGGTGTCCTGAAGGGAGGGCTGGCTGGTCTGCCCACGCTTGGGGACCTGGGAGGCACCCTGTGAGCAGAGGGCTATGTGCCTTTACATCCCAGTGGTGGGGGCTATTCCTCTGTGTTTGGGAGCAGGGCAGACTGGCTGGTGCTGCTCGCTCATTGGTCGAATGGACCAGGGGCGTGGTTTCCGGAACCAGGAGGCGGGCCCAGGCCCACAGCTGAGCGAGGTCAAGTCAAGGCGGGGGCGGGGCCAGGTGAGCAGCTGGAGGCGGTCACTGGATCAAGGGGGCGGGGCCAGTTGAACAGCCTGAAGTGGTGAGGTAAGCAGGAGAGAGGGTCGCGGGCAGGGACACAGGTGACCAGTAGGCGGGTCTGCCAGCGGCAGGGACCTAAAGAGGGGGCCCGGCGGCTTGGCCGGCCCCTTAGCTGACCTGCGGGAAGCGGTCAAGGGAAGAGTGGGTTGGGGCTGGTGTCAAAAGCTGGAGGTGGTCCAGTGGGGAAGGCCCTGGGGCCCGGTGAAGGTGCCCCAGGAGCGCCAAGTGATTTTCTCGGACTTGATACAGCTCTCTCCCCGTTGTCAAAGGCTAACCCTAACCCTAAAACTAAGCCTATCTCTCAACCTAACCCTCACCAGTGGCTAAGGCCCTGGGGCCCTGTGAAACCTGGACGAGGGTCTCAAGTGCCCACAAAAGCCTCACCTGCCTGAGCTTCACACTGGATGCCAGCAAGAGGAACCCTTGTCCTCAGGGCAGGGCGTTCCAGGCGAATGGGGCGGAAAGCAGGCCCCCGGGGCCGGGCCACCAGACCAGTCAGAACCTCCGGAGGGGCCGGGGAGGTGCCCCCAGAGTGGAAAGTGATGATTTCTCGGACTTGACACAGCTCTCTCCCGGTTGTCAAAGCCTATAGGCAGGGCTCTGGGCGTCCCAGGACACTCTGCTCTGAGCTGCCCTTTGTTGGGGGCGATGGGGGCCGGGGCGGGGGGGTTAGAGGGCCGGCCCCGAGGCTCCTGGAGGCCCCTGGGTGTCCTGAAGGGAGGGCTGGCTGGTCTGCCCACGCTTGGGGACCTGGGAGGCACCCTGTGAGCAGAGGGCTATGTGCCTTTACATCCCAGTGGTGGGGGCTATTCCTCTGTGTTTGGAAGCAGGGCAGACTGGCTGGTGCTGCTCGCTCATTGGTCGAATGGACCAGGGGCGTGGTTTCCGGAACCAGGAGGCGGGCCCAGGCCCACAGCGGAGCCAGGTCAAGTCAAGGCGGGGGCGGGGCCAGGTGAGCAGCTGGAGGCGGTCACGGGATCACGGGGGCGGGGCCAGGTGAACAGCCTGAAGTGGTGAGGTAAGCAGGAGAGAGGGTCGCGGGCAGGGACACGGGTGACCAGCAGGCGGGTCTGCCGGCAGCATGTACCTAAAGAGGGGGCCCGGCGGCTTGGCCGGCCCCTTAGCTGACCTGCGGGAAGCGGTCAAGGGAAGAGTGGGTTGGGGCCGGTGTCAAAAGCTGGAGGTGGTCCAGTGGGGAAGGCCCTGGGGCCCGGTGAAGGTGCCCCAGGAGCGCAAAGTGATTTTCTCGGACTTGATACAGCTCTCTTCCCGTTGTCAAAGGCTAACCCTAAACCTAAAAATAAGCCTATCCCTCAACCTAACCCTCACCAGTGGCTAAGGCCCTGGGGCCCTGTGAAACCTGGACGAGGGTCTCAAGTGCCCACAAAAGCCTCACCTGCCTGAGCTTCAGACTGGATGCCAGCAAGAGGGACCCTTGTCCTCAGGGCAGGGCGTTCCAGGCGAATGGGGCAGAAAGCAGGCCCCCGGGGCTGTTCCACCAGACCAGTCAGAACCTCCGGAGGGGCCGGGGAGGTGCCGCCAGAGTGGAAAGTGATAATTTCTCGGACTTGACACAGCTCTCTCCCGGTTGTCAAAGCCCATAGGCAGGGCTCTGGGCGTCCCGGGACACTCGGCTCTGAGCTGCCCTTTGGTGGGAGCGATGTGGGCCGGGGCGGGGGGGTTAGAGGGCCGGCCCCGAGGCTCATGGAGGACCCTGGGTGTCCTGAAGGGAGGGCTGGCTGGTCTGCCCACGCTTGGGGACCTGGGAGGCACCCTGTGAGCAGAGGGCTATGTGCCTTTACATCCCAGTGGTGGGGGCTATTCCTCTGTGTTTGGGAGCAGGGCAGACTGGCTGGTGCTGCTCGCTCATTGGTCGAATGGACCAGGGGCGTGGTTTCCGGAACCAGGAGGCGGGCCCAGGCCCACAGCTGAGCGAGGTCAAGTCAAGGCGGGGGCGGGGCCAGGTGAGCAGCTGGAGGCGGTCACTGGATCAAGGGGGCGGGGCCAGTTGAACAGCCTGAAGTGGTGAGGTAAGCAGGAGAGAGGGTCGCGGGCAGGGACACAGGTGACCAGTAGGCGGGTCTGCCAGCGGCAGGGACCTAAAGAGGGGGCCCGGCGGCTTGGCCGGCCCCTTAGCTGACCTGCGGGAAGCGGTCAAGGGAAGAGTGGGTTGGGGCCGGTGTCAAAAGCTGGAGGTGGTCCAGTGGGGAAGGCCCTGGGGCCCGGTGAAGGTGCCCCAGGAGCGCCAAGTGATTTTCTCGGACTTGATACAGCTCTCTCCCCGTTGTCAAAGGCTAACCCTAACCCTAAAACTAAGCCTATCTCTCAACCTAACCCTCACCAGTGGCTAAGGCCCTGGGGCCCTGTGAAACCTGGACGAGGGTCTCAAGTGCCCACAAAAGCCTCACCTGCCTGAGCTTCACACTGGATGCCAGCAAGAGGAACCCTTGTCCTCAGGGCAGGGCGTTCCAGGCGAATGGGGCGGAAAGCAGGCCCCCGGGGCCGGGCCACCAGACCAGTCAGAACCTCCGGAGGGGCCGGGGAGGTGCCCCCAGAGTGGAAAGTGATGATTTCTCGGACTTGACACAGCTCTCTCCCGGTTGTCAAAGCCTATAGGCAGGGCTCTGGGCGTCCCAGGACACTCTGCTCTGAGCTGCCCTTTGTTGGGGGCGATGGGGGCCGGGGCGGGGGGGTTAGAGGGCCGGCCCCGAGGCTCCTGGAGGCCCCTGGGTGTCCTGAAGGGAGGGCTGGCTGGTCTGCCCACGCTTGGGGACCTGGGAGGCACCCTGTGAGCAGAGGGCTATGTGCCTTTACATCCCAGTGGTGGGGGCTATTCCTCTGTGTTTGGAAGCAGGGCAGACTGGCTGGTGCTGCTCGCTCATTGGTCGAATGGACCAGGGGCGTGGTTTCCGGAACCAGGAGGCGGGCCCAGGCCCACAGCTGAGCCAGGTCAAGTCAAGGCGGGGGCGGGGCCAGGTGAGCAGCTGGAGGCGGTCACAGGATCAAGGGGGCGGGGCCAGGTGAACAGCCTGAAGTGGTTAGGTAAGCAGAAGAGAGGGTGGCGGGCAGGGACACGGGTGACCAGCAGGCGGGTCTGCCGGCGGCAGGGACCTAAAGAGGGGGCCCGGCGGCTTGGACGGCCCCTTAGCTGACCTGCGGGAAGCGGTCAAGGGAAGAGTGGGTTGGGGCCGGTGTCAAAAGCTGGAGGAGGTCCAGTGGGGAAGGCCCTGGGGCCCGGTGAAGGTGCCCCAGGAGCGCAAAGTGATTTTCTCGGACTTGACACAGCTCTCTCCCCGTTGTCAAAGGCTCACCCTCAACCTAAAACTAAGCCTATACCTCAACCTAACCCTCACCAGTGGCTAAGGCCCTGGGGCCCTGTGAAACCTGGACGAGGGTCTCAAGTGCCCACAAAAGCCTCACCTGCCTGAGCTTCAGACTGGATGCCAGCAAGAGGGACCCTTGTCCTCAGGGCAGGGCGTTCCAGGCGAATGGGGCAGAAAGCAGGCCCCGGGGCGGGGCCACCAGACCAGTCAGAACCTCCGGAGGGGCCGGGGAGGTGCCCCCAGAGTGGAAAGTGATAATTTCTCGGACTTGACACAGCTCTCTCCCGGTTGTCAAAGCCCATAGGCAGGGCTCTGGGCGTCCCAGGACACTCTCCTCTGAGCTGCCCTTTGGTGGGAGCGGTGGGGGCCGGGGCGGGGGGGTTAGAGGGCCGGCCCCGAGGCTCATGGAGGACCCTGGGTGTCCTGAAGGGATGGCTGGCTGGTCTGCCCACGCTTGGGTACCTGGGAGGCACCCTGTGAGCAGAGGGCTATGTGCCTTTACATCCCAGTGGTGGGGGCTATTCCTCTGTGTTTGGGAGCAGGGCAGACTGGCTGGTGCTGCTCGCTCATTGGTCGAATGGACCAGGGGCGTGGTTTCCGGAACCAGGAGGCGGGCCCAGGCCCACAGCTGAGCCAGGTTAAGTCAAGGATGGGGCGGGGCCAGGTGAGCAGCTGGAGGCGGTCACGGGAACACGGGGGCGGGGCCACGTGAACAGCCTGAAGTGGTGAGGTAAGCAGGAGAGAGGGTCGCAGGCAGGGACAAGGGTGACCAGCAGGCGGGTCTGCCGGCGGCAGGGACCTAAAGAGGGGCCCAGCGGCTTGGCCGGCCCCTTAGCTGACCTGCGGGAAGCGGTCAAGGGAAGAGTGTGTTGGGGCCGGTGTCAAAAGCTGGAGGTGGTCCAGTGGGGAAGGCCCTGGGGCCCGGTGAAGGTGCCCCAGGAGCGCAAAGTGATTTTCTCGGACTTGACACAGCACTCTCCCCGTTGTCAAAGGCTCACACTAACCCTAAAACTAAGCCTATCCCTCAACCTAACCCTCACCAGTGGCTAAGGCCCTGGGGCCCTGTGAAACCTGGACGAGGGTCTCAAGTGCCCACAAAAGCCTCACCTGCCTGAGCTTCAGACTGGATGCCAGCAAGAGGGACCCTTGTCCTCAGGGCTGGGCGATCCAGGCGAATGGGGCAGAAAGCAGGCCCCGGGGCGGGGCCACCAGACCAGTCAGAACCTCCGGAGGGGCCGGGGAGGTGCCCCCAGAGTGGAAAGTGATAATTTCTCGGACTTGACACAGCTCTCTCCCGGTTGTCAAAGCCCATAGGCAGGGCTCTGGGCGTCCCAGGACACTCTCCTCTGAGCTGCCCTTTGGTGGGAGCGGTGGGGGCCGGGGCGGGGGGGTTAGAGGGCCGGCCCCGAGGCTCATGGAGGACCCTGGGTGTCCTGAAGGGATGGCTGGCTGGTCTGCCCACGCTTGGGTACCTGGGAGGCACCCTGTGAGCAGAGGGCTATGTGCCTTTACATCCCAGTGGTGGGGGCTATTCCTCTGTGTTTGGCAGCAGGGCAGACTGGCTGGTGCTGCTCGCTCATTGGTCGAATGGACCAGGGGCGTGGTTTCCGGAACCAGGAGGCGGGCCCAGGCCCACAGCTGAGCCAGGTTAAGTCAAGGATGGGGCGGGGCCAGGTGAGCAGCTGGAGGCGGTCACGGGAACACGGGGGCGGGGCCAGGTGAATAGCCTGAAGTGGTGAGGTAAGCAGGAGAGAGGGTCGCAGGCAGGGACAAGGGTGACCAGCAGGCGGGTCTGCCGGCGGCAGGGACCTAAAGAGGGGGCCCGGCGGCTTGGCCGGCCCCTTAGCTGACCTGCGGGAAGCGGTCAAGGGAAGAGTGGGTTGGGGCCGGTGTCAAAAGCTGGAGGTGGTACAGTGGTGAAGGCCCTGGGGCCCCGTGAAGGTGCCCCCGGAGCACAAAGTGATTTTGTCGGACTTGACACCTCTCTCTCCCCGTTCTCAAAGGCTAACCGTAACCCTAAAACTAAGCCTATCCCTCAACCTAACCCTCACCAGTGGCTAAGGCCCTGGGGCCCTGTGAAACCTGGACGAGGGTCTCAAGTGCCCACAAAAGCCTCACCTGCCTGAGCTTCAGACTGGATGCCAGCAAGAGGGACCCTTGTCCTCAGGGCAGGGCGTTCCAGGGGAATGGGGCGGAAAGCAGGCCCCCGGGGCCGGGCCACCAGACCAATCAGAACCTCCGGAGGGGGCGGGGAGGTGCCCCCAGAGTGGAAAGTGATAATTTCTCGGACTTGACACAGCTCTCTCCCGGTTGTCAAAGCCCATAGGCAGGGCTTTGGGCGTCCCAGGACACTCTGCTCTGAGCTGCCCTTTGGTGGGAGCCATGGGGGCCGGGGCGGGGGTGTTAGAGGGCCGGCCCCGAGGTTCATGGAGGCCCCTGGGTGACCTGAAGGGAGGGCTGGCTGGTCTGCCCACGCTTGGGGACCTGGGAGGCACCCTGTGAGCAGAGGGCTATGTGCCTTTACATCCCAGTGGTGGGGGCTATTCCTTTGTGTTTGGGAGCAGGGCAGACTGGCTGGTGCTGCTCGCTCATTGGTCGAATGGACCAGGGGCGTGGTTTCCGGAACCAGGAGGCGGCCCCAGGCCCACAGCAGAGCCAGGTCAAGTCAAGGCGGGGGCGGGGCCAGGTGAGCAGCTGGAGGCGGTCACGGGATCAAGGGGGCGGGGCCAGGTGAACAGCCTGAAGTGGTGAGGTAAGCAGGAGAGAGGGTCGCGGGCAGGGACACGGGTGACCAGCAGGCGGGTCTGCCGGCGGCAGGGACCTAAAGAGGGGCCCAGCGGCTTGGCCGGCCCCTTAGCTGACCTGCGGGAAGCGGTCAAGGGAAGAGTGTGTTGGGGCCGGTGTCAAAAGCTGGAGGTGGTCCAGTGGGGAAGGCCCTGGGGCCGGGTGAAGGTGCCCCAGGAGCGCAAAGTGATTTTCTCGGACTTGACACAGCACTCTCCCCGTTGTCAAAGGCTCACACTAAACCTAAAACTAAGCCTATCCCTCAACCTAACCCTCACCAGTGGCTAAGGCCCTGGGGCCCTGTGAAACCTGGACGAGGGTCTCAAGTGCCCACAAAAGCCTCACCTGCCTGAGCTTCAGACTGGATGCCAGCAAGAGGGACCCTTGTCCTCAGGGCAGGGCGTTCCAGGCGAATGGGGCAGAAAGCAGGCCCCCGGGGCTGTTCCACCAGACCAGTCAGAACCTCCGGAGGGGCCGGGGAGGTGCCGCCAGAGTGGAAAGTGATAATTTCTCGGACTTGACACAGCTCTCTCCCGGTTGTCAAAGCCCATAGGCAGGGCTCTGGGCGTCCCGGGACACTCGGCTCTGAGCTGCCCTTTGGTGGGAGCGATGTGGGCCGGGGCGGGGGGGTTAGAGGGCCGGCCCCGAGGCTCATGGAGGACCCTGGGTGTCCTGAAGGGAGGGCTGGCTGGTCTGCCCACGCTTGGGGACCTGGGAGGCACCCTGTGAGCAGAGGGCTATGTGCCTTTACATCCCAGTGGTGGGGGCTATTCCTCTGTGTTTGGGAGCAGGGCAGACTGGCTGGTGCTGCTCGCTCATTGGTCGAATGGACCAGGGGCGTGGTTTCCGGAACCAGGAGGCGGGCCCAGGCCCACAGCTGAGCGAGGTCAAGTCAAGGCGGGGGCGGGGCCAGGTGAGCAGCTGGAGGCGGTCACTGGATCAAGGGGGCGGGGCCAGTTGAACAGCCTGAAGTGGTGAGGTAAGCAGGAGAGAGGGTCGCGGGCAGGGACACAGGTGACCAGTAGGCGGGTCTGCCAGCGGCAGGGACCTAAAGAGGGGGCCCGGCGGCTTGGCCGGCCCCTTAGCTGACCTGCGGGAAGCGGTCAAGGGAAGAGTGGGTTGGGGCCGGTGTCAAAAGCTGGAGGTGGTCCAGTGGGGAAGGCCCTGGGGCCCGGTGAAGGTGCCCCAGGAGCGCCAAGTGATTTTCTCGGACTTGATACAGCTCTCTCCCCGTTGTCAAAGGCTAACCCTAACCCTAAAACTAAGCCTATCTCTCAACCTAACCCTCACCAGTGGCTAAGGCCCTGGGGCCCTGTGAAACCTGGACGAGGGTCTCAAGTGCCCACAAAAGCCTCACCTGCCTGAGCTTCACACTGGATGCCAGCAAGAGGAACCCTTGTCCTCAGGGCAGGGCGTTCCAGGCGAATGGGGCGGAAAGCAGGCCCCCGGGGCCGGGCCACCAGACCAGTCAGAACCTCCGGAGGGGCCGGGGAGGTGCCCCCAGAGTGGAAAGTGATGATTTCTCGGACTTGACACAGCTCTCTCCCGGTTGTCAAAGCCTATAGGCAGGGCTCTGGGCGTCCCAGGACACTCTGCTCTGAGCTGCCCTTTGTTGGGGGCGATGGGGGCCGGGGCGGGGGGATTAGAGGGCCGGCCCCGAGGCTCCTGGAGGCCCCTGGGTGTCCTGAAGGGAGGGCTGGCTGGTCTGCCCACGCTTGGGGACCTGGGAGGCACCCTGTGAGCAGAGGGCTATGTGCCTTTACATCCCAGTGGTGGGGGCTATTCCTCTGTGTTTGGAAGCAGGGCAGACTGGCTGGTGCTGCTCGCTCATTGGTCGAATGGACCAGGGGCGTGGTTTCCGGAACCAGGAGGCGGGCCCAGGCCCACAGCTGAGCCAGGTCAAGTCAAGGCGGGGGCGGGGCCAGGTGAGCAGCTGGAGGCGGTCACAGGATCAAGGGGGCGGGGCCAGGTGAACAGCCTGAAGTGGTTAGGTAAGCAGAAGAGAGGGTGGCGGGCAGGGACACGGGTGACCAGCAGGCGGGTCTGCCGGCGGCAGGGACCTAAAGAGGGGGCCCGGCGGCTTGGACGGCCCCTTAGCTGACCTGCGGGAAGCGGTCAAGGGAAGAGTGGGTTGGGGCCGGTGTCAAAAGCTGGAGGAGGTCCAGTGGGGAAGGCCCTGGGGCCCGGTGAAGGTGCCCCAGGAGCGCAAAGTGATTTTCTCGGACTTGACACAGCTCTCTCCCCGTTGTCAAAGGCTCACCCTCAACCTAAAACTAAGCCTATACCTCAACCTAACCCTCACCAGTGGCTAAGGCCCTGGGGCCCTGTGAAACCTGGACGAGGGTCTCAAGTGCCCACAAAAGCCTCACCTGCCTGAGCTTCAGACTGGATGCCAGCAAGAGGGACCCTTGTCCTCAGGGCAGGGCGTTCCAGGCGAATGGGGCAGAAAGCAGGCCCCGGGGCGGGGCCACCAGACCAGTCAGAACCTCCGGAGGGGCCGGGGAGGTGCCCCCAGAGTGGAAAGTGATAATTTCTCGGACTTGACACAGCTCTCTCCCGGTTGTCAAAGCCCATAGGCAGGGCTCTGGGCGTCCCAGGACACTCTCCTCTGAGCTGCCCTTTGGTGGGAGCGGTGGGGGCCGGGGCGGGGGGGTTAGAGGGCCGGCCCCGAGGCTCATGGAGGACCCTGGGTGTCCTGAAGGGATGGCTGGCTGGTCTGCCCACGCTTGGGTACCTGGGAGGCACCCTGTGAGCAGAGGGCTATGTGCCTTTACATCCCAGTGGTGGGGGCTATTCCTCTGTGTTTGGCAGCAGGGCAGACTGGCTGGTGCTGCTCGCTCATTGGTCGAATGGACCAGGGGCGTGGTTTCCGGAACCAGGAGGCGGGCCCAGGCCCACAGCTGAGCCAGGTTAAGTCAAGGATGGGGCGGGGCCAGGTGAGCAGCTGGAGGCGGTCACGGGAACACGGGGGCGGGGCCAGGTGAACAGCCTGAAGTGGTGAGGTAAGCAGGAGAGAGGGTCGCAGGCAGGGACAAGGGTGACCAGCAGGCGGGTCTGCCGGCGGCAGGGACCTAAAGAGGGGGCCCGGCGGCTTGGCCGGCCCCTTAGCTGACCTGCGGGAAGCGGTCAAGGGAAGAGTGGGTTGGGGCCGGTGTCAAAAGCTGGAGGTGGTACAGTGGTGAAGGCCCTGGGGCCCCGTGAAGGTGCCCCCGGAGCACAAAGTGATTTTGTCGGACTTGACACCTCTCTCTCCCCGTTCTCAAAGGCTAACCGTAACCCTAAAACTAAGCCTATCCCTCAACCTAACCCTCACCAGTGGCTAAGGCCCTGGGGCCCTGTGAAACCTGGACGAGGGTCTCAAGTGCCCACAAAAGCCTCACCTGCCTGAGCTTCAGACTGGATGCCAGCAAGAGGGACCCTTGTCCTCAGGGCAGGGCGTTCCAGGGGAATGGGGCGGAAAGCAGGCCCCCGGGGCCGGGCCACCAGACCAATCAGAACCTCCGGAGGGGGCGGGGAGGTGCCCCCAGAGTGGAAAGTGATAATTTCTCGGACTTGACACAGCTCTCTCCCGGTTGTCAAAGCCCATAGGCAGGGCTTTGGGCGTCCCAGGACACTCTGCTCTGAGCTGCCCTTTGGTGGGAGCCATGGGGGCCGGGGCGGGGGTGTTAGAGGGCCGGCCCCGAGGTTCATGGAGGCCCCTGGGTGACCTGAAGGGAGGGCTGGCTGGTCTGCCCACGCTTGGGGACCTGGGAGGCACCCTGTGAGCAGAGGGCTATGTGCCTTTACATCCCAGTGGTGGGGGCTATTCCTTTGTGTTTGGGAGCAGGGCAGACTGGCTGGTGCTGCTCGCTCATTGGTCGAATGGACCAGGGGCGTGGTTTCCGGAACCAGGAGGCGGGCCCAGGCCCACAGCAGAGCCAGGTCAAGTCAAGGCGGGGGCGGGGCCAGGTGAGCAGCTGGAGGCGGTCACGGGATCAAGGGGGCGGGGCCAGGTGAACAGCCTGAAGTGGTGAGGTAAGCAGGAGAGAGGGTCGCGGGCAGGGACACGGGTGACCAGCAGGCGGGTCTGCCGGCGGCAGGGACCTAAAGAGGGGCCCAGCGGCTTGGCCGGCCCCTTAGCTGACCTGCGGGAAGCGGTCAAGGGAAGAGTGTGTTGGGGCCGGTGTCAAAAGCTGGAGGTGGTCCAGTGGGGAAGGCCCTGGGGCCGGGTGAAGGTGCCCCAGGAGCGCAAAGTGATTTTCTCGGACTTGACACAGCACTCTCCCCGTTGTCAAAGGCTCACACTAAACCTAAAACTAAGCCTATCCCTCAACCTAACCCTCACCAGTGGCTAAGGCCCTGGGGCCCTGTGAAACCTGGACTAGGGTCTCAAGTGCCCACAAAAGCGTCACCTGCCTGAGCTTCAGACTGGATGCCAGCAAGAGGGACCCTTGTCCTCAGGGCAGGGCGTTCCAGGCGAATGGGGCGGAAAGCAGGCCCCCGGGGCCGGGCCACCAGACCAGTCAGAACCTCCGGAGGGGTCGGGGAGGTGCCCCCAGAGTGGAAAGTGATAATTTCTCGGACTTGACACAGCTCTCTCCCGGTTGTCAAAGCCCATAGGCAGGTCTGTGGGTGTCCCAGGACACTCTGCTGTGAGCTGCCCTTTGGTGTGAGCGATGGGGACCGGGGGTGGAAGGGTGTGAGCGAGGAGGGCCGGCCCCGAGGCTCATGGAGGACCCTGGGTGTCCTGAAGGGAGGGCTGGCTGGTCTGCCCACGCTTGGGGACCTGGGAGGCACCCTGTGAGCAGAGGGCTATGTGCCTTTACATCCCAGTGGTGGGGGCTATTCCTCTGTGTTTGGGAGCAGGGCAGACTGGCTGGTGCTGCTCGATCATTGGTCGAATGGACCAGGGGCGTGGTTTCCGGAACCAGGAGGCGGGCCCAGGCCCACAGCTGAGCCTGGTCAAGTCAAGGCGGGGGCGGGGCCAGGTGAGCAGCTGGAGGCGGTCACGGGATCACGGGGGTGGGGCCAGGTGAACAGCCTGAAGTGGTGAGGTAAGCAGGAGAGAGGGTCGCGGGCAGGGACACGGGTGTCCAGCAGGCGGGTCTGCCGGCAGCATGTACCTAAAGAGGGGGCCCCGCGGCTTGGACAACCCCTTAGCTGACCTGCGGGAAGCGGTCAAGGGAAGAGTGGGTTGGGGCCGGTGTCAAAAGCTGGAGGTGGTCCAGTGGGGAAGGCCCTGGGGCCCGGTGAAGGTGCCCCAGGAGCGCAAAGTGATTTTCTCGGACTTGACACAGCTCTCTTCCCGTTGTCAAAGGCTAACCGTAACCCTAAAACTAAGCCTATCCCTCAACCTAACCCTCACCAGTGGCTAAGGCCCTGGGGCCCTGTGAAACCTGGACGAGGGTCTCAAGTGCCCACAAAAGCATCACCTGCCTGAGCTTCAGACTGGATGCCAGCAAGAGGGACCCTTGTCCTCAGGGCAGGGCGTTCCAGGCGAATGGGGCGGAAAGCAGGCCCCCGGGGCCGGGCCACCAGACCACTCAGAACCTCCGGAGGTGCCGGGGAGGTGCCCCTAGGGTGGAAAGTGATGATTTCTCGGACTTGGCACAGCTCTCTCCCGGTTTTCAAAGCCCATAGGCAGGGCTCTGGGCGTCCCGGGACACTCTGCTCTGAGCTGCCCTTTGGTGGGAGCGATGGGGGCCGGGGCAGGGGGGTCAGAGGGCCGGCCCCGAGGCTCATGGAGGCCCCTGGGTGTCCTGAAGGGAGGGCTGGCTGGTCTGCCCACGCTTGGGGACCTGGGGGGCACCCTGTGAGCAGAGGGCTATGTGCCTTTACCTCCCAGTGGTGGGGGCTATTCCTTTGTGTTTGGGAGCAGGGCAGACTGGCTGGTGCTGCTCGCTTATTCGTCGAATGGACCAGGGGCGTGGTTTCCGGAACCAGGAGGCGGGCCCAGGCCCACAGCTGAGCCAGGTCAAGTCAAGGCGGGGGCGGGGCCAGGTGAGCAGCTGGAGGCGGTCACGGGATCAAGGGGGCAGGGCCAGGTGAACAGCCTGAAGTGTTTAGGTAAGCAGAAGGGAGGGTCGCGGGCAGGGACACGGGTGAGCAGCAGGCGGGTCTGCCGGCGGCAGGGACCTAAAGAGGGGGCCCGGCGGCTTGGCCTGCCCCTTAGCTGACCTGCGGGAAGCGGTCAAGGGAAGAGTGGGTTGGGGCTGGTGTCAAAAGCTGGAGGAGGTCCAGTGGGGAAGGCCCTGGGGCCCGGTGAAGGTGCCCCAGGAGCGCAAAGTGATTTTCTCGGACTTGACACAGCTCTCTCCCCGTTGTCAAAGGCTAACCCTAACCCTAAAACTAAGCCTATCCCTCAACCTAACCCTCACCAGTGGCTAAGGCCCTGGGGCCCTGTGAAACCTGGACGAGGGTCTCAAGTGCCCACAAAAGCCTCACCTGCCTGAGCTTCAGACTGGATGCCAGCAAGAGGGACCCTTGTCCTCAGGGCAGGGCGTTCCAGGCGAATGGGGCAGAAAGCAGGCCCCCGGGGCCGTTCCACCAGACCAGTCAGAACCTCCGGAGGGGCCGAGGAGGTGCCCCCAGAGTGGAAAGTGATAATTTCTCGGACTTGACACAGCTCTCTCCCGGTTGTCAAAGCCCATAGGCAGGGCTCTGGGCGTCCCAGGACACTCGGCTCTGAGCTGCCCTTTGGTGGGAGCGATGTGGGCCGGGGCGGGGGGGTTAGAGGGCCGGCCCCGAGGCTCATGGAGGACCCTGGGTGTCCTGAAGGGAGGGCTGGCTGGTCTGCCCACGCTTGGGGACCTGGGAGGCACCCTGTGAGCAGAGGGATATGTGCCTTTACATCCCAGTGGTGGGGGCTATTCCTCTGTGTTTGGGAGCAGGGCAGACTGGCTGGTGCTGCTCGCTCATTGGTCGAATGGACCAGGGGCGTGGTTTCCGGAACCAGGAGGCGGGCCCAGGCCCACAGCTGAGCCAGGTCAAGTCAAGGCGGGGGCGGGGCCAGGTGAGCAGCTGGAGGCGGTCACTGGATCAAGGGGGCGGGGCCAGGTGAACAGCCTGAAGTGGTGAGGTAAGCAGGAGAGAGGGTCGCGGGCAGGGACACGGGTGACCAGCAGGCGGGTCTGCTGGCGGCAGGGACCTCAAGAGGGGGCCCGGCGGCTTGGCCGGCCCCTTAGCTGACCTGCGGGAAGCGGTCAAGGGAAGAGAGGGTTGGGGCCGGTGTCAAAAGCTGGAGGTGGTCCAGTGGGGAAGGCCCTGGGGCCCGGTGAAGGTGCCCCAGGAGCGCCAAGTGATTTTCTCGGACTTGATACAGCTCTCTCCCCGTTGTCAAAGGCTAACCCTAACCCTAAAACTAAGCCTATCCCTCAACCTAACCCTCACCAGTGGCTAAGGCCCTGGGGCCCTGTGAAACCTGGACGAGGGTCTCAAGTGCCCACAAAAGCCTCACCTGCCTGAGCTTCAGACTGGATTCCAGCAAGAGGGACCCTTGTCCTCAGGGCAGGGCGTTCCAGGCGAATGGGGCAGAAAGCAGGCCCCCGGGGCTGTTCCACCAGACCAGTCAGAACCTCCGGAGGGGCCGGGGAGGTGCCGCCAGAGTGGGAAGTGATAATTTCTCGGACTTGACACAGCTCTCTCCCGGTTGTCAAAGCCCATAGGCAGGGCTCTGGGCGTCCCAGGACACTCGGCTCTGAGCTGCCCTTTGGTGGGAGCGATGTGGGCCGGGGCGGGGGGGTTAGAGGGCCGGCCCCGAGGCTCATGGAGGACCCTGGGTGTCCTGAAGGGAGGGCTGGCTGGTCTGCCCACGCTTGGGGACCTGGGAGGCACCCTGTGAGCAGAGGGCTATGTGCCTTTACATCCCAGTGGTGGGGGCTATTCCTCTGTGTTTGGGAGCAGGGCAGACTGGCTGGTGCTGCTCGCTCATTGGTCGAATGGACCAGGGGCGTGGTTTCCGGAACCAGGAGGCGGGCCCAGGCCCACAGCTGAGCGAGGTCAAGTCAAGGCGGGGGCGGGGCCAGGTGAGCAGCTGGAGGCGGTCACTGGATCAAGGGGGCGGGGCCAGTTGAACAGCCTGAAGTGGTGAGGTAAGCAGGAGAGAGGGTCGCGGGCAGGGACACAGGTGACCAGTAGGCGGTTCTGCCAGCGGCAGGGACCTAAAGAGGGGGCCCGGCGGCTTGGCCGGCCCCTTAGCTGACCTGCGGGAAGCGGTCAAGGGAAGAGTGGGTTGGGGCCGGTGTCAAAAGCTGGAGGTGGTCCAGTGGGGAAGGCCCTGGGGCCCGGTGAAGGTGCCCCAGGAGCGCCAAGTGATTTTCTCGGACTTGATACAGCTCTCTCCCCGTTGTCAAAGGCTAACCCTAACCCTAAAACTAAGCCTATCTCTCAACCTAACCCTCACCAGTGGCTAAGGCCCTGGGGCCCTGTGAAACCTGGACGAGGGTCTCAAGTGCCCACAAAAGCCTCACCTGCCTGAGCTTCACACTGGATGCCAGCAAGAGGAACCCTTGTCCTCAGGGCAGGGCGTTCCAGGCGAATGGGGCGGAAAGCAGGCCCCCGGGGCCGGGCCACCAGACCAGTCAGAACCTCCGGAGGGGCCGGAGAGGTGCCCCCAGAGTGGAAAGTGATGATTTCTCGGACTTGACACAGCTCTCTCCCGGTTGTCAAAGCCTATAGGCAGGGCTCTGGGCGTCCCAGGACACTCTGCTCTGAGCTGCCCTTTGTTGGGGGCGATGGGGGCCGGGGCGGGGGCGTTAGAGGGCCGGCCCCGAGGCTCCTGGAGGCCCCTGGGTGTCCTGAAGGGAGGGCTGGCTGGTCTGCCCACGCTTGGGGACCTGGGAGGCACCCTGTGAGCAGAGGGCTATGTGCCTTTACATCCCAGTGGTGGGGGCTATTCCTCTGTGTTTGGAAGCAGGGCAGACTGGCTGGTGCTGCTCGCTCATTGGTCGAATGGACCAGGGGCGTGGTTTCCGGAACCAGGAGGCGGGCCCAGGCCCACAGCTGAGCGAGGTCAAGTCAAGGCGGGGGCGGGGCCAGGTGAGCAGCTGGAGGCGGTCACGGGATCACGGGGGCGGGGCCAGGTGAACAGCCTGAAGTGGTGAGGTAAGCAGGAGAGAGGGTCGCGGGCAGGGACACGGGTGACCAGCAGGCGGGTCTGCCGGCAGCATGTACCTAAAGAGGGGGCCCGGCGGCTTGGACGGCCCCTTAGCTGACCTGCGGGAAGCGGTCAAGGGAAGAGTGGGTTGGGGCCGGTGTCAAAAGCTGGAGGTGGTACAGTGGGGAAGGCCCTGGGGCCCGGTGAAGGTGCCCCAGGAGCGCAAAGTGATTTTCTCGGACTTGACACAGCTCTCTCCCCGTTGTCAAAGGCTAACCCTAACCCTAAAACTAAGCCTATCCCTCAACCTAACCCTCACCAGTGGCTAAGGCCCTGGGGCCCTGTGAAACCTGGACGAGGGTCTCAAGTGCCCACAAAAGCCTCACCTGCCTGAGCTTCAGACTGGATGCCAGCAAGAGGGACCCTTGTCCTCAGGGCAGGGCGTTCCAGGCGAATGGGGCAGAAAGCAGGCCCCCGGGGCCGGGCCACCAGACCACTCAGAACCTCCGGAGGTGCCGGGGAGGTGCCCCTAGAGTGGAAAGTGATGATTTCTCGGACTTGGCACAGCTCTCTCCCGGTTTTCAAAGCCCATAGGCAGGGCTCTGGGCGTCCCGGGACACTCTGCTCTGAGCTGCCCTTTGGTGGGAGCGATGGGGGCCGGGGCAGGGGGGTTAGAGGGCCGGCCCCGAGGCTCATGGAGGCCCCTGGGTGTCCTGAAGGGAGGGCTGGCTGGTCTGCCCACGCTTGGGGACCTGGGAGGCACCCTGTGAGCAGAGGGCTATGTGCCTTTACCTCCCAGTGGTGGGGGCTATTCCTTTGTGTTTGGGAGCAGGGCAGACTGGCTGGTGCTGCTCGCTCATTGGTCGTATGGACCAGGGGCGTGGTTTCCGGAACCAGGAGGCGGGCCCAGGCCCACAGCTGAGCCAGGTCAAGTCAAGGCGGGGGCGGGGCCAGGTGAGCAGCTGGAGGCGGTCACTGGATCAAGGGGGCGGGGCCAGTTGAACAGCCTGAAGTGGTGAGGTAAGCAGGAGAGAGGGTCGCGGGCAGGGACACGGGTGACCAGCAGGCGGGTCTGCTGGCGGCAGGGACCTCAAGAGGGGGCCCGGCGGCTTGGCCGGCCCCTTAGCTGACCTGCGGGAAGCGGTCAAGGGAAGAGAGGGTTGGGGCCGGTGTCAAAAGCTGGAGGTGGTCCAGTGGGGAAGGCCCTGGGGCCCGGTGAAGGTGCCCCAGGAGCGCCAAGTGATTTTCTCGGACTTGATACAGCTCTCTCCCCGTTGTCAAAGGCTAACCCTAACCCTAAAACTAAGCCTATCCCTCAACCTAACCCTCACCAGTGGCTAAGGCCCTGGGGCCCTGTGAAACCTGGACGAGGGTCTCAAGTGCCCACAAAAGCCTCACCTGCCTGAGCTTCAGACTGGATTCCAGCAAGAGGGACCCTTGTCCTCAGGGCAGGGCGTTCCAGGCGAATGGGGCAGAAAGCAGGCCCCCGGGGCTGTTCCACCAGACCAGTCAGAACCTCCGGAGGGGCCGGGGAGGTGCCGCCAGAGTGGGAAGTGATAATTTCTCGGACTTGACACAGCTCTCTCCCGGTTGTCAAAGCCCATAGGCAGGGCTCTGGGCGTCCCAGGACACTCGGCTCTGAGCTGCCCTTTGGTGGGAGCGATGTGGGCCGGGGCGGGGGGGTTAGAGGGCCGGCCCCGAGGCTCATGGAGGACCCTGGGTGTCCTGAAGGGAGGGCTGGCTGGTCTGCCCACGCTTGGGGACCTGGGAGGCACCCTGTGAGCAGAGGGCTATGTGCCTTTACATCCCAGTGGTGGGGGCTATTCCTCTGTGTTTGGGAGCAGGGCAGACTGGCTGGTGCTGCTCGCTCATTGGTCGAATGGACCAGGGGCGTGGTTTCCGGAACCAGGAGGCGGGCCCAGGCCCACAGCTGAGCGAGGTCAAGTCAAGGCGGGGGCGGGGCCAGGTGAGCAGCTGGAGGCGGTCACTGGATCAAGGGGGCGGGGCCAGTTGAACAGCCTGAAGTGGTGAGGTAAGCAGGAGAGAGGGTCGCGGGCAGGGACACAGGTGACCAGTAGGCGGTTCTGCCAGCGGCAGGGACCTAAAGAGGGGGCCCGGCGGCTTGGCCGGCCCCTTAGCTGACCTGCGGGAAGCGGTCAAGGGAAGAGTGGGTTGGGGCCGGTGTCAAAAGCTGGAGGTGGTCCAGTGGGGAAGGCCCTGGGGCCCGGTGAAGGTGCCCCAGGAGCGCCAAGTGATTTTGTCGGACTTGATACAGCTCTCTCCCCGTTGTCAAAGGCTAACCCTAACCCTAAAACTAAGCCTATCTCTCAACCTAACCCTCACCAGTGGCTAAGGCCCTGGGGCCCTGTGAAACCTGGACGAGGGTCTCAAGTGCCCACAAAAGCCTCACCTGCCTGAGCTTCACACTGGATGCCAGCAAGAGGAACCCTTGTCCTCAGGGCAGGGCGTTCCAGGCGAATGGGGCGGAAAGCAGGCCCCCGGGGCCGGGCCACCAGACCAGTCAGAACCTCCGGAGGGGCCGGAGAGGTGCCCCCAGAGTGGAAAGTGATGATTTCTCGGACTTGACACAGCTCTCTCCCGGTTGTCAAAGCCTATAGGCAGGGCTCTGGGCGTCCCAGGACACTCTGCTCTGAGCTGCCCTTTGTTGGGGGCGATGGGGGCCGGGGCGGGGGGGTTAGAGGGCCGGCCCCGAGGCTCCTGGAGGCCCCTGGGTGTCCTGAAGGGAGGGCTGGCTGGTCTGCCCACGCTTGGGGACCTGGGAGGCACCCTGTGAGCAGAGGGCTATGTGCCTTTACATCCCAGTGGTGGGGGCTATTCCTCTGTGTTTGGAAGCAGGGCAGACTGGCTGGTGCTGCTCGCTCATTGGTCGAATGGACCAGGGGCGTGGTTTCCGGAACCAGGAGGCGGGCCCAGGCCCACAGCTGAGCGAGGTCAAGTCAAGGCGGGGGCGGGGCCAGGTGAGCAGCTGGAGGTGGTCACGGGATCACGGGGGCGGGGCCAGGTGAACAGCCTGAAGTGGTGAGGTAAGCAGGAGAGAGGGTCGCGGGCAGGGACACGGGTGACCAGCAGGCGGGTCTGCCGGCAGCATGTACCTAAAGAGGGGGCCCGGCGGCTTGGACGGCCCCTTAGCTGACCTGCGGGAAGCGGTCAAGGGAAGAGTGGGTTGGGGCCGGTGTCAAAAGCTGGAGGTGGTACAGTGGGGAAGGCCCTGGGGCCCGGTGAAGGTGCCCCAGGAGCGCAAAGTGATTTTCTCGGACTTGACACAGCTCTCTCCCCGTTGTCAAAGGCTAACCCTAACCCTAAAACTAAGCCTATCCCTCAACCTAACCCTCACCAGTGGCTAAGGCCCTGGGGCCCTGTGAAACCTGGACGAGGGTCTCAAGTGCCCACAAAAGCCTCACCTGCCTGAGCTTCAGACTGGATGCCAGCAAGAGGGACCCTTGTCCTCAGGGCAGGGCGTTCCAGGCGAATGGGGCAGAAAGCAGGCCCCCGGGGCCGGGCCACCAGACCACTCAGAACCTCCGGAGGTGCCGGGGAGGTGCCCCTAGAGTGGAAAGTGATGATTTCTCGGACTTGGCACAGCTCTCTCCCGGTTTTCAAAGCCCATAGGCAGGGCTCTGGGCGTCCCGGGACACTCTGCTCTGAGCTGCCCTTTGGTGGGAGCGATGGGGGCCGGGGCAGGGGGGTTAGAGGGCCGGCCCCGAGGCTCATGGAGGCCCCTGGGTGTCCTGAAGGGAGGGCTGGCTGGTCTGCCCACGCTTGGGGACCTGGGAGGCACCCTGTGAGCAGAGGGCTATGTGCCTTTACCTCCCAGTGGTGGGGGCTATTCCTTTGTGTTTGGGAGCAGGGCAGACTGGCTGGTGCTGCTCGCTCATTGGTCGTATGGACCAGGGGCGTGGTTTCCGGAACCAGGAGGCGGGCCCAGGCCCACAGCTGAGCCAGGTCAAGTCAAGGAGGGGGCGGGGCCAGGTGAGCAGCTGGAGGCGGTCACGGGATCAAGGGGGCAGGGCCAGGTGAACAGCCTGAAGTGTTTAGGTAAGCAGAAGAGAGGGTCGCGGGCAGGGACATGGGTGAGCAGCAGGCGGGTCTGCCGGCGGCAGGGACCTAAAGAGGGGGCCCGGCGGCTTGGCCTGCCCCTTAGCTGACCTGCGGGAAGCGGTCAAGGGAAGAGTGGGTTGGGGCCGGTGTCAAAAGCTGGAGGAGGTCCAGTGGGGAAGGCCCTGGGGCCCGGTGAAGGTGCCCCAGGGGCGCAAAGTGATTTTCTCGGACTTGACACAGCTCTCTCTCCGTTGTCAAAGGCTCACCCTAAACCTAAAACTAAGCCTATACCTCAACCTAACCCTCACCAGTGGCTAAGGCCCTGGGGCCCTGTGAAACCTGGACGAGGGTCTCAAGTGCCCACAAAAGCCACACCTGCCTGAGCTTCAGACTGGATGCCAGCAAGAGGGACCCTTGTCCTCAGGGCAGGGCGTTCCAGGCGAATGGGGCAGAAAGCAGGCCCCGGGGCCGTTCCACCAGACCAGTCAGAACCTCCGGAGGGGCCGGGGAGGTGCCCCCAGAGTGGAAAGTGATAATTTCTCGGACTTGACACAGCTCTCTCCCGGTTGTCAAAGCCCATAGGCAGGGCTCTGGGCGTCCCAGGACACTCGGCTCTGAGCTGCCCTTTGGTGGGAGCGATGTGGGCCGGGGCGGGGGGGTTAGAGGGCCGGCCCCGAGGCTCATGGAGGACCCTGGGTGTCCTGAAGGGAGGGCTGGCTGGTCTGCCCACGCTTGGGGACCTGGGAGGCACCCTGTGAGCAGAGGGCTATGTGCCTTTACATCCCAGTGGTGGGGGCTATTCCTCTGTGTTTGGGAGCAGGGCAGACTGGCTGGTGCTGCTCGCTCATTGGTCGAATGGACCAGGGGCGTGGTTTCCGGAACCAGGAGGCGGGCCCAGGCCCACAGCTGAGCCTGGTCAAGTCAAGGCGGGGGCGGGGCCAGGTGAGCAGCTGGAGGCGGTCACGGGATCACGGGGGTGGGGCCAGGTGAACAGCCTGAAGTGGTGAGGTAAGCAGGAGAGAGGGTCGCGGGCAGGGACACAGGTGTCCAGCAGGCGGGTCTGCCGGCAGCATGTACCTAAAGAGGGGGCCCCGCGGCTTGGACAACCCCTTAGCTGACCTGCGGGAAGCGGTCAAGGGAAGAGTGGGTTGGGGCCGGTGTCAAAAGCTGGAGGTGGTACAGTGGGGAAGGCCCTGGGGCCCGGTGAAGGTGCCCCAGGAGCGCAAAGTGATTTTCTCGGACTTGACACAGCTCTCTTCCCGTTGTCAAAGGCTAACCGTAACCCTAAAACTAAGCCTATCCCTCAACCTAACCCTCACCAGTGGCTAAGGCCCTGGGGCCCTGTGAAACCTGGACGAGGGTCTCAAGTGCCCACAAAAGCCTCACCTGCCTGAGCTTGAGACTGGATGCCAGCAAGAGGGACCCTTGTCCTCAGGGCAGGGCGTTACAGGCGAATGGGGCAGAAAGCAGGCCCCCGGGGCCGGGCCACCAGACCACTCAGAACCTCTGGAGGTGCCGGGGAGGTGCCCCTAGAGTGGAAAGTGATGATTTCTCGGACTTGGCACAGCTCTCTCCCGGTTTTCAAAGCCCATAGGCAGGGCTCTGAGCGTCCCGGGACACTCTGCTCTGAGCTGCCCTTTGGTGGGAGCAATGGGGGCCGGGGCAGGGGGGTTAGAGGGCCGGCCCCGAGGCTCATGGAGGCCCCTGGGTGTCCTGAAGGGAGGGCTGGCTGGTCTGCCCACGCTTGGGGACCTGGGGGGCACCCTGTGAGCAGAGGGCTATGTGCCTTTACCTCCCAGTGGTGGGGGCTATTCCTTTGTGTTTGGGAGCAGGGCAGACTGGCTGGTGCTGCTCGCTTATTCGTCGAATGGACCAGGGGCGTGGTTTCCGGAACCAGGAGGCGGGCCCAGGCCCACAGCTGAGCCAGGTCAAGTCAAGGCGGGGGCGGGGCCAGGTGAGCAGCTGGAGGTGGTCACTGGATCAAGGGGGCGGGGCCAGGTGAACAGCCTGAAGTGGTGAGGTAAGCAGGAGAGAGGGTCGCGGGCAGGGACACGGGTGACCAGCAGGCGGGTCTGCTGGCGGCAGGGACCTCAAGAGGGGGCCCGGCGGCTTGGCCGGCCCCTTAGCTGACCTGCGGGAAGCGGTCAAGGGAAGAGAGGGTTGGGGCCGGTGTCAAAAGCTGGAGGTGGTCCAGTGGGGAAGGCCCTGGGGCCCGGTGAAGGTGCCCCAGGAGCGCCAAGTGATTTTCTCGGACTTGATACAGCTCTCTCCCCGTTGTCAAAGGCTAACCCTAACCCTAAAACTAAGCCTATCCCTCAACCAAACCCTCACCAGTGGCTAAGGCCCTGGGGCCCTGTGAAACCTGGACGAGGGTCTCAAGTGCCCACAAAAGCCTCACCTGCCTGAGCTTCAGACTGGATTCCAGCAAGAGGGACCCTTGTCCTCAGGGCAGGGCGTTCCAGGCGAATGGGGCAGAAAGCAGGCCCCCGGGGCCGTTCCACCAGACCAGTCAGAACCTCCGGAGGGGCCGGGGAGGTGCCCCCAGAGTGGAAAGTGATAATTTCTCGGACTTGACACAGCTCTCTCCCGGTTGTCAAAGCCCATAGGCAGGGCTCTGGGCGTCCCAGGACACTTGGCTCTGAGCTGCCCTTTGGTGGGAGCGATGTGGGCCGGGGCGGGGGGGTTAGAGGGCCGGCCCCGAGGCTCATGGAGGACCCTGGGTGTCCTGAAGGGAGGGCTGGCTGGTCTGCCCACGCTTGGGGACCTGGGAGGCACCCTGTGAGCAGAGGGCTATGTGCCTTTACATCCCAGTGGTGGGGGCTATTCCTCTGTGTTTGGGAGCAGGGCAGACAGGCTGGTGCTGCTCGCTCATTGGTCGAATGGACCAGGGGCGTGGTTTCCAGAACCAGGAGGCGGGCCCAGGCCCACAGCTGAGCCAGGTCAAGTCAAGGCGGGGGCGGGGCCAGGTGAGCAGCTGGAGGCGGTCACGGGATCAAGGGGGCGGGGCCAGGTGAACAGCCTGAAGTGGTGAGGTAAGCAGGAGAGAGGGTCTCGGGCAGGGACACGGGTGACCAGCAGGCGGGTCTGCCGGCGGCAGGGACCTAAAGAGGGGGCCCGGCGGCTTGGCCGGCCCCTTAGCTGACCTGCGGGAAGCGGTCAAGGGAAGAGTGGGTTGGGGCCAGTGTCAAAAGCTGGAGGTGGTCCAGTGGGGAAGGCCCTGGGGCCCGGTGAAGGTGCCCCAGGAGCGCAAAGTGATTTTCTCGGACTTGACACAGCTCTCTCCCCGTTGTCAAAGGCTCACCCTAACCCTAAAACTAAGCCTATCCCTCAACCTAACCCTCACCAGTGGCTAAGGCCCTGGGGCCCTGTGAAACCTGGAAGAGGGTCTCAAGTGCCCACAAAAGCCTCACCTGCCTGAGCTTCAGACTGGATGCCAGCAAGAGGGACCCTTGTCCTCAGGGCAGGGCGTTCCAGGCGAATGGGGCGAAAAGCAGGCCCCCGGGGCCGGGCCACCAGACCAGTCAGAACCTCCGGAGGGGCCGGGGAGGTGCCCCCAGAGTGGAAAGTGATAATTTCTCGGACTTGACACAGCTCTCTCCCGGTTGTCAAAGCCCATAGGCAGGGCTCTGGGTGTCCCAGGACAGTCTGCTCTGAGCTGCCCTTTGGTGGGAGCGATGGGGGCCGGGGCGGGGGGGTTAGAGGGCCGGCCCCGAGGCTCATGGAGGCCCCTGGGTGTCCTGAAGGGATGGCTGGCTGGTCTGCCCACGCTTGGGGACCTGGGAGGCACCCTGTGAGCAGAGGGCTATGTGCCTTTACATCCCAGTGGTGGGGCTATTCCTCTGTGTTTGGGAGCAGGGCAGGCTGGCTGGTGCTGCTCGCTCATTGGTCGAATGGACCAGGGGCGTGGTTTCCGGAACCAGGAGGCGGGCCCAGGCCCACAGCTGAGCCAGGTTAAATCAAGGAGGGGGCGGGGCCAGGTGAGCAGCTGGATGCGGTCACGGGAACACGGGGGCGGGGCCAGGTGAACAGCCTGAAGTGGTGAGGTAAGCAGGAGAGAGGGTCGCAGGCAGGGACAAGGGTGACCAGCAGGCGGGTCTGCCAGCGGCAGGGACCTAAAGAGGGGGCCCGGCGGCTTGGCCGGCCCCTTAGCTGACCTGCGGGAAGCGGTCAAGGGAAGAGTGTGTTGGGGCCGGTGTCAAAAGCTGGAGGTGGTCCAGTGGGGAAGGCCCTGGGGCCCGGTGAAGGTGCCCCAGGAGCGCAAAGTGATTTTCTCGGACTTGACACAGCTCTCTCCCCGTTGTCAAAGGCTCACGCTAACCCTAAAACTAAGCCTATCCCTCAACCTAACCCTCACCAGTGGCTAAGGCCCTGGGGCCCTGTGAAACCTGGACGAGGGTCTCAAGTGCCCACAAAAGCGTCACCTGCCTGAGCTTCAGACTGGATGCCAGCAAGAGGGACCCTTGTCCTCAGGGCAGGGCATTCCAGGCGAATGGGGCGGAAAGCAGGCCCCCGCGGCCGGGCCACCAGACCAGTCAGAACCTCCGGAGGGGTCGGGGAGGTGCCCCCAGAGTGGAAAGTGATAATTTCTCGGACTTGACACAGCTCTCTCCCGGTTGTCAAAGCCCATAGGCAGGGCTGTGGGTGTCCCAGGACACTCTGCTGTGAGCTGCCCTTTGGTGTGAGCCATGGGGACCGGGGGTGGAAGGGTGTGAGGGAGGAGGGCCGGCCCCGAGGCTCATGGAGGACCCTGGGTGTCCTGAAGGGAGGGCTGGCTGGTCTGCCCACGCTTGGGGACTTGGGAGGCACCCTGTGAGCAGAGGGCTATGTGCCTTTATATCCCAGTGGTGGGGGCTATTCCTCTGTGTTTGGGAGCAGGGCAGACTGGCTGGTGCTGCTCGCTCATTGGTCGAATGGACCAGGGGCGTGGTTTCCGGAACCAGGAGGCGGGCCCAGGCCCACAGCTGAGCCTTTAAAGTCAAGGAGGGGGCGGGGCCAGGTGAGCAGCTGGAGGCGGTCACGGGATCAAGGGGGCGGGGCCAGGTGAACAGCCTGAAGTGGTGACTTAAGCAGGAGAGAGGGTCGCGGGCAGGGACACGGGTGACCAGCAGGCGGGTCTGCCGGCGGCAGGGGCCTAAAGAGGGGGCCCGGCGGCTTGGCCGGCCCCTTAGCTGACCTGCGGGAAGCGGTCAAGGGAAGAGTGGGTTGGGGCCGGTGTCAAAAGCTGGAGGTGGTCCAGTGGGGAAGGCCCTGGGGCCCGGTGAAGGTGCCCCAGGAGTGCAAAGTGATTTTCTGCCTTCTGGTCCAAGTATAAGCTTTGCCCACTTTATCAAACAACTTCCTACACACTGTTATGAACTGAGGCAGCTCGGGAACATTGTCTCTCAACTGTGTTATAGAGTGTAGTACTACATTTCAGTGAAGTGTAAGGCTTTCCAAAGCTGCCGAACATGTTTCTTTCTCTATTTCAATGGTATTCTGCCTTGTATAACACCCATTTACCACTCTAGTCTCCTTTAAGTAAGGAATATAGGATTCATACAGTGTTTCATGTGATCTTAACTCGAATTAATGATTTCCCGGATCTTAGCTACCTTTACTACGCTAAGAACTGACTTGGAGAATCTCTTTGAGCGGTTCTAAACAAGTTCTCATCTGTTTACAGTCATTTTCTCTGAATTAATCATGTTTTCATGTAGTTTCCTATATTCTGCCTTCTGGTCCAAGTATAAGCTTTGCCCACTTTATCAAACAACTTCCTACACACTGTTATGAACTGAGGCAGCTCGGGAACATTGTCTCTCTACTGTGTTACATAGTGTAGTACTATATTTCAGTGAAGTGTAAGGCTTTCCAAAGCTGCCGAACGTGTTTCTTTCTCTATTTCAATGGTATTCTGCCTTGTAAAACACACATTTACCACTCCAGTCTCCTTTAAGTAAAGAATATAGGATTCATACAGTGTTTCATGTGATCTTAACTCGAATTAAGGATTTCCCGGATCTTATCTACATTTACTACAATAAGAACTGAATGGAGAATCTCTTTGAGCTGTTCTAAACAAGTTCTCATCTGTTTATAGTCATTTTCTCTGAATTATCCATGTTTTCATGTAGTTTCCTATATTCTGCCTTCTGGTCCAAGTATAAGCTTTGCCCACTTTATCAAACAACTTCCTACACACTGTTTTGAACTGAGGCAGCTCGGGAACATTGTCTCTCAACTGTGTTATAGAGTGTAGTACTACGTTTCAGTGAAGTGTAAGGCTTTCCAAAGCTGCCTAACGTGTTTCTTTCTCTATTTCAACGGTATTCTGCCTTGTATAACACACATTTACCACTCTAGTCTCCTTTAAGTAAAGAATATAGGATTCATATAGTGTTTCATGTCATCTTAACTAGAATTAATGATTTCCCGGATCTTAGCTACTTTTACTACGCTAAGAACTGACTGGAGAATCTCTTTGAGCTGTTCTAAACAAGTTCTCATCTGTTTCCAGTCATTTTCTCTGAATTATCCATGTTTTCATGTAGTTTCCTATATTCTGCCTTCTGGTCCAAGTATAAGCTTTGCCCACTTTATCAAACAACTTCCTACACACTGTTATGAACTGAGGCAGCTCGGGAACATTGTCTCTCAACTGTGTTATAGAGTGTAGTACTAAATTTAGAGAAGTGTAAGGCTTTCCAAAGCTGCCAAACGTGTTTAATTCTCTATTTCAATGGTATTCTACCTTGTATAACACACATTTAGCACTCTAGTCTCCTTTAAGTAAAGAATATAGGATTCATACAGTGTTTCATGTGATCTTAACTCGAATTAAGGATTTCCCGGATCTTAGCTACATGTACTACAATAAGAACTGAATGGAGAATCTCTTTGAGCTGTTCTAAATAAGTTCTCATCTGTTTACAGTCATTTTCTCTGAATTAACCATGTTTTCATGTAGTTTCCTATATTCTGCCTTCTGGTCCAAGTATAAGCTTTGCCCACTTTATCAAACAACTTCCTACACACTGTTATGAACTGAGTCAGCTCGGGAACATTGTCTCTCAACTGTGTTACAGAGTGTAGTACTATATTTCAGTGAAGTGTAAGGCTTTCCAAAGCTGCCGAACGTGTTTCTTTCTCTATTTCAATGGTATTCTGCCTTGTATAACACCCATTTACCACTCTAGTCTCCTTTAAGTAAGGAATATAGGATTCATACAGTGTTTCATGTGATCTTAACTCGAATTAATGATTTCCCGGATCTTAGCTACCTTTACTTCGCTAAGAACTGACTTGGAGGATCTCTTTGAGCTGTTCTAAATAAGTTCTCATCTGTTTACAGTCATTTTCTCTGAATTATCCATGTTTTCATGTAGTTTCCTATATTCTGCCTTCTGGTCCAAGTATAAGCTTTGCCCACTTTATCAAACAACTTCCTACACACTGTTATGAACTGAGTCAGCTCGGGAACATTGTCTCTCAACTGTGTTACAGAGTGTAGTACTATATTTCAGTGAAGTGTAAGGCTTTCCAAAGCTGCCGAACGTGTTTCTTTCTCTATTTCAATGGTATTCTGCCTTGTATAACACCCATTTACCACTCTAGTCTCCTTTAAGTAAGGGATATAGGATTCATACAGTGTTTTATGTCATCTTAACTCGAATTAAGGATTTCCCGGATCTTAGCTACATTTTCTACACTAAGAACTGATTTGGAGAATCTCTTTCAGCTGTTCTAAACAATCTCTCATCTGTTTCCAGTCATTTTCTCTGAATTATCCATGTTTTCATGTAGTTTCCTATATTCTGCCTTCTGGTCCAAGTATTAGCTTTGCCCACTTTATCAAACAACTTCCTACACACTGTTATGAACTGAGGCAGCTCGGGAACATTGTCTCTCAACTGTGTTATAGAGTGTAGTACTACATTTCAGTGAAGTGTAAGGCTTTCCAAAGCTGCCGAACGTGTTTCTTTCTCTATTTCAATGGTATTCTGCCTTGTATAACACCCATTTACCACTCTAGTCTCCTTTAAGTAAGGAATATAGGATTCATACAGTGTTTCATGTGATCTTAACTCGAATAAATGATTTCCCGGATCTTAGCTACCTTTACTACGCTAAGAACTGACTTGGAGAATCTCTTTGAGCTGTTCTAAACAAGTTCTCATCTGTTTCCAGTCATTTTCTCTGAATTATCCATGTTTTCATGTAGTTTCCTATATTCTGCCTTCTGGTCCAAGTATAAGCTTTGCCCACTTTATCAAACAACTTCCTACACACTGTTATGAACTGAGGCAACTCGGGAACATTGTCTCTCAACTGTGTTATAGAGTGTAGTACTACATTTCAGTGAAGTGTAAGGCTTTCCAAAGCTGCCAAACGTGTTTAATTCTCTATTTCAATGGTATTCTACCTTGTATAACACAGATTTAGCACTCTAGTCTCCTTTAAGTAAAGAATATAGGATTCATACAGTGTTTCATGTGATCTTAACTCGAATTAAGGATTTCCCGGATCTTATCTACATTTACTACAATAAGAACTGAATGGAGAATCTCTTTGAGCTGTTCTAAACAAGTTCTCATCTTTTTATAGTCATTTTCTCTGAATTATCCATGTTTTCATGTAGTTTCCTATATTCTGCCTTCTGGTCCAAGTATAAGCTTTGCCCACTTTATCAAACAACTTCCTACACACTGTTTTGAACTGAGGCAGCTCGGGAACATTGTCTCTCAACTGTGTTATAGAGTGTAGTACTACGTTTCAGTGAAGTGTAAGGCTTTCCAAAGCTGCCTAACGTGTTTCTTTCTCTATTTCAACGGTATTCTGCCTTGTATAACACACATTTACCACTCTAGTCTCCTTTAAGTAAAGAATATAGGATTCATATAGTGTTTCATGTCATCTTAACTAGAATTAATGATTTCCCGGATCTTAGCTACTTTTACTACGCTAAGAACTGACTGGAGAATCTCTTTGAGCTGTTCTAAACAAGTTCTCATCTGTTTCCAGTCATTTTCTCTGAATTATCCATGTTTTCATGTAGTTTCCTATATTCTGCCTTCTGGTCCAAGTATAAGCTTTGCCCACTTTATCAAACAACTTCCTACACACTGTTATGAACTGAGGCAGCTCGGGAACATTGTCTCTCAACTGTGTTATAGAGTGTAGTACTAAATTTAGAGAAGTGTAAGGCTTTCCAAAGCTGCCAAACGTGTTTAATTCTCTATTTCAATGGTATTCTACCTTGTATAACACACATTTAGCACTCTAGTCTCCTTTAAGTAAAGAATATAGGATTCATACAGTGTTTCATGTGATCTTAACTCGAATTAAGGATTTCCCGGATCTTAGCTACATGTACTACAATAAGAACTGAATGGAGAATCTCTTTGAGCTGTTCTAAATAAGTTCTCATCTGTTTACAGTCATTTTCTCTGAATTATCCATGTTTTCATGTAGTTTCCTATATTCTGCCTTCTGGTCCAAGTATAAGCTTTGCCCACTTTATCAAACAACTTCCTACACACTGTTATGAACTGAGTCAGCTCGGGAACATTGTCTCTCAACTGTGTTACAGAGTGTAGTACTATATTTCAGTGAAGTGTAAGGCTTTCCAAAGCTGCTGAACGTGTTTCTTTCTCTATTTCAATGGTATTCTGCCTTGTATAACACCCATTTACCACTCTAGTCTCCTTTAAGTAAGGAATATAGGATTCATACAGTGTTTCATGTGATCTTAACTCGAATTAATGATTTCCCGGATCTTAGCTACCTTTACTTCGCTAAGAACTGACTTGGAGGATCTCTTTGAGCTGTTCTAAATAAGTTCTCATCTGTTTACAGTCATTTTCTCTGAATTATCCATGTTTTCATGTAGTTTCCTATATTCTGCCTTCTGGTCCAAGTATAAGCTTTGCCCACTTTATCAAACAACTTCCTACACACTGTTATGAACTGAGTCAGCTCGGGAACATTGTCTCTCAACTGTGTTACAGAGTGTAGTACTATATTTCAGTGAAGTGTAAGGCTTTCCAAAGCTGCCGAACGTGTTTCTTTCTCTATTTCAATGGTATTCTGCCTTGTATAACACCCATTTACCACTCTAGTCTCCTTTAAGTAAGGGATATAGGATTCATACAGTGTTTTATGTCATCTTAACTCGAATTAAGGATTTCCCGGATCTTAGCTACATTTTCTACACTAAGAACTGATTTGGAGAATCTCTTTCAGCTGTTCTAAACAATCTCTCATCTGTTTCCAGTCATTTTCTCTGAATTATCCATGTTTTCATGTAGTTTCCTATATTCTGCCTTCTGGTCCAAGTATTAGCTTTGCCCACTTTATCAAACAACTTCCTACACACTGTTATGAACTGAGGCAGCTCGGGAACATTGTCTCTCAACTGTGTTATAGAGTGTAGTACTACATTTCAGTGAAGTGTAAGGCTTTCCAAAGCTGCCAAACTTGTTTAATTCTCTATTTCAATGGTATTCTGCCTTGTAAAACACACATTTACCACTCCAGTCTCCTTTAAGTAAAGAATATAGGATTCATACAGTGTTTCAAGTCATCTTAACTTGAATTAAGGATTTCCCGGATCTTAGCTACCTTTTCTACACTAAGAACTGACTGGAGAACCTCTTTCAGCTGTTCTGAACAAGTTCTCATCTGTTTACAGTCATTTTCTCTGAATTATCCATGTTTTCATGTAGTTTCCTATATTCTGCCTTCTGGTCCTAGTATAAGCTTTGCCCACTTTATCAAACAACTTCCTACACACTGTTATGAACTGAGGCAGCTCGGGAACCTTGTCTCTCAACTGTGTTATAGAGTGTAGTACTACATTTCAGTGAAGTTCAAGGCTTTCCAAAGCTGCCGAACGTGTTTCTTTCTCTATTTCAATGGTATTCTGCCTTAGCTACATAAGAACTGACTGGAGAATCTCTTTGAGCTGGTATTCTGCCTTAGGTACCTAAGAACTGACTGGAGAATCTCTTTGAGCTGTTCTAAACAAGTTCTCATCTGTTTACAGTCATTTTCTCTGAATTATCCATGTTTTCATTTAGTTTCCTATATTCTGCCTTCTGGTCCAAGTATAAGCTTTGCCCACTTTATCAAACAACTTCCTACACACTGTTATGAACTGAGGCAGCTCAGGAACATTGTCTCTCAACTGTGTTATAGAGTGTAGTACTACATTTCAGTGAAGTGTAAGGCTTTCCAAAGCTGCCAAACGTGTTTAATTCTCTATTTCAATGGTATTCTACCTTGTATAACACACATTTAGCACTCTAGTCTCCTTTAAGTAAAGAATATAGGATTCATACAGTGTTTCATGTGATCTTAACTCGAATTAACATTTCCCGGATCTTAGCTACATTTACTACAATAAGAACTGAATGGAGAATCTCTTTGAGCTGTTCTAAACAAGTTCTCATCTGTTTACAGTCATTTTCTCTGAATTATGCATGTTTTCATGTAGTTTCCTATATTCTGCCTTCTGTTCCAAGTATAAGCTTTGCCCACTTTATCAAACAACTTCCTACACACCGTTATGAACTGAGGCAGCTCGGGAACCTTGTCTCTCAACTGTGTTATAGAGTGTAGTACTACATTTCAGTGAAGTGTAAGGCTTTCCAAAGCTGCCGAACGTGTTTCTTTCTCTATTTCAATGGTATTCTGCCTTGTATAACACACATTTACCACTCTAGTCTCCTTCAAGTAAAGAATATAGGATTCATACAGTGTTTCATGTGATCTTAACTCGAATTAAGGATTTCCCGAATCTTAGCTACCTTTACTACGCTAAGAACTAACTGGAGAATCTCTTTGAGCTTTTCTAAACAAGTTCTCATCTGTTTTCAGTCATTTTCTCTGAATTATCCATGTTTTCATGTAGTTTCCTATATTCTGCCTTCTGGTCCAAGTATAAGCTTTGCCCACTTTATCAAACAACTTCCTACACACTGTTATGAACTGAGGCAGCTCAGGAACATTGTCTCTCAACTGTGTTATAGAGTGTAGTATTACATTTCAGTGAAGTGTAAGGCTTTCCAAAGCTGCCGAACATGTTTCTTTCTCTATTTCGATGGTATTCTGCCTTGTATAACACACATTTACCACTCTAGTCTCCTTTAAGTAAAGAATATAGGATTCATACAGTGTTTTATGTCATCTTAACTCGAATTAAGGATTTCCCGGATCTTAGCTACATTTTCTACACTAAGAACTGATTTGGAGAATCTCTTTCAGCTGTTCTAAACAATCTCTCATCTGTTTCCAGTCATTTTCTCTGAATTATCCATGTTTTCATGTAGTTTCCTATATTCTGCCTTCTGGTCCAAGTATTAGCTTTGCCCACTTTATCAAACAACTTCCTACACACTGTTATGAACTGAGGCAGCTCGGGAACATTGTCTCTCAACTGTGTTATAGAGTGTAGTACTACATTTCAGTGAAGTGTAAGGCTTTCCAAAGCTGCTGAACGTGTTTCTTTCTCTATTTCAATGGTATTCTGCCTTGTATAACACACATTTACGACTCTAGTCTCCTTTAAGTAAAGAATATAGGATTCATAGAGTGTTTCAAGTCATCTTAACTTGAATTAAGGATTTCCCGGATCTTAGCTACCTTTTGTACACTAAGAACTGATTTGGAGAATCTCTTTCAGTGTTCTAAACAAGTTCTCATCTGTTTCCTGTCATTTTCTCTGAATTATCCATGTTTTCATGTAGTTTCCTATATTCTGCCTTCTGGTCCTAGTATAAGCTTTGCCCACTTTATCAAACAACTTCCTACACACTGTTATGAACTGAGGCAGCTCGGGAACATTGTCTCTCAACTGTGTTATAGTGTGTAGTACTACATTTCAGTGAAGTGTAAGGCTTTCCAAAGCTGCCGAACGTGTTTGTTTCTCTATTTCAATGGTATTCTGCCTTGTATAACACATATTTACCACTCTAGTCTCCTTTAAGTAAGGAATATAGGATTCATACAGTGTTTCATGTGATCTTAACTCGAATTAATGATTTCCCGGATCTTAGCTACCTTTACTACGCTAAGAACTGACTTGGAGAATCTCTTTGAGCTGTTCTAAACAAGTTCTCATCTGTTTACAGTCATTTTCTCTGAATTATCCATGTTTTCATTTAGTTTCCTATATTCTGCCTTCTGGTCCAAGTATAAGCTTTGCCCACTTTATCAAACAACTTCCTACACACTGTTATGAACTGAGGCAGCTCGGGAACATTTTCTCTCAACTGTGTTATAGAGTGTAGTACTACATTTCAGTGAAGTGTAAGGCTTTCCAAAGCTGCCAAACGTGTTTAATTCTCTATTTCAATGGTATTCTACCTTGTATAACACACATTTAGCACTCTAGTCTCCTTTAAGTAAAGAATATAGGATTCATACAGTGTTTCATGTGATCTTAACTCGAATTAAGATTTCCCGGATCTTAGCTACATTTACTACAATAAGAACTGAATGGAGAATCTCTTTGAGCTGTTCTAAACAAGTTCTCATTTGTTTACAGTCATTTTCTCTGAATTATGCATGTTTTCATGTAGTTTCCTATTTTCTGTCTTTTGGTCCAAGTATAAGCTTTGCCCACTTTATCAAACAACTTCCTACACACCGTTATGAACTGAGGCAGCTCGGGAACCTTGTCTCTCAACTGTGTTATAGAGTGTAGTACTACATTTCAGTGAAGTGAAAGGCTTTCCAAACCTGCCGAACGTGTTTCTTTCTCTATTTCAATGGTATTCTGCCTTGTATAACACACATTTACCACTCTAGTCTCCTTCAAGTAAAGAATATAGGATTCATACAGTGTTTCATGTGATCTTAACTCGAATTAAGGATTTCCCGAATCTTAGCTACCTTTACTACGCTAAGAACTAACTGGAGAATCTCTTTGAGCTTTTCTAAACAAGTTCTCATCTGTTTACAGTCATTTTCTCTGAATTATCCATGTTTTCATGTAGTTTCCTATATTCTGCCTTCTGGTCCAAGTATAAGCTTTGCCCACTTTATCAAACAACTTCCTACACACTGTTATGAACTGAGGCAGCTCGGGAACATTGTCTCTCAACTGTGTTATAGAGTGTAGTACTACATTTCAGTGAAGTGTAATGCTTTCCAAAGCTGCCGAACATGTTTCTTTCTCTATTTCGATGGTATTCTGCCTTGTATAACACACATTTACCACTCTAGTCTCCTTTAAGTAAAGAATATAGGATTCATACAGTGTTTTATGTCATCTTAACTCGAATTAAGGATTTCCCGGATCTTAGCTACATTTTCTACACTAAGAACTGATTTGGAGAATCTCTTTCAGCTGTTCTAAACAATCTCTCATCTGTTTCCAGTCATTTTCTCTGAATTATCCAAGTTTTCATGTAGTTTCCTATATTCTGCCTTCTGGTCCAAGTATAAGCTTTGCCCACTTTATCAAACAACTTCCTACACACTGTTATGAACTGAGGCAGCTCGGGAACATTGTCTCTCAACTGTGTTATAGAGTGTAGTACTACATTTTAGTGAAGTGTAATGCTTTCCAAATATGTCGAATGCGTTTCTTTCTCTATTTCAATGGCATTCTGCCCTGTATAACACACATTTACCACTCTATTCTCCCTTAAGTAAAGAATATAGGATTCATACAGTGTTTCATGTCATCTTAACTCGAATTAAGGATTTCCCGGATCTTAGCTACCTTTACTACACTAAGAACTGATTGGAGAATCTCTTTGAGCTGTTCTAAACAAGTTCTCATCTTTTTATAGTTATTTTCTCTGAATTATCCATGTTTTCATGTAGTTTCCTATATTCTGCCTTCTGGTCCAAGTAAAAGCTTTGCCCACTTTATCAAACAACTTCCTACACACTGTTATGAATTGAGGCAGCTCGGGAACATTGTCTCTCAACTGTGTTATAGAGTGTAGTATTACATTTCAGTGAAGTGTAAGGCTTTCCAAAGCTGCCGAACGTGTTTCTTTCTCTATTTCAGTGGTATTCTGCCTTGTATAACACACATTTACCACTCTAGTCTCCTTCAAGTAAAGAATATAGGATTCATACAGTGTTTCATGTGATCTTAACTCGAATTAAGGATTTCCCGGATCTTAGCTACCTTTACTACGCTAAGAACTAACTGGAGAATCTCTTTGAGCTTTTCTAAACAAGTTCTCATCTGTTTACAGTCATTTTCTCTGAATTATCCATGTTTTCATGTAGTTTCCTATATTCTGCCTTCTGGTCCAAGTATAAGCTTTGCCCACTTTATCAAACAACTTCCTACACACTGTTATGAACTGAGGCAGCTCGGGAACATTGTCTCTCAACTGTGTTATAGAGTGTAGTACTACATTTCAGTGAAGTGTAATGCTTTCCAAAGCTGCCGAACATGTTTCTTTCTCTATTTCGATGGTATTCTGCCTTGTATAACACACATTTACCACTCTAGTCTCCTTTAAGTAAAGAATATAGGATTCATACAGTGTTTTATGTCATCTTAACTCGAATTAAGGATTTCCCGGATCTTAGCTACATTTTCTACACTAAGAACTGATTTGGAGAATCTCTTTCAGCTGTTCTAAACAATCTCTCATCTGTTTCCAGTCATTTTCTCTGAATTATCCAAGTTTTCATGTAGTTTCCTATATTCTGCCTTCTGGTCCAAGTATAAGCTTTGCCCACTTTATCAAACAACTTCCTACACACTGTTATGAACTGAGGCAGCTCGGGAACATTGTCTCTCAACTGTGTTATAGAGTGTAGTACTACATTTTAGTGAAGTGTAATGCTTTCCAAATATGTCGAATGCGTTTCTTTCTCTATTTCAATGGCATTCTGCCCTGTATAACACACATTTACCACTCTATTCTCCCTTAAGTAAAGAATATAGGATTCATACAGTGTTTCATGTCATCTTAACTCGAATTAAGGATTTCCCGGATCTTAGCTACCTTTACTACACTAAGAACTGATTGGAGAATCTCTTTGAGCTGTTCTAAACAAGTTCTCATCTTTTTACAGTTATTTTCTCTGAATTATCCATGTTTTCATGTAGTTTCCTATATTCTGCCTTCTGGTCCAAGTAAAAGCTTTGCCCACTTTATCAAACAACTTCCTACACACTGTTATGAATTGAGGCAGCTCGGGAACATTGTCTCTCAACTGTGTTATAGAGTGTAGTATTACATTTCAGTGAAGTGTAAGGCTTTCCAAAGCTGCCGAACGTGTTTCTTTCTCTATTTCAGTGGTATTCTGCCTTGTATAACACACATTTACCACTCCAGTCTCCTTTAAGTAAAGAATATAGGATTCATACAGTGTTTCATGTGATCTTAACTTGAATTAAGGATTTCCCGGATCTCAGCTACCTTTTCTACACTAAGAACTGACTTGGAGAATCTCTTTGAGCTGTTCTAAACAAGTTCTCATCTGTTTAGAGTCATTTTCTCTGAATTATCCATGTTTTCATGTAGTTTCCTATATTCAGCCTTCTGGTCCAAGTATAAGCTTTGCCCACTTTATCAAACAACTTCCTACACACTGTTATGAAGTGAGGCAGCTCGGGAACATTGTCTCTCAACTGTGTTATAGAGTGTAGTACTACATTTCAGTGAAGTGTAAGGCTTTCCAAAGCTGCTGAACTTGTTTCTTTCTCTATTTCAATGGTATTCTGCCTTGTATAACACACATTTACGACTCTAGTCTCCTTTAAGTAAAGAATATAGGATTCATAGAGTGTTTCAAGTCATCTTAACTTGAATTAAGGATTTCCCGGATCTTAGCTACCTTTTGTACACTAAGAACTGATTTGGAGAATCTCTTTCAGTGTTCTAAACAAGTTCTCATCTGTTTCCTGTCATTTTCTCTGAATTATCCATGTTTTCATGTAGTTTCCTATATTCTGCCTTCTGGTCCAAGTATAAGCTTTGCCCACTTTATCAAACAACTTCCTACACACTGTTATGAACTGAGGCAGCTCGGGAACATTTTCTCTCAACTGTGTTATAGAGTGTAGTACTACATTTCAGTGAAGTGTAAGGGTTTCCAAAGCTGCCAAACGTGTTTAATTCTCTATTTCAATGGTATTCTACCTTGTATAACACACATTTAGCACTCTAGTCTCCTTTAAGTAAAGAATATAGGATTCATAGAGTGTTTCATGTGATCTTAACTCGAATTAAGATTTCCCGGTTCTTAGCTACATTTACTACAATAAGAACTGAATGGAGAATCTCTTTGAGCTGTTCTAAACAAGTTCTCATCTGTTTACAGTCATTTTCTCTGAATTATGCATGTTTTCATGTAGTTTCCTATTTTCTGTCTTTTGGTCCAAGTATAAGCTTTGCCCACTTTATCAAACAACTTCCTACACACCGTTATGAACTGAGGCAGCTCGGGAACCTTGTCTCTCAACTGTGTTATAGAGTGTAGTACTACATTTCAGTGAAGTGAAAGGCTTTCCAAACCTGCCGAACGTGTTTCTTTCTCTATTTCAATGGTATTCTGCCTTGTATAACACACATTTACCACTCTAGTCTCCTTCAAGTAAAGAATATAGGATTCATACAGTGTTTCATGTGATCTTAACTCGAATTAAGGATTTCCCGAATCTTAGCTACCTTTACTACGCTAAGAACTAACTGGAGAATCTCTTTGAGCTTTTCTAAACAAGTTCTCATCTGTTTACAGTCATTTTCTCTGAATTATCCATGTTTTCATGTAGTTTCCTATATTCTGCCTTCTGGTCCAAGTATAAGCTTTGCCCACTTTATCAAACAACTTCCTACACACTGTTATGAACTGAGGCAGCTCGGGAACATTGTCTCTCAACTGTGTTATAGAGTGTAGTACTACATTTCAGTGAAGTGTAATGCTTTCCAAAGCTGCCGAACATGTTTCTTTCTCTATTTCGATGGTATTCTGCCTTGTATAACACACATTTACCACTCTAGTCTCCTTTAAGTAAAGAATATAGGATTCATACAGTGTTTTATGTCATCTTAACTCGAATTAAGGATTTCCCGGATCTTAGCTACATTTTCTACACTAAGAACTGATTTGGAGAATCTCTTTCAGCTGTTCTAAACAATCTCTCATCTGTTTCCAGTCATTTTCTCTGAATTATCCAAGTTTTCATGTAGTTTCCTATATTCTGCCTTCTGGTCCAAGTATAAGCTTTGCCCACTTTATCAAACAACTTCCTACACACTGTTATGAACTGAGGCAGCTCGGGAACATTGTCTCTCAACTGTGTTATAGAGTGTAGTACTACATTTTAGTGAAGTGTAATGCTTTCCAAATATGTCGAATGCGTTTCTTTCTCTATTTCAATGGCATTCTGCCCTGTATAACACACATTTACCACTCTATTCTCCCTTAAGTAAAGAATATAGGATTCATACAGTGTTTCATGTCATCTTAACTCGAATTAAGGATTTCCCGGATCTTAGCTACCTTTACTACACTAAGAACTGATTGGAGAATCTCTTTGAGCTGTTCTAAACAAGTTCTCATCTTTTTACAGTCATTTTCTCTGAATTATCCATGTTTTCATGTAGTTTCCTATATTCTGCCTTCTGGTCCAAGTAAAAGCTTTGCCCACTTTATCAAACAACTTCCTACACACTGTTATGAATTGAGGCAGCTCGGGAACATTGTCTCTCAACTGTGTTATAGAGTGTAGTATTACATTTCAGTGAAGTGTAAGGCTTTCCAAAGCTGCCGAACGTGTTTCTTTCTCTATTTCAGTGGTATTCTGCCTTGTATAACACACATTTACCACTCCAGTCTCCTTTAAGTAAAGAATATAGGATTCATACAGTGTTTCATGTGATCTTAACTTGAATTAAGGATTTCCCGGATCTCAGCTACCTTTTCTACACTAAGAACTGACTTGGAGAATCTCTTTGAGCTGTTCTAAACAAGTTCTCATCTGTTTACAGTCATTTTCTCTGAATTATCCATGTTTTCATGTAGTTTCCTATATTCAGCCTTCTGGTCCAAGTATAAGCTTTTCCCACTTTATCAAACAACTTCCTACACACTGTTATGAAGTGAGGCAGCTCGGGAACATTGTCTCTCAACTGTGTTATAGAGTGTAGTACTACATTTCAGTGAAGTGTAATGCTTTCCAAAGATGTCGAATGTCTTTCTTTCTCTATTTCAATGGTATTCTGCCTTGTATAACACACATTTACCACTCTATTCTCCTTTAAGTAAAGAATATAGGATTCATACAGTGTTTCATGTCATCTTAACTCGAATTAAGGATTTCCTGGATCTTAGCTACCTTTACTACACTAAGAACTGATTGGAGAATCTCTTTGAGCTGTTCTAAACAAGTTCTCATCTGTTTAAAGTGATTTTCTCTGAATTATCCATGTTTTCATGTAGAATCCTATATTCTGCCTTCTGGTCCAAGTATAAGCTTTGCCCACTTTATCAAACAACTTCCTACACACTGTTATGAACTGAGGCAGCTCGGGAACATTGTCTCTCAACTGTGTTATAGAGTGTAGTATTACATTTCAGTGAAGTGTAAGGCTTTCCAAAGCTGCCGAACGTGTTTCTTTCTCTATTTCAGTGGTATTCAGCCTTGTATAACACACATTTACCACTCTAGTCTCCTTCAAGTAAAGAATATAGGATTCATACAGTGTTTCATGTGATCTTAACTCGAATTAAGGATTTCCCGGATCTTAGCTACCTTTACTACGCTAAGAACTGACTGGAGAATCTCTTTGAGCTGTTCTAAACAAGTTCTCATCTGTTTACAGTCATTTTCTCTGAATTATCCATGTTTTCATGTAGTTTCCTATATTCTGCCTTCTGGTCCAAGTATAAGCTTTGCCCACTTTATCAAACAACTTCCTACACACTGTTATGAACTGAGTCAGCTCGGGAACATTGTCTCTCAACTGTGTTACAGAGTGTAGTACTATATTTCAGTGAAGTGTAAGGCTTTCCAAAGCTGCCGAACATGTTTCTTTCTCTATTTCGATGGTATTCTGCCTTGTATAACACCCATTTACCACTCTAGTCTCCTTTAAGTAAGGAATATAGGATTCATACAGTGTTTCATGTGATCTTAACTCGAATTAATGATTTCCCGGATCTTAGCTACCTTTACTACGCTAAGAACTGACTTGGAGAATCTCTTTGAGCTGTTCTAAACAAGTTCTCATCTGTTTATAGTCATTTTCTCTGAATTATCCATGTTTTCATGTAGTTTCCTATATTCTGCCTTCTGGTCCAAGTATAAGCTTTGCCCACTTTATCAAACAACTTCCTACACACTGTTATGAACTGAGGCAACTCGGGAACATTGTCTCTCAACTGTGTTATAGAGTGTAGTACTACGTTTCAGTGAAGTGTAAGGCTTTCCAAAGCTGCCTAACGTGTTTCTTTCTCTATTTCAACGGTATTCTGCCTTGTATAACACACATTTACCACTCTAGTCTCCTTTAAGTAAAGAATATAGGATTCATAGAGTGTTTCATGTCATCTTAACTAGAATTAATGATTTCCCGGATCTTAGCTACTTTTACTACGCTAAGAACTGACTGGAGAATCTCTTTGAGCTGTTCTAAACAAGTTCTCATCTGTTTCCAGTCATTTTCTCTGAATTATCCATGTTTTCATGTAGTTTCCTATATTCTGCCTTCTGGTCCAAGTATAAGCTTTGCCCACTTTATCAAACAACTTCCTACACACTGTTATGAACTGAGGTAGCTCGGGAACATTGTCTCTCTACTGTGTTACAGAGTGTAGTACTATATTTCAGTGAAGTGTAAGGCTTTCCAAAGCTGCCGAACGTGTTTCTTTCTCTATTTCAATGGTATTCTGCCTTGTAAAACACACATTTACCACTCCAGTCTCCTTTAAGTAAAGAATATAGGATTCATACTGTGTTTCAAGTCATCTTAACTTGAATTAAGGATTTCCCGGATCTTAGCTACCTTTTCTACACTAAGAACTGATTGGAGAACCTCTTTCAGCTGTTCTGAACAAGTTCTCATCTGTTTACAGTCATTTTCTCTGAATTATCCATGTTTTCATGTAGTTTCCTATATTCTGCCTTCTGGTCCTAGTATAAGCTTTGCCCACTTTATCAAACAACTTCCTACACACTGTTATGAACTGAGGCAGCTCGGGAACCTTGTCTCTCAACTGTGTTATAGAGTGTAGTACTACATTTCAGTGAAGTGTAAGGCTTTCCAAAGCTGCCGAACGTGTTTCTTTCTCTATTTCAATGGTATTCTGCCTTAGCTACCTAAGAACTGACTGGAGAATCTCTTTGAGCTGGTATTCTGCCTTAGGTACCTAAGAACTGACTGGAGAATCTCTTTGAGCTGTTCTAAACAAGTTCTCATCTGTTTACAGTCATTTTCTCTGAATTATCCTTGTTTTCATGTAGTTTCCTATATTCTGCCTTCTGGTCCAAGTATAAGCTTTGCCCACTTTATCAAACAACTTCCTACACACTGTTATGAACTGAGGCAGCTCGGGAACATTGTCTCTCAACTGTGTTATAGAGTGTAGTATTACATTTCAGTGAAGTGTAAGGCTTTCCTAAGCTGCCGAACGTGTTTCTTTCTCTATTTCAGTGGTATTCTGCCTTGTATAACACACATTTACCACTCTAGTCTCCTTCAAGTAAAGAATATAGGATTCATACAGTGTTTCATGTGATCTTAACTCGAATTAAGGATTTCCCGGATCTTAGCTACCTTTACTACACTAAGAACTGATTGGAGAATCTCTTTGAGCTGTTCTAAACAAGTTCTCATCTTTTTACAGTCATTTTCTCTGAATTATCCATGTTTTCATGTAGTTTCCTATATTCTGCCTTCTGGTCCAAGTAAAAGCTTTGCCCACTTTATCAAACAACTTCCTACACACTGTTATGAATTGGGGCAGCTCGGGAACATTGTCTCTCAACTGTGTTATAGAGTGTAGTATTACATTTCAGTGAAGTGTAAGGCTTTCCAAAGCTGCCGAACGTGTTTCTTTCTCTATTTCAGTGGTATTCTGCCTTGTATAACACACATTTACCACTCCAGTCTCCTTTAAGTAAAGAATATAGGATTCATACAGTGTTTCATGTGATCTTAACTTGAATTAAGGATTTCCCGGATCTCAGCTACCTTTTCTACACTAAGAACTGACTTGGAGAATCTCTTTGAGCTGTTCTAAACAAGTTCTCATCTGTTTACAGTCATTTTCTCTGAATTATCCATGTTTTCATGTAGTTTCCTATATTCAGCCTTCTGGTCCAAGTATAAGCTTTGCCCACTTTATCAAACAACTTCCTACACACTGTTATGAAGTGAGGCATCTCGGGAACATTGTCTCTCAACTGTGTTATAGAGTGTAGTACTACATTTCAGTGAAGTGTAATGCTTTCCAAAGATGTCGAATGTCTTTCTTTCTCTATTTCAATGGTATTCTGCCTTGTATAACACACATTTACCACTCTATTCTCCTTTAAGTAAAGAATATAGGATTCATACAGTGTTTCATGTCATCTTAACTCGAATTAAGGATTTCCTGGATCTTAGCTACCTTTACTACACTAAGAACTGATTGGAGAATCTCTTTGAGCTGTTCTAAACAAGTTCTCATCTGTTTAAAGTCATTTTCTCTGAATTATCCAGGTTTTCATGTAGTTTCCTATATTCTGCCTTCTGGTCCAAGTATAAGCGTTGCCCACTTTATCAAACAACTTCCTACACACTGTTATGAACTGAGGCAGCTCGGGAACATTGTCTCTCAACTGTGTTATAGAGTGTAGTATTACATTTCAGTGAAGTGTAAGGCTTTCCAAAGCTGCCGAACGTGTTTCTTTCTCTATTTCAGTGGTATTCTGCCTTGTATAACACACATTTACCACTCTAGTCTCCTTCAAGTAAAGAATATAGGATTCATACAGTGTTTCATGTGATCTTAACTCGAATTAAGGATTTTCCGGATCTTAGCTACCTTTACTACGCTAAGAACTGACTGGAGAATCTCTTTGAGCTGTTCTAAACAAGTTCTCATCTGTTTACAGTCATTTTCTCTGAATTATCCATGTTTTCATGTAGTTTCCTATATTCTGCCTTCTGGTCCAAGTATAAGCTTTGCCCACTTTATCAAACAACTTCCTACACACTGTTATGAACTGAGTCAGCTCGGGAACATTGTCTCTCAACTGTGTTACAGAGTGTAGTACTATATTTCAGTGAAGTGTAAGGCTTTCCAAAGCTGCCGAAAGTGTTTCTTTCTCTATTTCAATGGTATTCTGCCTTGTATAACACCCATTTACCACTCTAGTCTCCTTTAAGTAAGGAATATAGGATTCATACAGTGTTTCATGTGATCTTAACTCGAATTAATGATTTCCCGGATCTTAGCTACCTTTACTACGCTAAGAACTGACTTGGAGAATCTCTTTGAGCTGTTCTAAACAAGTTCTCATCTGTTTATAGTCATTTTCTCTGAATTATCCATGTTTTCATGTAGTTTCCTATATTCTGCCTTCTGGTCCAAGTATAAGCTTTGCCCACTTTATCAAACAACTTCCTACACACTGTTATGAACTGAGGCAACTCGGGAACATTGTCTCTCAACTGTGTTATAGAGTGTAGTACTACGTTTCAGTGAAGTGTAAGGCTTTCCAAAGCTGCCTAACGTTTTTCTTTCTCTATTTCAACGGTATTCTGCCTTGTATAACACACATTTACCACTCTAGTCTCCTTTAAGTAAGGAATATAGGATTCATAGAGTGTTTCATGTCATCTTAACTAGAATTAATGATTTCCCGGATCTTAGCTACTTTTACTACGCTAAGAACTGACTGGAGAATGTCTTTGAGCTGTTCTAAACAAGTTCTCATCTGTTTCCAGTCATTTTCTCTGAATTATCCATGTTTTCATGTAGTTTCCTATATTCTGCCTTCTGGTCCAAGTATAAGCTTTGCCCACTTTATCAAACAACTTCCTACACACTGTTATGAACTGAGGCAGCTCGGGAACATTGTCTCTCTACTGTGTTACAGAGTGTAGTACTATATTTCAGTGAAGTGTAAGGCTTTCCAAAGCTGCCGAACGTGTTTCTTTCTCTATTTCAGTGGTATTCTGCCTTGTATAACACACATTTACCACTCTAGTCTCCTTCAAGTAAAGAATATAGGATTCATACAGTGTTTCATGTGATCTTAACTCGAATTAAGGATTTCCCGGATCTTAGCTACCTTTACTACGCTAAGAACTGACTGGAGAATCTCTTTGAGCTGTTCTAAACAAGTTCTCATCTGTTTACAGTCATTTTCTCTGAATTATCCATGTTTTCATGTAGTTTCCTATATTCTGCCTTCTGGTCCAAGTATAAGCTTTGCCCACTTTATCAAACAACTTCCTACACACTGTTATGAACTGAGTCAGCTCGGGAACATTGTCTCTCAACTGTGTTACAGAGTGTAGTACTATATTTCAGTGAAGTGTAAGGCTTTCCAAAGCTGCCGAACATGTTTCTTTCTCTATTTCGATGGTATTCTGCCTTGTATAACACCCATTTACCACTCTAGTCTCCTTTAAGTAAGGAATATAGGATTCATACAGTGTTTCATGTGATCTTAACTCGAATTAATGATTTCCCGGATCTTAGCTACCGTTACTACGCTAAGAACTGACTTGGAGAATCTCTTTGAGCTGTTCTAAACAAGTTCTCATCTGTTTATAGTCATTTTCTCTGAATTATTCATGTTTTCATGTAGTTTCCTATATTCTGCCTTCTGGTCCAAGTATAAGCTTTGCCCACTTTATCAAACAACTTCCTACACACTGTTATGAACTGAGGCAACTCGGGAACATTGTCTCTCAACTGTGTTATAGAGTGTAGTACTACGTTTCAGTGAAGTGTAAGGCTTTCCAAAGCTGCCTAACGTGTTTCTTTCTCTATTTCAACGGTATTCTGCCTTGTATAACACACATTTACCACTCTAGTCTCCTTTAAGTAAGGAATATAGGATTCATAGAGTGTTTCATGTCATCTTAACTAGAATTAATGATTTCCCGGATCTTAGCTACTTTTACTACGCTAAGAACTGACTGGAGAATGTCTTTGAGCTGTTCTAAACAAGTTCTCATCTGTTTCCAGTCATTTTCTCTGAATTATCCATGTTTTCATGTAGTTTCCTATATTCTGCCTTCTGGTCCAAGTATAAGCTTTGCCCACTTTATGAAACAACTTCCTACACACTGTTATGAACTGAGGCAGCTCGGGAACCTTGTCTCTCAACTGTGTTATAGAGTGTAGTACTACATTTCAGTGAAGTGTAAGGCTTTCCAAAGCTGCCGAACGTGTTTCTTTCTCTATTTCAATGGTATTCTGCCTTAGCTACCTAAGAACTGACTGGAGAATCTCTTTGAGCTGGTATTCTGCCTTAGGTACCTAAGAACTGACTGGAGAATCACTTTGAGCTGTTCTAAACAAGTTCTCATCTGTTTACAGTCATTTTCTCTGAATTATCCTTGTTTTCATGTAGTTTCCTATATTCTGCCTTCTGGTCCAAGTATAAGCTTTGCCCACTTTATGAAACAACTTCCTACACACTGTTATGAACTGAGGCAGCTCGGGAACATTGTCTCTCAACTGTGTTATAGAGTGTAGTATTACATTTCAGTGAAGTGTAAGGCTTTCCTAAGCTGCCGAACGTGTTTCTTTCTCTATTTCAGTGGTATTCTGCCTTGTATAACACACATTTACCACTCTAGTCTCCTTCAAGTAAAGAATATAGGATTCATACAGTGTTTCATGTGATCTTAACTCGAATTAAGGATTTCCCGGATCTTAGCTACCTTTACTACGCTAAGAACTGACTGGAGAATCTCTTTGAGCTGTTCTAAACAAGTTCTCATCTGTTTACAGTCATTTTCTCTGAATTATCCATGTTTTCATGTAGTTTCCTATATTCTGCCTTCTGGTCCAAGTATAAGCTTTGCCCACTTTATGAAACAACTTCCTACACACTGTTATGAACTGAGGCAGCTCGGGAACATTGTCTCTCAACTGTGTTATAGAGTGTAGTATTACATTTCAGTGAAGTGTAAGGCTTTCCTAAGCTGCCGAACGTGTTTCTTTCTCTATTTCAGTGGTATTCTGCCTTGTATAACACACATTTACCACTCTAGTCTCCTTCAAGTAAAGAATATAGGATTGATACAGTGTTTCATGTGATCTTAACTCAAATTAAGGATTTCCCGGATCTTAGCTACCTTTACTACGCTAAGAACTGACTGGAGAATCTCTTTGAGCTGTTTTAAACAAGTTCTCATCTGTTTACAGTCATTTTCTCTGAATTATCCATGTTTTCATGTAGTTTCCTATATTCTGCCTTCTGGTCCAAGTATAAGCTTTGCCCACTTTATCAAACAACTTCCTACACACTGTTATGAACTGAGGCAGCTCGGGAACATTGTCTCTCAACTGTGTTATAGAGTGTAGTATTACATTTCAGTGAAGTGTAAGGCTTTCCAAAGCTGCCGAACGTGTTTCTTTCTCTATTTCAGTGGTATTCTGCCTTGTATAACACACATTTACCACTCTAGTCTCCTTCAAGTAAAGAATATAGGATTCATACAGTGTTTCATGTGATCTTAACTCGAATTAAGGATTTCCCGGATCTTAGCTACCTTTACTACGCTAAGAACTGACTGGAGAATCTCTTTGACCTGTTCTAAACAAGTTCTCATCTGTTTACAGTCATTTTCTCTGAATTATCCATGTTTTCATGTAGTTTCCTATATTCTGCCTTCTGGTCCAAGTATAAGCTTTGCCCACTTTATCAAACAACTTCCTACACACTGTTATGAACTGAGTCAGCTCGGGAACATTGTCTCTCAACTGTGTTACAGAGTGTAGTACTATATTTCAGTGAAGTGTAAGGCTTTCCAAAGCTGCCGAAAGTGTTTCTTTCTCTATTTCAATGGTATTCTGCCTTGTATAACACCCATTTACCACTCTAGTCTCCTTTAAGTAAGGAATATAGGATTCATACAGTGTTTCATGTGATCTTAACTCGAATTAATGATTTCCCGGATCTTAGCTACCTTTACTACGCTAAGAACTGACTTGGAGAATCTCTTTGAGCTGTTCTAAACAAGTTCTCATCTGTTTATAGTCATTTTCTCTGAATTATCCATGTTTTCATGTATTTTCCTATATTCTGCCTTCTGGTCCAAGTATAAGCTTTGCCCACTTTATCAAACAACTTCCTACACACTGTTATGAACTGAGGCAACTCGGGAACATTGTCTCTCAACTGTGTTATAGAGTGTAGTACTACGTTTCAGTGAAGTGTAAGGCTTTCCAAAGCTGCCTAACGTGTTTCTTTCTCTATTTCAACGGTATTCTGCCTTGTATAACACACATTTACCACTCTAGTCTCCTTTAAGTAAAGAATATAGGATTCATAGAGTGTTTCATGTCATCTTAACTAGAATTAATGATTTCCCGGATCTTAGCTACTTTTACTACGCTAAGAACTGACTGGAGAATCTCTTTGAGCTGTTCTAAACAAGTTCTCATCTGTTTCCAGTCATTTTCTCTGAATTATCCATGTTTTCATGTAGTTTCCTATATTCTGCCTTCTGGTCCAAGTATAAGCTTTGCCCACTTTATCAAACAACTTCCTACACACTGTTATGAACTGAGGTAGCTCGGGAACATTGTCTCTCTACTGTGTTACAGAGTGTAGTACTATATTTCAGTGAAGTGTAAGGCTTTCCAAAGCTGCCGAACGTGTTTCTTTCTCTATTTCAATGGTATTCTGCCTTGTAAAACACACATTTACCACTCCAGTCTCCTTTAAGTAAGGAATATAGGATTCATACAGTGTTTCATGTGATCTTAACTCGAATTAATGATTTCCCGGATCTTAGCTACCGTTACTACGCTAAGAACTGACTTGGAGAATCTCTTTGAGCTGTTCTAAACAAGTTCTCATCTGTTTATAGTCATTTTCTCTGAATTATTCATGTTTTCATGTAGTTTCCTATATTCTGCCTTCTGGTCCAAGTATAAGCTTTGCCCACTTTATCAAACAACTTCCTACACACTGTTATGAACTGAGGCAACTCGGGAACATTGTCTCTCAACTGTGTTATAGAGTGTAGTACTACGTTTCAGTGAAGTGTAAGGCTTTCCAAAGCTGCCTAACGTGTTTCTTTCTCTATTTCAACGGTATTCTGCCTTGTATAACACACATTTACCACTCTAGTCTCCTTTAAGTAAGGAATATAGGATTCATAGAGTGTTTCATGTCATCTTAACTAGAATTAATGATTTCCCGGATCTTAGCTACTTTTACTACGCTAAGAACTGACTGGAGAATGTCTTTGAGCTGTTCTAAACAAGTTCTCATCTGTTTCCAGTCATTTTCTCTGAATTATCCATGTTTTCATGTAGTTTCCTATATTCTGCCTTCTGGTCCAAGTATAAGCTTTGCCCACTTTATCAAACAACTTCCTACACACTGTTATGAACTGAGGCAACTCGGGAACATTGTCTCTCAACTGTGTTATAGAGTGTAGTACTACGTTTCAGTGAAGTGTAAGGCTTTCCAAAGCTGCCTAACGTGTTTCTTTCTCTATTTCAACGGTATTCTGCCTTGTATAACACACATTTACCACTCTAGTCTCCTTTAAGTAAGGAATATAGGATTCATAGAGTGTTTCATGTCATCTTAACTAGAATTAATGATTTCCCGGATCTTAGCTACTTTTACTACGCTAAGAACTGACTGGAGAATGTCTTTGAGCTGTTCTAAACAAGTTCTCATCTGTTTCCAGTCATTTTCTCTGAATTATCCATGTTTTCATGTAGTTTCCTATATTCTGCCTTCTGGTCCAAGTATAAGCTTTGCCCACTTTATGAAACAACTTCCTACACACTGTTATGAACTGAGGCAGCTCGGGAACCTTGTCTCTCAACTGTGTTATAGAGTGTAGTACTACATTTCAGTGAAGTGTAAGGCTTTCCAAAGCTGCCGAACGTGTTTCTTTCTCTATTTCAATGGTATTCTGCCTTAGCTACCTAAGAACTGACTGGAGAATCTCTTTGAGCTGGTATTCTGCCTTAGGTACCTAAGAACTGACTGGAGAATCACTTTGAGCTGTTCTAAACAAGTTCTCATCTGTTTACAGTCATTTTCTCTGAATTATCCTTGTTTTCATGTAGTTTCCTATATTCTGCCTTCTGGTCCAAGTATAAGCTTTGCCCACTTTATGAAACAACTTCCTACACACTGTTATGAACTGAGGCAGCTCGGGAACATTGTCTCTCAACTGTGTTATAGAGTGTAGTATTACATTTCAGTGAAGTGTAAGGCTTTCCTAAGCTGCCGAACGTGTTTCTTTCTCTATTTCAGTGGTATTCTGCCTTGTATAACACACATTTACCACTCTAGTCTCCTTCAAGTAAAGAATATAGGATTCATACAGTGTTTCATGTGATCTTAACTCGAATTAAGGATTTCCCGGATCTTAGCTACCTTTACTACGCTAAGAACTGACTGGAGAATCTCTTTGAGCTGTTCTAAACAAGTTCTCATCTGTTTACAGTCATTTTCTCTGAATTATCCATGTTTTCATGTAGTTTCCTATATTCTGCCTTCTGGTCCAAGTATAAGCTTTGCCCACTTTATGAAACAACTTCCTACACACTGTTATGAACTGAGGCAGCTCGGGAACATTGTCTCTCAACTGTGTTATAGAGTGTAGTATTACATTTCAGTGAAGTGTAAGGCTTTCCTAAGCTGCCGAACGTGTTTCTTTCTCTATTTCAGTGGTATTCTGCCTTGTATAACACACATTTACCACTCTAGTCTCCTTCAAGTAAAGAATATAGGATTGATACAGTGTTTCATGTGATCTTAACTCAAATTAAGGATTTCCCGGATCTTAGCTACCTTTACTACGCTAAGAACTGACTGGAGAATCTCTTTGAGCTGTTTTAAACAAGTTCTCATCTGTTTACAGTCATTTTCTCTGAATTATCCATGTTTTCATGTAGTTTCCTATATTCTGCCTTCTGGTCCAAGTATAAGCTTTGCCCACTTTATCAAACAACTTCCTACACACTGTTATGAACTGAGGCAGCTCGGGAACATTGTCTCTCAACTGTGTTATAGAGTGTAGTATTACATTTCAGTGAAGTGTAAGGCTTTCCAAAGCTGCCGAACGTGTTTCTTTCTCTATTTCAGTGGTATTCTGCCTTGTATAACACACATTTACCACTCTAGTCTCCTTCAAGTAAAGAATATAGGATTCATACAGTGTTTCATGTGATCTTAACTCGAATTAAGGATTTCCCGGATCTTAGCTACCTTTACTACGCTAAGAACTGACTGGAGAATCTCTTTGACCTGTTCTAAACAAGTTCTCATCTGTTTACAGTCATTTTCTCTGAATTATCCATGTTTTCATGTAGTTTCCTATATTCTGCCTTCTGGTCCAAGTATAAGCTTTGCCCACTTTATCAAACAACTTCCTACACACTGTTATGAACTGAGTCAGCTCGGGAACATTGTCTCTCAACTGTGTTACAGAGTGTAGTACTATATTTCAGTGAAGTGTAAGGCTTTCCAAAGCTGCCGAAAGTGTTTCTTTCTCTATTTCAATGGTATTCTGCCTTGTATAACACCCATTTACCACTCTAGTCTCCTTTAAGTAAGGAATATAGGATTCATACAGTGTTTCATGTGATCTTAACTCGAATTAATGATTTCCCGGATCTTAGCTACCTTTACTACGCTAAGAACTGACTTGGAGAATCTCTTTGAGCTGTTCTAAACAAGTTCTCATCTGTTTATAGTCATTTTCTCTGAATTATCCATGTTTTCATGTATTTTCCTATATTCTGCCTTCTGGTCCAAGTATAAGCTTTGCCCACTTTATCAAACAACTTCCTACACACTGTTATGAACTGAGGCAACTCGGGAACATTGTCTCTCAACTGTGTTATAGAGTGTAGTACTACGTTTCAGTGAAGTGTAAGGCTTTCCAAAGCTGCCTAACGTGTTTCTTTCTCTATTTCAACGGTATTCTGCCTTGTATAACACACATTTACCACTCTAGTCTCCTTTAAGTAAAGAATATAGGATTCATAGAGTGTTTCATGTCATCTTAACTAGAATTAATGATTTCCCGGATCTTAGCTACTTTTACTACGCTAAGAACTGACTGGAGAATCTCTTTGAGCTGTTCTAAACAAGTTCTCATCTGTTTCCAGTCATTTTCTCTGAATTATCCATGTTTTCATGTAGTTTCCTATATTCTGCCTTCTGGTCCAAGTATAAGCTTTGCCCACTTTATCAAACAACTTCCTACACACTGTTATGAACTGAGGTAGCTCGGGAACATTGTCTCTCTACTGTGTTACAGAGTGTAGTACTATATTTCAGTGAAGTGTAAGGCTTTCCAAAGCTGCCGAACGTGTTTCTTTCTCTATTTCAATGGTATTCTGCCTTGTAAAACACACATTTACCACTCCAGTCTCCTTTAAGTAAAGAATATAGGATTCATACTGTGTTTCAAGTCATCTTAACTTGAATTAAGGATTTCCCGGATATTAGCTACCTTTTCTACACTAAGAACTGATTGGAGAACCTCTTTCAGCTGTTCTGAACAAGTTCTCATCTGTTTACAGTCATTTTCTCTGAATTATCCATGTTTTCATGTAGTTTCCTATATTCTGCCTTCTTGTCCTAGTTTAAGCTTTGCCCACTTTATCAAACAACTTCCTACACAATGTTATGAACTGAGGCAGCTCGGGAACCTTGTCTCTCAACTGTGTTATAGAGTGTAGTACTACATTTCAGTGAAGTGTAAGGCTTTCCAAAGCTGCCGAACGTGTTTCTTTCTCTATTTCAATGGTATTCTGCCTTAGCTACCTAAGAACTGACTGGAGAATCTCTTTGAGCTGGTATTCTGCCTTAGGTACCTAAGAACTGACTGGAGAATCTCTTTGAGCTGTTCTAAACAAGTTCTCATCTGTTTACAGTCATTTTCTCTGAATTATCCTTGTTTTCATGTAGTTTCCTATATTCTGCCTTCTGGTCCAAGTATAAGCTTTGCCCACTTTATGAAACAACTTCCTACACACTGTTATGAACTGAGGCAGCTCGGGAACATTGTCTCTCAACTGTGTTATAGAGTGTAGTATTACATTTCAGTGAAGTGTAAGGCTTTCCTAAGCTGCCGAACGTGTTTCTTTCTCTATTTCAGTGGTATTCTGCCTTGTATAACACACATTTACCACTCTAGTCTCCTTCAAGTAAAGAATATAGGATTCATACAGTGTTTCATGTGATCTTAACTCGAATTAAGGATTTCCCGGATCTTAGCTACCTTTTCTACACTAAGAACTGACTTGGAGAATCTCTTTGAGCGGTTCTAAACAAGTTCTCATCTTTTTATAGTCATTTTCTCTGAATTATCCATGTTTTCATGTAGTTTCCTATATTCTGCCTTCTGGTCCAAGTATAAGCTTTGCCCACTTTATCAAACAACTTCCTACACACTGTTATGAACTGAGGCAGCTCAGGACATTGTCTCTCAACTGTGTTATAGAGTGTAGTATTACATTTCAGTGAAGTGTAAGGCTTTCCAAAGCTGCCGAACATGTTTCTTTCTCTATTTCGATGGTATTCTGCCTTGTATAACACACATTTACCACTCTAGTCACCTTTAAGTAAAGAATATAGGATTCATACAGTGTTTTACGTCATCTTAACTCGAATTATGGATTTCCCGGATCTTAGCTACCTTTTCTACACTAAGAACTGATTTGGAGAATCTCTTTCAGCTGTTCTAAACAATCTCTCATCTGTTTCCAGTCATTTTCTCTGAATTATCCATGTTTTCATGTAGTTTCCTATATTCTGCCTTCTTGTCCAAGTATAAGCTTTGCCCACTTTATCAAACAACTTCCTACACACCGTTATGAACTGAGGCAGCTCGGGAACCTTGTCTCTCAACTGTGTTATAGAGTGTAGTACTACATTTCAGTGAAGTGTAAGGCTTTCCAAAGCTGCCGAACGTGTTTATTTCTCTATTTCAATGGTATTCTGCCTTAGCTACCTAAGAACTGACTGGAGAATCTCTTTGAGCTGGTATTCTGCCTTAGGTACCTAAGAACTGACTGGAGAATCTCTTTGAGCTGTTCTAAACAAGTTCTCATCTGTTTACAGTCATTTTCTCTGAATTATCCATGTTTTCATGTAGTTTCCTATATTCTGCCTTCTGGTCCAAGTATAAGCTTTGCCCACTTTATCAAACAACTTCCTACACACTGTTATGAACTGAGGCAGCTCGGGAACATTGTCTCTCAACTGTGTTATAGAGTGTAGTATTACATTTCAGTGAAGTGTAAGGCTTTCCAAAGCTGCCGAACGTGTTTCTTTCTCTATTTCAGTGGTATTCTGCCTTGTATAACACACATTTACCACTCTAGTCTCCTTCAAGTAAAGAATATAGGATTCATACAGTGTTTCATGTGATCTTAACTCGAATTAAGGATTTCCCGGATCTTAGCTACCTTTACTACGCTAAGAACTGACTGGAGAATCTCTTTGAGCTGTTCTAAACAAGTTCTCATCTGTTTACAGTCATTTTCTCTGAATTATCCATGTTTTCATGTAGTTTCCTATATTCTGCCTTCTGGTCCAAGTATAAGCTTTGCCCACTTTATCAAACAACTTCCTACACACTGTTATGAACTGAGTCAGCTCGGGAACAGTGTCTCTCAACTGTGTTACAGAGTGTAGTACTATATTTCAGTGAAGTGTAAGGCTTTCCAAAGCTGCCGAACATGTTTCTTTCTCTATTTCGATGGTATTCTGCCTTGTATAACACCCATTTACCACTCTAGTCTCCTTTAAGTAAGGAATATAGGATTCATACAGTGTTTCATGTGATCTTAACTCGAATTAATGATTTCCCGGATCTTAGCTACCTTTACTACGCTAAGAACTGACTTGGAGAATCTCTTTGAGCTGTTCTAAACAAGTTCTCATCTGTTTATAGTCATTTTATCTGAATTATCCATGTTTTCATGTAGTTTCCTATATTCTGCCTTCTGGTCCAAGTATAAGCTTTGCCCACTTTATCAAACAACTTCCTACACACTGTTATGAACTGAGGCAACTCGGGAACATTGTCTCTCAACTGTGTTATAGAGTGTAGTACTACGTTTCAGTGAAGTGTAAGGCTTTCCAAAGCTGCCTAACGTGTTTCTTTCTCTATTTCAACGGTATTCTGCCTTGTATAACACACATTTACCACTCTAGTCTCCTTTAAGTAAAGAATATAGGATTCATAGAGTGTTTCATGTCATCTTAACTAGAATTAATGATTTCCCGTATCTTAGCTACTTTTACTACGCTAAGAACTGACTGGAGAATCTCTTTGAGCTGTTCTAAACAAGTTCTCATCTGTTTCCAGTCATTTTCTCTGAATTATCCATGTTTTCATGTAGTTTCCTATATTCTGCCTTCTGGTCCTAGTATAAGCTTTGCCCACTTTATCAAACAACTTCCTACACAATGTTATGAACTGAGGCAGCTCGGGAACCTTGTCTCTCAACTGTGTTATAGAGTGTAGTACTACATTTCAGTGAAGTGTAAGGCTTTCCAAAGCTGCCGAACGTGTTTCTTTCTCTATTTCAATGGTATTCTGCCTTAGCTACCTAAGAACTGACTGGAGAATCTCTTTGAGCTGGTATTCTGCCTTAGGTACCTAAGAACTGACTGGAGAATCTCTTTGAGCTGTTCTAAACAAGTTCTCATCTGTTTACAGTCATTTTCTCTGAATTATCCTTGTTTTCATGTAGTTTCCTATATTCTGCCTTCTGGTCCAAGTATAAGCTTTGCCCACTTTATGAAACAACTTCCTACACACTGTTATGAACTGAGGCAGCTCGGGAACATTGTCTCTCAACTGTGTTATAGAGTGTAGTATTACATTTCAGTGAAGTGTAAGGCTTTCCTAAGCTGCCGAACGTGTTTCTTTCTCTATTTCAGTGGTATTCTGCCTTGTATAACACACATTTACCACTCTAGTCTCCTTCAAGTAAAGAATATAGGATTCATACAGTGTTTCATGTGATCTTAACTCGAATTAAGGATTTCCCGGATCTTAGCTACCTTTTCTACACTAAGAACTGACTTGGAGAATCTCTTTGAGCGGTTCTAAACAAGTTCTCATCTGTTTACAGTCATTTTCTCTGAATTATCCATGTTTTCATGTAGTTTCCTATATTCTGCCTTCTGGTCCAAGTATAAGCTTTGCCCACTTTATCAAACAACTTCCTACACACTGTTATGAACTGAGGCAGCTCAGGAACATTGTCTCTCAACTGTGTTATAGAGTGTAGTATTACATTTCAGTGAAGTGTAAGGCTTTCCAAAGCTGCCGAACATGTTTCTTTCTCTATTTCGATGGTATTCTGCCTTGTATAACACACATTTACCACTCTAGTCACCTTTAAGTAAAGAATATAGGATTCATACAGTGTTTTACGTCATCTTAACTCGAATTATGGATTTCCCGGATCTTAGCTACCTTTTCTACACTAAGAACTGATTTGGAGAATCTCTTTCAGCTGTTCTAAACAATCTCTCATCTGTTTCCAGTCATTTTCTCTGAATTATCCATGTTTTCATGTAGTTTCCTATATTCTGCCTTCTGGTCCAAGTATAAGCTTTGCCCACTTTATCAAACAACTTCCTACACACCGTTATGAACTGAGGCAGCTCGGGAACCTTGTCTCTCAACTGTGTTATAGAGTGTAGTACTACATTTCAGTGAAGTGTAAGGCTTTCCAAAGCTGCCGAACGTGTTTCTTTCTCTATTTCAATGGTATTCTGCCTTAGCTACCTAAGAACTGACTGGAGAATCTCTTTGAGCTGGTATTCTGCCTTAGGTACCTAAGAACTAACTGGAGAATCTCTTTGAGCTGTTCTAAACAAGTTCTCATCTGTTTACAGTCATTTTCTCTGAATTATCCATGTTTTCATGTAGTTTCCTATATTCTGCCTTCTGGTCCAAGTATAAGCTTTGCCCACTTTATCAAACAACTTCCTACACACTGTTATGAACTGAGGCAGCTCGGGAACATTGTCTCTCAACTGTGTTATAGAGTGTAGTATTACATTTCAGTGAAGTGTAAGGCTTTCCAAAGCTGCCGAACGTGTTTCTTTCTCTATTTCAGTGGTATTCTGCCTTGTATAACACACATTTACCACTCTAGTCTCCTTCAAGTAAAGAATATAGGATTCATACAGTGTTTCATGTGATCTTAACTCGAATTAAGGATTTCCCGGATCTTAGCTACCTTTACTACGCTAAGAACTGACTGGAGAATCTCTTTGAGCTGTTCTAAACAAGTTCTCATCTGTTTCCAGTCATTTTCTCTGAATTATCCATGTTTTCATGTAGTTTCCTATATTCTGCCTTCTGGTCCAAGTATAAGCTTTGCCCACTTTATCAAACAACTTCCTACACACTGTTATGAACTGAGTCAGCTCGGGAACATTGTCTCTCAACTGTGTTACAGAGTGTAGTACTATATTTCAGTGAAGTGTAAGGCTTTCCAAAGCTGCCGAACATGTTTCTTTCTCTATTTCGATGGTATTCTGCCTTGTATAACACCCATTTACCACTCTAGTCTCCTTTAAGTAAGGAATATAGGATTCATACAGTGTTTCATGTGATCTTAACTCGAATTAATGATTTCCCGGATCTTAGCTACCTTTACTACGCTAAGAACTGACTTGGAGAATCTCTTTGAGCTGTTCTAAACAAGTTCTCATCTGTTTATAGTCATTTTCTCTGAATTATCCATGTTTTCATGTAGTTTCCTATATTCTGCCTTCTGGTCCAAGTATAAGCTTTGCCCACTTTATCAAACAACTTCCTACACACTGTTATGAACTGAGGCAACTCGGGAACATTGTCTCTCAACTGTGTTATAGAGTGTAGTACTACGTTTCAGTGAAGTGTAAGGCTTTCCAAAGCTGCGTAACGTGTTTCTTTCTCTATTTCAACGGTATTCTGCCTTGTATAACACACATTTACCACTCTAGTCTCCTTTAAGTAAAGAATATAGGATTCATAGAGTGTTTCATGTCATCTTAACTAGAATTAATGATTTCCCGGATCTTAGCTACTTTTACTACGCTAAGAACTGACTGGAGAATCTCTTTGAGCTGTTCTAAACAAGTTCTCATCTGTTTCCAGTCATTTTCTCTGAATTATCCATGTTTTCATGTAGTTTCCTATATTCTGCCTTCTGGTCCAAGTATAAGCTTTGCCCACTTTATCAAACAACTTCCTACACACTGTTATGAACTGAGGTAGCTCGGGAACATTGTCTCTCTACTGTGTTACAGAGTGTAGTACTATATTTCAGTGAAGTGTAAGGCTTTCCAAAGCTGCCGAACGTGTTTCTTTCTCTATTTCAATGGTATTCTGCCTTGTAAAACACACATTTACCACTCCAGTCTCCTTTAAGTAAAGAATATAGGATTCATACTGTGTTTCAAGTCATCTTAACTTGAATTAAGGATTTCCCGGATCTTAGCTACCTTTTCTACACTAAGAACTGATTGGAGAACCTCTTTCAGCTGTTCTGAACAAGTTCTCATCTGTTTACAGTCATTTTCTCTGAATTATCCATGTTTTCATGTAGTTTCCTATATTCTGCCTTCTGGTCCTAGTATAAGCTTTGCCCACTTTATCAAACAACTTCCTACACACTGTTATGAAATGAGGCAGCTCGGGAACCTTGTCTCTCAACTGTGTTATAGAGTGTAGTACTACATTTCAGTGAAGTGTAAGGCTTTCCAAAGCTGCCGAACGTGTTTCTTTCTCTATTTCAATGGTATTCTGCCTTAGCTACCTAAGAACTGACTGGAGAATCTCTTTGAGCTGGTATTCTGCCTTAGGTACCTAAGAACTGACTGGAGAATCTCTTTGAGCTGTTCTAAACAAGTTCTCATCTGTTTACAGTCATTTTCTCTGAATTATCCTTGTTTTCATGTAGTTTCCTATATTCTGCCTTCTGGTCCAAGTATAAGCTTTGCCCACTTTATGAAACAACTTCCTACACACTGTTATGAACTGAGGCAGCTCGGGAACATTGTCTCTCAACTGTGTTATAGAGTGTAGTATTACATTTCAGTGAAGTGTAAGGCTTTCCTAAGCTGCCGAACGTGTTTCTTTCTCTATTTCAGTGGTATTCTGCCTTGTATAACACACATTTACCACTCTAGTCTCCTTCAAGTAAAGAATATAGGATTCATACAGTGTTTCATGTGATCTTAACTCGAATTAAGGATTTCCCGGATCTTAGCTACCTTTACTACGCTAAGAACTGACTGGAGAATCTCTTTGAGCTGTTTTAAACAAGTTCTCATCTGTTTACAGTCATTTTCTCTGAATTATCCATGTTTTCATGTAGTTTCCTATATTCTGCCTTCTGGTCCAAGTATAAGCTTTGCCCACTTTATCAAACAACTTCCTACACACTGTTATGAACTGAGGCAGCTCAGGAACATTGTCTCTCAACTGTGTTATAGAGTGTAGTATTACATTTCAGTGAAGTGTAAGGCTTCCAAAGCTGCCGAACATGTTTCTTTCTCTATTTCGATGGTATTCTGCCTTGTATAACACACATTTACCACTCTAGTCACCTTTAAGTAAAGAATATAGGATTCATACAGTGTTTTACGTCATCTTAACTCGAATTATGGATTTCCCGGATCTTAGCTACCTTTTCTACACTAAGAACTGATTTGGAGAATCTCTTTCAGCTGTTCTAAACAATCTCTCATCTGTTTCCAGTCATTTTCTCTGAATTATCCATGTTTTCATGTAGTTTCCTATATTCTGCCTTCTGGACCAAGTATAAGCTTTGCCCACTTTATCAAACAACTTCCTACACACCGTTATGAACTGAGGCAGCTCGGGAACCTTGTCTCTCAACTGTGTTATAGAGTGTAGTACTACATTTCAGTGAAGTGTAAGGCTTTCCAAAGCTGCCGAACGTGTTTCTTTCTCTATTTCAATGGTATTCTGCCTTGTATAACACACATTTACCACTCTAGTCTCCTTCAAGTAAAGAATATAGGATTCATACAGTGTTTCATGTGATCTTAACTCGAATTAAGGATTTCCCGGATCTTAGCTACCTTTACTACGCTAAGAACTGACTGGAGAATCTCTTTGAGCTGTTTTAAACAAGTTCTCATCTGTTTACAGTCATTTTCTCTGAATTATCCATGTTTTCATGTAGTTTCCTATATTCTGCCTTCTGGTCCAAGTATAAGCTTTGCCCACTTTATCAAACAACTTCCTACACACTGTTATGAACTGAGGCAGCTCAGGAACATTGTCTCTCAACTGTGTTATAGAGTGTAGTATTACATTTCAGTGAAGTGTAAGGCTTTCCAAAGCTGCCGAACATGTTTCTTTCTCTATTTCGATGGTATTCTGCCTTGTATAACACACATTTACCACTCTAGTCACCTTTAAGTAAAGAATATAGGATTCATACAGTGTTTTACGTCATCTTAACTCGAATTATGGATTTCCCGGATCTTAGCTACCTTTTCTACACTAAGAACTGATTTGGAGAATCTCTTTCAGCTGCTCTAAACAATCTCTCATCTGTTTCCAGTCATTTTCTCTGAATTATCCATGTTTTCATGTAGTTTCCTATATTCTGCCTTCTGGTCCAAGTATAAGCTTTGCCCACTTTATCAAACAACTTCCTACACACCGTTATGAACTGAGGCAGCTCGGGAACCTTGTCTCTCAACTGTGTTATAGAGTGTAGTACTACATTTCAGTGAAGTGTAAGGCTTTCCAAAGCTGCCGAACGTGTTTCTTTCTCTATTTCAATGGTATTCTGCCTTGTATAACACACATTTACGACTCTAGTCTCCTTTAAGTAAAGAATATAGGATTCATAGAGTGTTTCAAGTCATCTTAACTTGAATTAAGGATTTCCCGGATCTTAGCTACCTTTTCTACACTAAGAACTGATTTGGAGAATCTCTTTCAGTGTTCTAAACAAGTTCTCATCTGTTTCCTGTCATTTTCTCTGAATTATCCATGTTTTCATGTAGTTTCCTATATTCTGCCTTCTGGTCCTAGTATAAGCTTTGCCCACTTTATCAAACAACTTCCTACACACTGTTATGAACTGAGGCAGCTCGGGAACATTGTCTCTCAACTGTGTTATAGTGTGTAGTACTACATTTCAGTGAAGTGTAAGGCTTTCCAAAGCTGCCGAACGTGTTTCTTTCTCTATTTCAATGGTATTCTGCCTTGTATAACACACATTTACCACTCTAGTCTCCTTTAAGTAAGGAATATAGGATTCATACAGTGTTTCATGTGATCTTAACTCGAATTAATGATTTCCCGGATCTTAGCTACCTTTACTACGCTAAGAACTGACTTGGAGAATCTCTTTGAGCTGTTCTAAACAAGTTCTCATCTATTTACAGTCATTTTCTCTGAATTATCCATGTTTTCATTTAGTTTCCTATATTCTGCCTTCTGGTCCAAGTATAAGCTTTGCCCACTTTATCAAACAACTTCCTACACACTGTTATGAACTGAGGCAGCTCGGGAACATTGTCTCTCAACTGTGTTATAGAGTGTAGTACTACATTTCAGTGAAGTGTAAGGCTTTCCAAAGCTGCTGAACGTGTTTCTTTCTCTATTTCAATGGTATTCTGCCTTGTATAACACACATTTACGACTCTAGTCTCCTTTAAGTAAAGAATATAGGATTCATAGAGTGTTTCAAGTCATCTTAACTTGAATTAAGGATTTCCCGGATCTTAGCTACCTTTTCTACACTAAGAACTGATTTGGAGAATCTCTTTCAGTGTTCTAAACAAGTTCTCATCTGTTTCTTGTCATTTTCTCTGAATTATCCATGTTTTCATGTAGTTTCCTATATTCTGCCTTCTGATCCTAGTATAAGCTTTGCCCACTTTATCAAACAACTTCCTACACACTGTTATGAACTGAGGCAGCTCGGGAACCTTGTCTCTCAACTGTGTTATAGAGTGTAGTACTACATTTCAGTGAAGTGTAAGGCTTTCCAAGCTGCCGAACGTGTTTCTTTCTCTATTTCAATGGTATTCTGCCTTGTATAACACACATTTACCACTCTAGTCTCCTTCAAGTAAAGAATATAGGATTCATACAGTGTTTCATGTGATCTTAACTCGAATTAAGGATTTCCCGAATCTTAGCTACCTTTACTATGCTAAGAACTAACTGGAGAATCTCTTTGAGCTTTTCTAAACAAGTTCTCATCTGTTTACAGTTATTTTCTCTGAATTATCCATGTTTTCATGTAGTTTCCTATATTCTGCCTTCTGGTCCAAGAATAAGCTTTGCCCACTTTATCAAACAACTTCCTACACACTGTTATGAACTGAGGCAGCTCAGGAACATTGTCTCTCAACTGTGTTATAGAGTGTAGTATTACATTTCAGTGAAGTGTAAGGCTTTCCAAAGCTGCCGAACATGTTTCTTTCTCTTTTTCGATGGTATTCTGCCTTGTATAACACACATTTACCACTCTAGTCTCCTTTAAGTAAAGAATATAGGATTCATACAGTGTTTTATGTCATCTTACCTCGAATTAAGGATTTCCCGGATCTTAGCTACATTTTCTACACTAAGAACTGATTTGGAGAATCTCTTTCAGCTGTTCTAAACAATCTCTCATCTGTTTCCAGTCATTTTCTCTGAATTATCCATGTTTTCATGTAGTTTCCTATATTCTGCCTTCTGGTCCAAGTATAAGCTTTGCCCACTTTATCAAACAACTTCCTACACACTGTTATGAACTGAGGCAGCTCGGGAACATTGTCTCTCAACTGTGTTATAGAGTGTAGTACTACATTTCAGTGAAGTGTAAGGCTTTCCAAAGCTGCCGAACGTGTTTCTTTCTCTATTTCAATGGTATTCTGCCTTAGCTACCTAAGAACTGACTGGAGAATCTCTTTGAGCTGGTATTCTGCCTTAGGTACCTAAGAACTGACTGGAGAATCTCTTTGAGCTGTTCTAAACAAGTTCTCATCTGTTTACAGTCATTTTCTCTGAATTATCCTTGTTTTCATGTAGTTTCCTATATTCTGCCTTCTGGTCCAAGTATAAGCTTTGCCCACTTTATGAAACAACTTCCTACACACTGTTATGAACTGAGGCAGCTCGGGAACATTGTCTCTCAACTGTGTTATAGAGTGTAGTATTACATTTCAGTGAAGTGTAAGGCTTTCCTAAGCTGCCGAACGTGTTTCTTTCTCTATTTCAGTGGTATTCTGCCTTGTATAACACACATTTACCACTCTAGTCTCCTTCAAGTAAAGAATATAGGATTCATACAGTGTTTCATGTGATCTTAACTCGAATTAAGGATTTCCCGAATCTTAGCTACCTTTACTACGCTAAGAACTAACTGGAGAATCTCTTTGAGCTTTTCTAAACAAGTTCTCATCTGTTTACACTCATTTTCTCTGAATTATCCATGTTTTCATGTAGTTTCCTATATTCTGCCTTCTGGTCCAAGTATAAGCTTTGCCCACTTTATCAAACAACTTCCTACACACTGTTATGAACTGAGGCAGCTCAGGAACATTGTCTCTCAACTGTGTTATAGAGTGTAGTATTACATTTCAGTGAAGTGTAAGGCTTTCCAAAGCTGCGGAACATGTTTCTTTCTCTATTTCGATGGTATTCTGCCTTGTATAACACACATTTACCACTCTAGTCTCCTTTAAGTAAAGAATATAGGATTCATACAGTGTTTTATGTCATCTTAACTCGAATTAAGGATTTCCCGGATCTTAGCTACATTTTCTACACTAAGAACTGATTTGGAGAATCTCTTTCAGCTGTTCTAAACAATCTCTCATCTGTTTCCAGTCATTTTCTCTGAATTATCCATGTTTTCATGTAGTTTCCTATATTCTGCCTTCTGGTCCAAGTATAAGCTTTGCCCACTTTATCAAACAACTTCCTACACACTGTTATGAACTGAGGCAGCTCGGGAACATTGTCTCTCAACTGTGTTATAGAGTGTAGTACTACATTTCAGTGAAGTGTAAGGCTTTCCAAAGCTGCTGAACGTGTTTCTTTCTCTATTTCAATGGTATTCTGCCTTGTATAACACACATTTACGACTCTAGTCTCCTTTAAGTAAAGAATATAGGATTCATAGAGTGTTTCAAGTCATCTTAACTTGAATTAAGGATTTCCCGGATCTTAGCTACCTTTTCTACACTAAGAACTGATTTGGAGAATCTCTTTCAGTGTTCTAAACAAGTTCTCATCTGTTTCCTGTCATTTTCTCTGAATTATCCATGTTTTCATGTAGTTTCCTATATTCTGCCTTCTGGTCCTAGTATAAGCTTTGCCCACTTTATCAAACAACTTCCTACACACTGTTATGAACTGAGGCAGCTCGGGAACATTGTCTCTCAACTGTGTTATAGTGTGTAGTACTACATTTCAGTGAAGTGTAAGGCTTTCCAAAGCTGCCGAACGTGTTTCTTTCTCTATTTCAATGGTATTCTGCCTTGTATAACACACATTTACCACTCTAGTCTCCTTTAAGTAAGGAATATAGGATTCATACAGTGTTTCATGTGATCTTAACTCGAATTAATGATTTCCCGGATCTTAGCTACCTTTACTACGCTAAGAACTGACTTGGAGAATCTCTTTGAGCTGTTCTAAACAAGTTCTCATCTGTTTACAGTCATTTTCTCTGAATTATCCATGTTTTCATTTAGTTTCCTATATTCTGCCTTCTGGTCCAAGTATAAGCTTTGCCCACTTTATCAAACAACTTCCTACACACTGTTATGAACTGAGGCAGCTCGGGAACATTGTCTCTCAACTGTGTTATAGAGTGTAGTACTACATTTCAGTGAAGTGTAAGGCTTTCCAAAGCTGCTGAACGTGTTTCTTTCTCTATTTCAATGGTATTCTGCCTTGTATAACACACATTTACGACTCTAGTCTCCTTTAAGTAAAGAATATAGGATTCATAGAGTGTTTCAAGTCATCTTAACTTGAATTAAGTATTTCCCGGATCTTAGCTACCTTTTCTACACTAAGAACTGATTTGGAGAATCTCTTTCAGTGTTCTAAACAAGTTCTCATCTGTTTCCTGTCATTTTCTCTGAATTATCCATGTTTTCATGTAGTTTCCTATATTCTGCCTTCTGGTCCTAGTATAAGCTTTGCCCACTTTATCAAACAACTTCCTACACACTGTTATGAACTGAGGCAGCTCGGGAACCTTGTCTCTCAACTGTGTTATAGAGTGTAGTACTACATTTCAGTGAAGTGTAAGGCTTTCCAAGCTGCCGAACGTGTTTCTTTCTCTATTTCAATGGTATTCTGCCTTGTATAACACACATTTACCACTCTAGTCTCCTTCAAGTAAAGAATATAGGATTCATACAGTGTTTCATGTGATCTTAACTCGAATTAAGGATTTCCCGAATCTTAGCTACCTTTACTACGCTAAGAACTAACTGGAGAATCTCTTTGAGCTTTTCTAAACAAGTTCTCATCTGTTTACAGTTATTTTCTCTGAATTATCCATGTTTTCATGTAGTTTCCTATATTCTGCCTTCTGGTCCAAGAATAAGCTTTGCCCACTTTATCAAACAACTTCCTACACACTGTTATGAACTGAGGCAGCTCAGGAACATTGTCTCTCAACTGTGTTATAGAGTGTAGTATTACATTTCAGTGAAGTGTAAGGCTTTCCAAAGCTGCCGAACATGTTTCTTTCTCTTTTTCGATGGTATTCTGCCTTGCATAACACACATTTACCACTCTAGTCTCCTTTAAGTAAAGAATATAGGATTCATACAGTGTTTTATGTCATCTTACCTCGAATTAAGGATTTCCCGGATCTTAGCTACATTTTCTACACTAAGAACTGATTTGGAGAATCTCTTTCAGCTGTTCTAAACAATCTCTCATCTGTTTCCAGTCATTTTCTCTGAATTATCCATGTTTTCATGTAGTTTCCTATATTCTGCCTTCTGGTCCAAGTATAAGCTTTGCCCACTTTATCAAACAACTTCCTACACACTGTTATGAACTGAGGCAGCTCGGGAACATTGTCTCTCAACTGTGTTATAGAGTGTAGTACTACATTTCAGTGAAGTGTAAGGCTTTCCAAAGCTGCCGAACGTGATTCTTTCTCTATTTCAATGGTATTCTGCCTTAGCTACCTAAGAACTGACTGGAGAATCTCTTTGAGCTGGTATTCTGCCTTAGGTACCTAAGAACTGACTGGAGAATCTCTTTGAGCTGTTCTAAACAAGTTCTCATCTGTTTACAGTCATTTTCTCTGAATTATCCTTGTTTTCATGTAGTTTCCTATATTCTGCCTTCTGGTCCAAGTATAAGCTTTGCCCACTTTATCAAACAACTTCCTACACACCTTTATGAACTGAGGCAGCTCGGGAACCTTGTCTCTCAACTGTGTTATAGAGTGTAGTACTACATTTCAGTGAAGTGTAAGGCTTTCCAAAGCTGCCGAACATGTTTCTTTCTCTATTTCGATGGTATTCTGCCTTGTATAACACACATTTACCACTCTAGTCTCCTTTAAGTAAAGAATATAGGATTCATACAGTGTTTTATGTCATCTTAACTCGAATTAAGGATTTCCCGGATCTTAGCTACATTTTCTACACTAAGAACTGATTTGGAGAATCTCTTTCAGCTGTTCTAAACAATCTCTCATCTGTTTCCAGTCATTTTCTCTGAATTATCCATGTTTTCATGTAGTTTCCTATATTCTGCCTTCTGGTCCAAGTATAAGCTTTGCCCACTTTATCAAACAACTTCCTACACACTGTTATGAACTGAGGCAGCTCAGGAACATTGTCTCTCAACTATGTTATAGAGTGTAGTATTACATTTCAGTGAAGTGTAAGGCTTTCCAAAGCTGCCGAACATGTTTCTTTCTCTATTTCGATGGTATTCTGCCTTGTATAACACACATTTACCACTCTAGTCTCCTTTAAGTAAAGAATATAGGATTCATACAGTGTTTTATGTCATCTTAACTCGAATTAAGGATTTCCCGGATCTTAGCTACATTTTCTACACTAAGAACTGATTTGGAGAATCTCTTTCAGCTGTTCTAAACAATCTCTCATCTCTTTCCAGTCATTTTCTCTGAATTATCCATGTTTTCATGTAGTTTCCTATATTCTGCCTTCTGGTCCAAGTATAAGCTTTGCCCACTTTATCAAACAACTTCCTACACACTGTTATGAACTGAGGCAGCTCGGGAACATTGTCTCTCAACTGTGTTATAGAGTGTAGTACTACATTTCAGTGAAGTGTAAGGCTTTCCAAAGCTGCTGAACGTGTTTCTTTCTCTATTTCAATGGTATTCTGCATTGTATAACATACATTTACGACTCTAGTCTCCTTTAAGTAAAGAATATAGGATTCATAGAGTGTTTCAAGTCATCTTAACTTGAATTAAGGATTTCCCGGATCTTAGCTACCTTTTCTACACTAAGAACTGATTTGGAGAATCTCTTTCAGTGTTCTAAACAAGTTCTCATCTGTTTCCTGTCATTTTCTCTGAATTATCCATGTTTTCATGTAGTTTCCTATATTCTGCCTTCTGGTCCTAGTATAAGCTTTGCCCACTTTATCAAACAACTTCCTACACACTGTTATGAACTGAGGCAGCTCGGGAACATTGTCTCTCAACTGTGTTATAGTGTGTAGTACTACATTTCAGTGAAGTGTAAGGCTTTCCAAAGCTGCCGAACGTGTTTCTTTCTCTATTTCAATGGTATTCTGCCTTGTATAACACACATTTACCACTCTAGTCTCCTTTAAGTAAGGAATATGGGATTCATACAGTGTTTCATGTGATCTTAACTCGAATTAATGATTTCCCGGATCTTAGCTACCTTTACTACGCTAAGAACTGACTTGGAGAATCTCTTTGAGCTGTTCTAAACAAGTTCTCATCTGTTTACAGTCATTTTCTCTGAATTATCCATGTTTTCATTTAGTTTCCTATATTCTGCCTTCTGGTCCAAGTATAAGCTTAGCCCACTTTATCAAACAACTTCCTACACACTGTTATGAACTGAGGCAGCGCTGGAACATTGTCTCTCAACTGTGTTATAGAGTGTAGTACTACATTTCAGTGAAGTGTAAGGCTTTCCAAAGCTGCCAAACGTGTTTAATTCTCTATTTCAATGGTATTCTACCTTGTATAACACACATTTAGCACTCTAGTCTCCTTTAAGTAAAGAATATAGGATTCATACAGTGTTTCATGTGATCTTAACTCGAATTAAGATTTCCCGGATCTTAGCTACATTTACTACAATAAGAACTGAATGGAGAATCTCTTTGAGCTGTTCTAAACAAGTTCTCATCTGTTTACAGTCATTTTCTCTGAATTATGCATGTTTTCATGTAGTTTCCTATATTCTGCCTTCTGGTCCAAGTATAAGCTTTGCCCACTTTATCAAACAACTTCCTACACACCGTTATGAACTGAGGCAGCTCGGGAACCTTGTCTCTCAACTGTGTTATAGAGTGTAGTACTACATTTCAGTGAAGTGTAAGGCTTTCCAAAGCTGCCGAACGTGTTTCTTTCTCTATTTCAATGGTATTCTGCCTTGTATAACACACATTTACCACTCTAGTCTCCTTCAAGTAAAGAATATAGGATTCATACAGTGTTTCATGTGATCTTAACTCGAATTAAGGATTTCCCGAATCTTAGCTACCTTTACTACGCTAAGAACTAACTGGAGAATCTCTTTGAGCTTTTCTAAACAAGTTCTCATCTGTTTACAGTCATTTTCTCTGAATTATCCATGTTTTCATGTAGTTTCCTATATTCTGCCTTCTGGTTCAAGTATAAGCTTTGCCCACTTTATCAAACAACTTCCTACACACTGTTATGAACTGAGGCAGCTCAGGAACATTGTCTCTCAACTGTGTTATAGAGTGTAGTATTACATTTCAGTGAAGTGTAAGGCTTTCCAAAGCTGCCGAACATGTTTCTTTCTCTATTTCGATGGTATTCTGCCTTGTATAACACACATTTACCACTCTAGTCTACTTTAAGTAAAGAATATAGGATTCATACAGTGTTTTATGTCATCTTAACTCGAATTAAGGATTTCCCGGATCTTAGCTACATTTTCTACACTAAGAACTGATTTGGAGAATCTCTTTCAGCTGTTCTAAACAATCTCTCATCTGTTTCCAGTCATTTTCTCTGAATTATCCATGTTTTCATGTAGTTTCCTATATTCTGCCTTCTGGTCCAAGTATAAGCTTTGCCCACTTTATCAAACAACTTCCTACACACTGTTATGAAGTGAGGCAGCTCGGGAACATTGTCTCTCAACTGTGTTATAGAGTGTAGTATTACATTTCAGTGAAGTGTAAGGCTTTCCAAAGCTGCCGAACGTGTTTCTTTCTCTATTTCAGTGGTATTCTGCCTTGTATAACACACATTTACCACTCCAGTCTCCTTTAAGTAAAGAATATAGGATTCATACAGTGTTTCATGTGATCTTAACTTGAATTAAGGATTTCCCAGATCTTAGCTACATTTACTACACTAAGAACTGACTTGGAGAATCTCTTTGAGCTGTTCTAAACAAGTTCTCATCTGTTTACAGTCATTTTCTCTGAATTATCCATGTTTTCATGTAGTTTCCTATATTCAGCCTTCTGGTCCAAGTATAAGCTTTGCCCACTTTATCAAACAACTTCCTACACACTGTTATGAAGTGAGGCAGCTCGGGAACATTGTCTCTCAACTGTGTTATAGAGTGTAGTACTACATTTCAGTGAAGTGTAATGCTTTCCAAAGATGTCGAATGTCTTTCTTTCTCTATTTCAATGGCATTCTGCCTTGTATAACACACATTTACCACTCTATTCTCCTTTAAGTAAAGAATATAGGATTCATACCGTGTTTCATGTCATCTTAACTCGAATTAAGGATTTCCTGGATCTTAGCTACCTTTACTACACTAAGAACTGATTGGAGAATCTCTTTGAGCTGTTCTAAACAAGTTCTCATCTGTTTACAGTCATTTTCTCTGAATTATCCATGTTTTCATGTAGTTTCCTATATTCTGCCTTCTGGTCCAAGTATAAGCTTTGCCCACTTTATCAAACAACTTCCTACACACTGTTATGAACTGAGGCAGCTCGGGAACATTGTCTCTCAACTGTGTTATAGAGTGTAGTATTACATTTCAGTGAAGTGTAAGGCTTTCCAAAGCTGCCGAACGTGTTTCCTTCTCTATTTCAGTGGTATTCTGCCTTGTATAACACACATTTACCACTCTAGTCTCCTTCAAGTAAAGAATATAGGATTCATACAGTGTTTCATGTGATCTTAACTCGAATTAAGGATTTCCCGGATCTTAGCTACCTTTACTACGCTAAGAACTGACTGGAGAATCTCTTTGAGCTGTTATAAACAAGTTCTCATCTGTTTACAGTCATTTTCTCTGAATTATCCATGTTTTCATGTAGTTTCCTATATTCTGCCTTCTTGTCCAAGTATAAGCTTTGCCCACTTTATCAAACAACTTCCTACACACTGTTATGAACTGAGGCAGCTCAGGAACATTGTCTCTCAACTGTGTTATAGAGTGTAGTATTACATTTCAGTGAAGTGTAAGGCTTTCCAAAGCTGCCGAACATGTTTCTTTCTCTATTTCGATGGTATTCTGCCTTGTATAACACACATTTAGCACTCTAGTCTACTTTAAGTAAAGAATATAGGATTCATACAGTGTTTCATGTGATCTTAACTCGAATTAAGGATTTCCCGGATCTTAGCTACATTTACTACAATAAGAACTGAATGGAGAATCTCTTTGAGCTGTTCTAAACAAGTTCTCATATGTTTACAGTCATTTTCTCTGAATTATCCATGTTTTCATGTAGTTTCCTATATTCTGCCTTCTGGTCCAAGTATAAGCTTTGCCCACTTTATCAAACAACTTCCTACACACTGTTATGAACTGAGGCAGCTCGGGAACATTGTCTCTCAACTGTGTTACAGAGTGTAGTACTATATTTCAGTGAAGTGTAAGGCTTTCCAAAGCTGCCGAACCAGTTTCTTTCTCTATTTCAATGGTATTCTGCCTTGTAAAACACACATTTACCACTCCAGTCTCCTTTTAGTAAATAATATAGGATTCATACAGTGTTTCAAGTCATCTTAACTTGAATTAAGGATTTCCCGGATCTTAGCTACCTTTTCTACACTAAGAACTGATTTGGAGAATCTCTTTCAGCTTTTCTAAACAATCTCTCATCTGTTTCCAGTCATTTTCTCTGAATTATCCATGTTTTCATGTAGTTTCCTATATTCTGCCTTCTGGTCCAAGTATAAGCTTTGCCCACTTTATCAAACAACTTCCTACACACTGTTATGAACTGAGGCAGCTCGGGAACATTGTCTCTCAACTGTGTTATAGAGTGTAGTACTACATTTCAGTGAAGTGTAATGCTTTCCAAAGATGTCGAATGTGTTTCTTTCTCTATTTCAATGGCATTCTGCCTTGTATAACACACATTTACCACTCTATTTTCCTTTAAGTAAAGAATATAGGATTCATACAGTGTTTCATGTCATCTTAACTCGAATTAAGGATTTCCTGGATCTTAGCTACCTTTACTACACTAAGAACTGATTGGAGAATCTCTTTGAGCTGTTCTAAACAAGTTCTCATCTGTTTAAAGTCATTTTCTCTGAGTTATCCATGTTTTCATGTAGTTTCCTATATTCTGCCTTCTGGTCCAAGTATAAGCTTTGCCTACTTTATCAAACAACTTCCTACACACTGTTATGAACTGAGGCAGCTCGGGAACATTGTCTCTCAACTGTGTTATAGAGTGTAGTATTACATTTCAGTGAAGTGTAAGGCTTTCCAAAGCTGCCGAACATGTTTCTTTCTCTATTTCAGTGGTATTCTGCCTTGTATAACACACATTTACCACTCTAGTCTCCTTCAAGTAAAGAATATAGGATTCATACAGTGTTTCATGTGATCTTAACTCGAATTAAGGATTTCCCGGATCTTAGCTACCTTTACTACGCTAAGAACTGACTGGAGAATCTCTTTGAGCTGTTCTAAACAAGTTCTCATCTGTTTACAGTCATTTTCTCTGAATTATCCATGTTTTCATGTAGTTTCCTATATTCTGCCTTCTGGTCCAAGTATAAGCTTTGCCCACTTTATCAAACAACTTCCTACACACTGTTATGAACTGAGGCAGCTCAGGAACATTGTCTCTCAACTGTGTTATAGAGTGTAGTATTACATTTCAGTGAAGTGTAAGGGTTTCCAAAGCTGCCAAACATGTTTCTTTCTCTATTTCGATGGTATTCTGCCTTGTATAACACACATTTAGCACTCTAGTCTCCTTTAAGTAAAGAATATAGGATTCATACAGTGTTTTATGTCATCTTAACTCGAATTAAGGATTTCCCGGATCTTAGCTACCTTTACTATGCTGAGAACTGACCGGAGAATCTCTTAGAGCTGTTCTAAACAAGTTCTCATATGTTTACAGTCATTTTCTCTGAATTATCCATGTTTTCATGTAGTTTCCTATATTCTGCCTTCTGGTCCAAGTATAAGCTTTGCCTACTTTATCAAACAACTTCCTACACACTGTTATGAACTGAGGCAGCTCGGGAACATTGTCTCTCAACTGTGTTACAGAGTGTAGTACTATATTTCAGTGAAGTGTAAGGCTTTCCAAAGCTGCCGAACCAGTTTCTTTCTCTATTTCAATGGTATTCTGCCTTGTAAAACACACATTTACCACTCCAGTCTCCTTTTAGTAAAGAATATAGGATTCATACAGTGTTTCAAGTCATCTTAACTTGAATTAAGGATTTCCCGGATCTTAGCTACCTTTTCTACACTAAGAACTGATTTGGAGAATCTCTTTCAGCTGTTCTAAACAATCTCTCATCTGTTTCCAGTCATTTTCTCTGAATTATCCATGTTTTCATGTAGTTTCCTATATTCTGCCTTCTGGTCCAAGTATAAGCTTTGCCCACTTTATCAAACAACTTCCTACACACTGTTATGAACTGAGGCAGCTCGGGAACATTGTCTCTCAACTGTGTTAGAGAGTGTAGTACTATATTTCAGTGAAGTGTAAGGCTTTCCAAAGCTGCCGAACGAGTTTCTTTCTCTATTTCAATGGTATTCTGCCTTGTAAAACACACATTTACCACTCTAGTCTCCTTTTAGTAAAGAATATAGGATTCATACAGTGTTTCAAGTCATCTTAACTTGAATTAAGGATTTCCCGGATCTTAGCTACCTTTTCTACACTAAGAACTGATTTGGAGAATCTCTTTCAGCTTTTCTAAACAATCTCTCATCTGTTTCCAGTCATTTTCTCTGAATTATCCATGTTTTCATGTAGTTTCCTATATTCTGCCTTCTGGTCCAAGTATAAGCTTTGCCCACTTTATCAAACAACTTCCTACACACTGTTATGAACTGAGGCAGCTCGGGAACATTGTCTCTCAACTGTGTTATAGAGTGTAGTACTACATTTCAGTGAAGTGTAATGCTTTCCAAAGATGTCGAATGTGTTTCTTTCTCTTTTTCAATGGCATTCTGCCTTGTATAACACACATTTACCACTCTATTCTCCTTTAAGTAAAGAATATAGGATTCATACAGTGTTTCATGTCATCTTAACTCGAATTAAGGATTTCCTGGATCTTAGCTACCTTTACTACACTAAGAACTGATTGGAGAATCTCTTTGAGCTGTTCTAAACAAGTTCTCATCTGTTTACAGTCATTTTCTCTGAGTTATCCATTTTTTCATGTAGTTTCCTATATTCTGCCTTCTGGTCCAAGTATAAGCTTTGCCCACTTTATCAAACAACTTCCTACACACTGTTATGAACTGAGGCAGCTCGGGAACATTGTCTCTCAACTGTGTTATAGAGTGTAGTATTACATTTCAGTGAAGTGTAAGGCTTTCCAAAGCTGCCGAACGTGTTTCTTTCTCTATTTCAGTGGTATTCTGCCTTGTATAACACACATTTACCACTCTAGTCTCCTTCAAGTAAAGAATATAGGATTCATACAGTGTTTCATGTGATCTTAAATCGAATTAAGGATTTCCCGGATCTTAGCTACCTTTACTACGCTAAGAACTGACTGGAGAATCTCTTTGAGCTGTTCTAAACAAGTTCTCATCTGTTTACAGTCATTTTCTCTGAATTATCCATGTTTTCATGTAGTTTCCTATATTCTGTCTTCTGGTCCAAGTATAAGCTTTGCCCACTTTATCAAACAACTTCCTACACACTGTTATGAACTGAGGCAGCTCAGGAACATTGTCTCTCAACTGTGTTATAGAGTGTAGTATTACATTTCAGTGAAGTGTAAGGGTTTCCAAAGCTGCCAAACATGTTTCTTTCTCTATTTCGATGGTATTCTGCCTTGTATAACACACATTTAGCACTCTAGTCTCCTTTAAGTAAAGAATATAGGATTCATACAGTGTTTTATGTCATCTTAACTCGAATTAAGGATTTCCCGGATCTTAGCTACCTTTACTATGCTGAGAACTGACCGGAGAATCTCTTAGAGCTGTTCTAAACAAGTTCTCATCTGTTTACAGTCATTTTCTCTGAATTATCCATGTTTTCATGTAGTTTCCTATATTCTGCCTTCTGGTCCAAGTATAAGCTTTGCCCACTTTATCAAACAACTTCCTACACACTGTTATGAACTGAGGCAGCTCGGGAACATTGTCTCTCAACTGTGTTATAGAGTGTAGTACTACATTTCAGTGAAGTGTAATGCTTTCCAAATATGTCGAATGTGTTTCTTTCTCTATTTCAATGGCATTCTGCCTTGTATAACACACATTTACCACTCTATTCTCCTTTAAGTAAAGAATATAGGATTCATACAGTGTTTCATGTCATCTTAACTCGAATTAAGGATTTCCTGGATCTTAGCTACCTTTACTACACTAAGAACTGATTGGAGAATCTCTTTGAGCTGTTCTAAACAAGTTCTCATCTGTTTACAGTCATTTTCTCTGAATTATCCATGTTTTCATGTAGTTTCCTATATTCTGCCTTCTGGTCCAAGTATAAGCTCTGCCCACTTTATCAAACAACTTACTACACACTGTTATGAACTGAGGCAGCTCGGGAACATTGTCTCTCAACTGTGTTATAGAGTGTAGTATTACATTTCAGTGAAGTGTAAGGCTTTCCAAAGCTGCCGAACATGTTTCTTTCTCTATTTCAGTGGTATTCTGCCTTGTATAACACACATTTACCACTCTAGTCTCCTTCAAGTAAAGAATATAGGATTCATACAGTGTTTCATGTGATCTTAACTCGAATTAAGGATTTCCCGGATCTTAGCTACATTTACTACAATAAGCACTGACTGGAGAATCTCTTTGAGCTGTTCTAAACAAGTTCTCATCTGTTTACAGTCATTTTCTCTGAATTATCCATGTTTTCATGTAGTTTCCTATATTCTGCCTTCTGGTCCAAGTATAAGCTTTGCCCACTTTATGAAACAACTTCCTACACACTGTTATGAACTGAGGCAGCTCGGGAACATTGTCTCTCAACTGTGTTATAGAGTGTAGTATTACATTTCAGAGAAGTGTAAGGCTTTCCTAAGCTGACGAACGTGTTTCTTTCTCTATTTCAGTGGTATTCTGCTTTGTATAACACACATTTACCACTCTAGTCTCCTTCAAGTAAAGAATATAGGATTCATACGGTGTTTCATGTGATCTTAACTCGAATTAAGGATTTCCCGGATCTTAGCTAAATTTACTATAATAAGAACTGAATGGAGAATCTTTTTGAGCTGTTCTAAACAAGTTCTCATCTGTTTCCAGTCATTTTCTCTGAATTATCCATGTTTTCATGTAGTTTCCTATATTCTGCCTTCTGGTCCAAGTATAAGCTTTGCCCACTTTATCAAACAACTTCCTACACACCGTTATGAACTGAGGCAGCTCGGGAACATTGTCTCTCAACTGTGTTATAGTGTGTAGTACTACATTTCAGTGAAGTGTAAGGCTTTCCAAAGCTGCCGAACGTGTTTCTTTCTCTATTTCAATGGTATTCTGCCTTGTATAACACACATTTACCACTCTAGTCTCCTTTAAGTAAGGAATATAGGATTCATACAGTGTTTCATGTGATCTTAACTCGAATTAAGGATTTCCCGGATCTTAGCTACATTTACTAAGAACTGAATGGAGAATCTCTTTGAGCTGTTCTAAACAAGTTCTCATCTGTTTACAGTCATTTTCTCTGAATTATCCATGTTTTCATGTAGTTTCCTAAATTCTGCCTTCTGGTCCAAGTATAAGCTTTGCCCACTTTATCAAACAACTTCCTACACACTGTTATGAAGTGAGGCAGCTCGGGAACATTGTCTCTCAACTGTGTTATAGAGTGTAGTACTACATTTCAGTGAAGTGTAATGCTTTCCAAAGATGTCGAATGTGTTTCTTTCTCTATTTCAATGGCATTCTGCCTTGTATAACACACATTTACCACTCTATTCTCCTTTAAGTAAAGAATATAGGATTCATACAGTGTTTCATGTCATCTTAACTCGAATTAAGGATTTCCTGGATCTTAGGTACCTTTACTACACTAAGAACTGATTGGAGAATCTCTTTGAGCTGTTCTAAACAAGTTCTCATCTGTTTACAGTCATTTTCTCTGAATTATCCATGTTTTCATGTAGTTTCCTATATTCTGCCTTCTGGTCCAAGTATAAGCTTTGCCCACTTTATCAAACAACTTCCTACACACTGTTATGAACTGAGGCAGCTCGGGAACATTGTCTCTCAACTGTGTTATAGAGTGTAGTATTACATTTCAGTGAATTGTAAGGCTTTCCAAAGCTGCCGAACGTGTTTCTTTCTCTATTTCAGTGGTATTCTGCCTTGTATAACACACATTTACCACTCTAGTCTCCTTCAAGTAAAGAATATAGGATTCATACAGTGTTTCATGTGATCTTAACTCGAATTAAGGATTTCCCGGATCTTAGCTACCTTTACTACGCTAAGAACTGACTGGAGAATCTCTTTGAGCTGTTCTAAACAAGTTCTCATCTGTTTACAGTCATTTTCTCTGAATTATCCATGTTTTCATGTAGTTTCCTATATTCTGCCTTCTGGTCCAAGTATAAGCTTTGCCCACTTTATCAAACAACTTCCTACACACTGTTATGAACTGAGGCAGCTCGGGAACATTGTCTCTCAACTGTGTTATAGAGTGTAGTATTACATTTCAGTGAAGTGTAAGGCTTTCCAAAGCTGCCGAACGTGTTTCTTTCTCTATTTCAGTGGTATTCTGCCTTGTATAACATACATTTACCACTCTAGTCTCCTTCAAGTAAAGAATATAGGATTCATACAGTGTTTCATGTGATCTTAACTCGAATTAAGGATTTCCCGGATCTTAGCTACCTTTACTACGCTAAGAACTGACTGGAGAATCTCTTTGAGCTGTTCTAAAGAAGTTCTCATCTGTTTACAGTCGTTTTCTCTGAATTATCCATGTTTTCATGTAGTTTCCTATATTCTGCCTTCTGGTCCAAGTATAAGCTTTGCCCACTTTATCAAACAATTTCCTACACACTGTTATGAACTGAGGCAGCTTGGGAACATTGTCTCTCAAGTGTGTTACAGAGTGTTGTACTATATTTTAGTGAAGTGTAAGGCTTTCCAAAGCTTCCGAAAGTGTTTCTTTCTCTATTTCAATGGTATTCTGCCTTGTATAACACACATTTACCACTCTAGTCTCCTTTAAGTAAAGAATATAGGATTCATACAGTGTTTCATGTGATCCTAACTCGAATTAAGGATTTCCCGGATCTTAGCTACCTTTACTACACTAAGAACTGACTGGAGAATCTCTTTGAGCTGTTCTAAACAAGTTCTCATCTGTTTCCAGTCATTTTCTCTGAATTATCCATGTTTTCATGTAGTTTCCTATATTCTGCCTTCTGGACCAAGTATAAGCTTTGCCCACTTTATCAAACAACTTCCTACACACTGTTATGAACTGAGGCAGCTCGGGAACATTGTCTCTCAACTGTGTTATAGAGTGTAGTACTACATTTCAGTGAAGTGTAAGGCTTTCCAAAGCTGCCAAACGTGTTAAATTCTCTATTTCAATGGTATTCTACCTTGTATAACACACATTTAGCACTCTAGTCTCCTTTAAGTAAAGAATATAAGATTCATACAGTGTTTCATGTCATCTTAACTCAAAATAAGGATTTCCCGGATCTTAGCTACATTTACTACAATAAGAACTGAATGGAGAATCTCTTTGAGCTGTTCTAAACAAGTTCTCATCTGTTTACAGTCATTTTCTCTGAATTATCCATGTTTTCATGTAGTTTCCTATATTCTGCCTTCTGTTCCAAGTATAAGCTTTTTCCACTTTATCAAACAACTTCCTACACACTGTTATGAACTGAGGCAGCTTGGGAACATTGTCTCTCAACTGTGTTACAGAGTGTAGTACTACATTTCAGTGAAGTGTATGGCTTTCCAAAGCTGCCGAAAGTGTTTCTTTCTCTATTTCAATGGTATTCTGCCTTGTATAACACACATTTACCACTCTAGTCTCCTTTAAGTAAAGAATATAGGATTCATAGAGTGTTTCAAGTCATCTTAACTTGAATTAAGGATTTCCCGGATCTTAGCTACCTTTTCTACACTAAGAAATGATTTGGAGAATCTCTTTCAGCTGTTCTAAACAAGTTATCTGTTTACAGTCATTTTCTCTGAATTATCCATGTTTTCATGTAGTTTCCTATATTCTGCCTTCTGGACCAAGTATAAGCTTTGCCCACTTTATCAAACAACTTCCTACACACTGTTATGAACTGAGGCAGCTCGGGAACATTTTCAATCAAGTGTGTTACAGAGTGTTGTACTATATTTTAGTGAAGTGTAAGGCTTTCCAAAGCTGCCGAAAGTGTTTCTTTCTCTATTTCAATGGTATTCTGCCTTGGATAACACACATTTACCACTCTAGTCTCCTTTAAGTAAAGAATATAGGATTCATACAGTGTTTCATGTGATCCTAACTCGAATTAAGGATTTCCCGGATCTTAGCTACCTTTACTACACTAAGAACTGACTGGAGAATCTCTTTGAGCTGTTCTAAACAAGTTCTCATCTGTTTACAGTCATTTTCTCTGAATTATCCATGTTTTCATGTAGTTTCCTATATTCTGCCTTCTGGACCAAGTATAAGCTTTGCCCACTTTATCAAACAACTTCCTACACACTGTTATGAACTGAGGCAGCTCGGGAACATTGTCTCTCAACTGTGTTATAGAGTGTAGTACTACATTTCAGTGAAGTGTAAGGCTTTCCAAAGCTGCCAAACGTGTTTAATTCTCTATTTCAATGGTATTCTACCTTGTATAACACACATTTAGCACTCTAGTCTCCTTTAAGTAAAGAATATAGGATTCATACAGTGTTTCATGTGATCTTAACTCGAATTAAGGATTTCCCGGATCTTAGCTACATTTACTACAATAAGAACTGACTGGAGAATCTCTTTGAGCTGTTCTAAACAAGTTCTCATCTGTTTACAGTCATTTTCTCTGAATTATCCATGTTTTCATGTAGTTTCCTATATTCTGCCTTCTGGACCAAGTATAAGCTTTGCCCAGGTTATCAAACAACTTCCTACACACTGTTATGAACTGAGGCATCTCGGGAACATTGTCTCTCAACTGTGTTATAGAGTGTAGTACTACATTTCAGTGAAGTATAAGGCTTTCCAAAGCTGCCGAACGTGTTTCTTTCTCTATTTCAATGGTATTCTGCCTTGTATAACACACATTTACCACTCTAGTCTCCTTTAAGTAAAGAATATAGGATTCATACAGTGTTTCATGTCATCTTAACTCGAATTAAGGATTTCCCGGATCTTAGCTACCTTTTCTACACTAATAACTGACTTGGAGAATCTCTTTGAGCGGTTCTAAACAAGTTCTCATCTGTTTACAGTCATTTTCTCTGAATTATCCATGTTTTCATGTAGTTTCCTATATTCTGCCTTCTGGTCCTAGTATAAGCTTTGCCCACTTTATCAAACAACTTCCTACACACTGTTATGAACTGAGGGAGCTTGGGAACATTGTCTCTCAACTGTGTTACAGAGTGTAGTACTACATTTCAGTGACGTGTATGGCTTTCCAAAGCTGCCGAAAGTGTTTCTTTCTCTATTTCAATGGTATTCTGCCTTGTATAACACACATTTACCACTGTAGTCTCCTTTAAGTAAAGAATATAGGATTCATACAGTGTTTCATGTCATCTTAACTCGAAATAAGGATTTCCCGTATCTTAGCTACATTTACTACAATAAGAACTGACTGGAGAATCTCTTTGAGCTGTTCTAAACAAGTTCTCATCTGTTTACAGTCATTTTCTCTGAATTATCCATGTTTTCATGTAGTTTCCTATATTCTGCCTTCTGTTCCAAGTATAAGCTTTTCCCACTTTATCAAACAACTTCCTACACACTGTTATGAACTGAGGCAGCTTGGGAACATTGTCTCTCAACTGTGTTACAGAGTGTAGTACTACATTTCAGTGAAGTGTATGGCTTTCCAAAGCTGCCGAACGTGTTTCTTTCTCTATTTCAGTGGTATTCTGCCTTGTATAACATACATTTACCACTCTAGTCTCCTTCAAGTAAAGAATATAGGATTCATACAGTGTTTCATGTGATCTTAACTCGAATTAAGGATTTCCCGGATCTTAGCTACCTTTACTACGCTAAGAACTGACTGGAGAATCTCTTTGAGCTGTTCTAAAGAAGTTCTCATCTGTTTACAGTCGTTTTCTCTGAATTATCCATGTTTTCATGTAGTTTCCTATATTCTGCCTTCTGGTCCAAGTATAAGCTTTGCCCACTTTATCAAACAATTTCCTACACACTGTTATGAACTGAGGCAGCTCGGGAACATTGTCTCTCAAGTGTGTTACAGAGTGTTGTACTATATTTTAGTGAAGTGTAAGGCTTTCCAAAGCTTCCGAAAGTGTTTCTTTCTCTATTTCAATGGTATTCTGCCTTGTATAACACACATTTACCACTCTAGTCTCCTTTAAGTAAAGAATATAGGATTCATACAGTGTTTCATGTGATCCTAACTCGAATTAAGGATTTCCCGGATCTTAGCTACCTTTACTACACTAAGAACTGACTGGAGAATCTCTTTGAGCTGTTCTAAACAAGTTCTCATCTGTTTCCAGTCATTTTCTCTGAATTATCCATGTTTTCATGTAGTTTCCTATATTCTGCCTTCTGGACCAAGTATAAGCTTTGCCCACTTTATCAAACAACTTCCTACACACTGTTATGAACTGAGGCAGCTCGGGAACATTGTCTCTCAACTGTGTTATAGAGTGTAGTACTACATTTCAGTGAAGTGTAAGGCTTTCCAAAGCTGCCAAACGTGTTAAATTCTCTATTTCAATGGTATTCTACCTTGTATAACACACATTTAGCACTCTAGTCTCCTTTAAGTAAAGAATATAAGATTCATACAGTGTTTCATGTCATCTTAACTCAAAATAAGGATTTCCCGGATCTTAGCTACATTTACTACAATAAGAACTGAATGGAGAATCTCTTTGAGCTGTTCTAAACAAGTTCTCATCTGTTTACAGTCATTTTCTCTGAATTATCCATGTTTTCATGTAGTTTCCTATATTCTGCCTTCTGTTCCAAGTATAAGCTTTTTCCACTTTATCAAACAACTTCCTACACACTGTTATGAACTGAGGCAGCTTGGGAACATTGTCTCTCAACTGTGTTACAGAGTGTAGTACTACATTTCAGTGAAGTGTATGGCTTTCCAAAGCTGCCGAAAGTGTTTCTTTCTCTATTTCAATGGTATTCTGCCTTGTATAACACACATTTACCACTCTAGTCTCCTTTAAGTAAAGAATATAGGATTCATAGAGTGTTTCAAGTCATCTTAACTTGAATTAAGGATTTCCCGGATCTTAGCTACCTTTTCTACACTAAGAAATGATTTGGAGAATCTCTTTCAGCTGTTCTAAACAAGTTATCTGTTTACAGTCATTTTCTCTGAATTATCCATGTTTTCATGTAGTTTCCTATATTCTGCCTTCTGGACCAAGTATAAGCTTTGCCCACTTTATCAAACAACTTCCTACACACTGTTATGAACTGAGGCAGCTCGGGAACATTTTCAATCAAGTGTGTTACAGAGTGTTGTACTATATTTTAGTGAAGTGTAAGGCTTTCCAAAGCTGCCGAAAGTGTTTCTTTCTCTATTTCAATGGTATTCTGCCTTGGATAACACACATTTACCACTCTAGTCTCCTTTAAGTAAAGAATATAGGATTCATACAGTGTTTCATGTGATCCTAACTCGAATTAAGGATTTCCCGGATCTTAGCTACCTTTACTACACTAAGAACTGACTGGAGAATCTCTTTGAGCTGTTCTAAACAAGTTCTCATCTGTTTACAGTCATTTTCTCTGAATTATCCATGTTTTCATGTAGTTTCCTATATTCTGCCTTCTGGACCAAGTATAAGCTTTGCCCACTTTATCAAACAACTTCCTACACACTGTTATGAACTGAGGCAGCTCGGGAACATTGTCTCTCAACTGTGTTATAGAGTGTAGTACTACATTTCAGTGAAGTGTAAGGCTTTCCAAAGCTGCCAAACGTGTTTAATTCTCTATTTCAATGGTATTCTACCTTGTATAACACACATTTAGCACTCTAGTCTCCTTTAAGTAAAGAATATAGGATTCATACAGTGTTTCATGTGATCTTAACTCGAATTAAGGATTTCCCGGATCTTAGCTACATTTACTACAATAAGAACTGACTGGAGAATCTCTTTGAGCTGTTCTAAACAAGTTCTCATCTGTTTACAGTCATTTTCTCTGAATTATCCATGTTTTCATGTAGTTTCCTATATTCTGCCTTCTGGACCAAGTATAAGCTTTGCCCAGGTTATCAAACAACTTCCTACACACTGTTATGAACTGAGGCATCTCGGGAACATTGTCTCTCAACTGTGTTATAGAGTGTAGTACTACATTTCAGTGAAGTATAAGGCTTTCCAAAGCTGCCGAACGTGTTTCTTTCTCTATTTCAATGGTATTCTGCCTTGTATAACACACATTTACCACTCTAGTCTCCTTTAAGTAAAGAATATAGGATTCATACAGTGTTTCATGTCATCTTAACTCGAATTAAGGATTTCCCGGATCTTAGCTACCTTTTCTACACTAATAACTGACTTGGAGAATCTCTTTGAGCGGTTCTAAACAAGTTCTCATCTGTTTACAGTCATTTTCTCTGAATTATCCATGTTTTCATGTAGTTTCCTATATTCTGCCTTCTGGTCCTAGTATAAGCTTTGCCCACTTTATCAAACAACTTCCTACACACTGTTATGAACTGAGGGAGCTTGGGAACATTGTCTCTCAACTGTGTTACAGAGTGTAGTACTACATTTCAGTGACGTGTATGGCTTTCCAAAGCTGCCGAAAGTGTTTCTTTCTCTATTTCAATGGTATTCTGCCTTGTATAACACACATTTACCACTCTAGTCTCCTTTAAGTAAAGAATATAGGATTCATACAGTGTTTCATGTCATCTTAACTCGAAATAAGGATTTCCCGTATCTTAGCTACATTTACTACAATAAGAACTGACTGGAGAATCTCTTTGAGCTGTTCTAAACAAGTTCTCATCTGTTTACAGTCATTTTCTCTGAATTATCCATGTTTTCATGTAGTTTCCTATATTCTGCCTTCTGTTCCAAGTATAAGCTTTTCCCACTTTATCAAACAACTTCCTACACACTGTTATGAACTGAGGCAGCTTGGGAACATTGTCTCTCAACTGTGTTACAGAGTGTAGTACTACATTTCAGTGAAGTGTATGGCTTTCCAAAGCTGCCGAAAGTGTTTCTTTCTCTATTTCAATGGTATTCTGCCTTGTATAACACACATTTACCACTCTAGTCTCCTTTAAGTAAAGAATATAGGATTCATAGAGTGTTTCAAGTCATCTTAACTTGAATTAAGGATTTCCCGGATCTTAGCTACCTTTTCTACACTAAGAAATGATTTGGAGAATCTCTTTCAGCTGTTCTAAACAAGTTATCTGTTTACAGTAATTTTCTCTGAATTATCCATGTTTTCATGTAGTTTCCTATATTCTGCCTTCTGGACCAAGTATAAGCTTTGCCCACTTTATCAAACAACTTCCTACACACTGTTATGAACTGAGGCAGCTCGGGAACATTGTCAATCAAGTGTGTTACAGAGTGTTGTACTATATTTTAGTGAAGTGTAAGGCTTTCCAAAGCTGCCGAACGTGTTTCTTTCTCTATTTCAATGGTATTCTGCCTTGGATAACACACATTTACCACTCTAGTCTCCTTTAAGTAAAGAATATAGGATTCATACAGTGTTTCATGTGATCCTAACTCGAATTAAGGATTTCCCGAATCTTAGCTACCTTTACTACACTAAGAACTGACTGGAGAATCTCTTTGAGCTGTTCTAAACAAGTTCTCATCTGTTTCCAGTCATTTTGTCTGAATTATCCATGTTTTCATGTAGTTTCCTATATTCTGCCTTCTGGACCAAGTATAAGCTTTGCCCACTTTATCAAACAACTTCCTACACACTGTTATGAACTGAGGCAGCTCGGGAACATTGTCTCTCAACTGTGTTATAGAGTGTAGTACTACATTTCAGTGAAGTGTAAGGCTTTCCAAAGCTGCCAAATATGTTTCTTTCTCTATTTCAATGGTATTCTGCCTTGTAAAACACACATTTACCACTCAAGTGTCCTTGAAGTAAAGAATATAGGATTCCTACAGTGTTTCAAGTCATCTTAACTGAAATTAAGGATTTCCCGGATCTTAGCTACCTTTTCTACACTAAGAACTGATTTGGAGAATCTCTTTCAGCATTTCTAAACAAGTTCTCATCTGTTTCCAGTCATTTTCTCTGAATTATCCATGTTTTCATGTAGTTTCCTATATTCTGCCTTCTGGTCCAAGTATAAGCTTTGCCCACTTTATCAAACAACTTCCTACACACTGTTATGAACTGAGGCAGCTCGGGAACATTGTCTGTCAACTGTGTTATAGAGTGTAGTACTACATTTCAGTGAAGTGTAATGCTTTCCAAAGCTGCCAAACGTGTTTAATTCTCTATTTCAATGGTATTCTACCTTGTATAACACACATTTAGCACTCTAGTCTACTTTAAGTAAAGAATATAGGATTCATACAGTGTTTCATGTGATCTTAACTCGAATTAAGGATTTCCCGGATCTTAGCTACATTTACTACAATAAGAACTGACTGGAGAATCTCTTTGAGCTGTTCTAAACAAGTTCTCATCTGTTTACAGTCATTTTCTCTGAATTATCCATGTTTTCATGTAGTTTCCTATATTCTGCCTTCTGTTCCAAGTATAAGCTTTTTCCACTTTATCAAACAACTTCCTACACACTGTTATGAACTGAGGCAGCTTGGGAACATTGTCTCTCAACTGTGTTACAGAGTGTAGTACTACATTTCAGTGAAGTGTATGGCTTTCCAAAGCTGCCGAAAGTGTTTCTTTCTCTATTTCAATGGTATTCTGCCTTGTATAACACACATTTACCACTCTAGTCTCCTTTAAGTAAAGAATATAGGATTCATAGAGTGTTTCAAGTCATCTTAACTTGAATTAAGGATTTCCCGGATCTTAGCTACCTTTTCTACACTAAGAAATGATTTGGAGAATCTCTTTCAGCTGTTCTAAACAAGTTATCTCTTTACAGTCATTTTCTCTGAATTATCCATGTTTTCATGTAGTTTCCTATATTCTGCCTTCTGGACCAAGTATAAGCTTTGCCCACTTTATCAAACAACTTCCTACACACTGTTATGAACTGAGGCAGCTCGGGAACATTGTCAATCAAGTGTGTTACAGAGTGTTGTACTATATTTTAGTGAAGTGTAAGGCTTTCCAAAGCTGCCGAAAGTGTTTCTTTCTCTATTTCAATGGTATTCTGCCTTGGATAACACACATTTACCACTCTAGTCTCCTTTAAGTAAAGAATATAGGATTCATACAGTGTTTCATGTGATCCTAACTCGAATTAAGGATTTCCCGGATCTTAGCTACCTTTACTACACTAAGAACTGACTGGAGAATCTCTTTGAGCTGTTCTAAACAAGTTCTCATCTGTTTACAGTCATTTTCTCTGAATTATCCATGTTTTCATGTAGTTTCCTATATTCTGCCTTCTGGACCAAGTATAAGCTTTGCCCACTTTATCAAACAACTTCCTACACACTGTTATGAACTGAGGCAGCTCGGGAACATTGTCTCTCAACTGTGTTATAGAGTGTAGTACTACATTTCAGTGAAGTGTAAGGCTTTCCAAAGCTGCCAAACGTGTTTAATTCTCTATTTCAATGGTATTCTACCTTGTATAACACACATTTAGCACTCTAGTCTCCTTTAAGTAAAGAATATAGGATTCATACAGTGTTTCATGTGATCTTAACTCGAATTAAGGATTTCCCGGATCTTAGCTACATTTACTACAATAAGAACTGACTGGAGAATCTCTTTGAGCTGTTCTAAACAAGTTCTCATCTGTTTACAGTCATTTTCTCTGAATTATCCATGTTTTCATGTAGTTTCCTATATTCTGCCTTCTGGACCAAGTATAAGCTTTGCCCAGGTTATCAAACAACTTCCTACACACTGTTATGAACTGAGGCATCTCGGGAACATTGTCTCTCAACTGTGTTATAGAGTGTAGTACTACATTTCAGTGAAGTATAAGGCTTTCCAAAGCTGCCGAACGTGTTTCTTTCTCTATTTCAATGGTATTCTGCCTTGTATAACACACATTTACCACTCTAGTCTCCTTTAAGTAAAGAATATAGGATTCATACAGTGTTTCATGTCATCGTAACTCGAATTAAGGATTTCCCGGATCTTAGCTACCTTTTCTACACTAATAACTGACTTGGAGAATCTCTTTGAGCGGTTCTAAACAAGTTCTCATCTGTTTACAGTCATTTTCTCTGAATTATCCATGTTTTCATGTAGTTTCCTATATTCTGCCTTCTGGTCCTAGTATAAGCTTTGCCCACTTTATCAAACAACTTCCTACACACTGTTATGAACTGAGGGAGCTTGGGAACATTGTCTCTCAACTGTGTTACAGAGTGTAGTACTACATTTCAGTGACGTGTATGGCTTTCCAAAGCTGCCGAAAGTGTTTCTTTCTCTATTTCAATGGTATTCTGCCTTGTATAACACACATTTACCACTCTAGTCTCCTTTAAGTAAAGAATATAGGATTCATAGAGTGTTTCAAGTCATCTTAACTTGAATTAAGGATTTCCCGGATCTTAGCTACCTTTTCTACACTAAGAAATGATTTGGAGAATCTCTTTCAGCTGTTCTAAACAAGTTATCTGTTTACAGTCATTTTCTCTGAATTATCCATGTTTTCATGTAGTTTCCTATATTCTGCCTTCTGGACCAAGTATAAGCTTTGCCCACTTTATCAAACAACTTCCTACACACTGTTATGAACTGAGGCAGCTCGGGAACATTGTCTATCAACTGTGTTATAGAGTGTAGTACTACATTTCAGTGAAGTGTAAGGCTTTCCAAAGCTGCCGAACGTGTTTCTTTCTCTATTTCAATGGTATTCTGCCTTGGATAACACACATTTACCACTCTAGTCTCCTTTAAGTAAAGAATATAGGATTCATACAGTGTTTCATGTGATCCTAACTCGAATTAAGGATTTCCCGAATCTTAGCTACCTTTACTACACTAAGAACTGACTGGAGAATCTCTTTGAGCTGTTCTAAACAAGTTCTCATCTGTTTCCAGTCATTTTGTCTGAATTATCCATGTTTTCATGTAGTTTCCTATATTCTGCCTTCTGGACCAAGTATAAGCTTTGCCCACTTTATCAAACAACTTCCTACACACTGTTATGAACTGAGGCAGCTCGGGAACATTGTCTCTCAACTGTGTTATAGAGTGTAGTACTACATTTCAGTGAAGTATAAGGCTTTCCAAAGCTGCCGAACGTGTTTCTTTCTCTATTTCAATGGTATTCTGCCTTGTATAACACACATTTACCACTCTAGTCTCCTTTAAGTAAAGAATATAGGATTCATACAGTGTTTCATGTCATCTTAACTCGAATTAAGGATTTCCCGGATCTTAGCTACCTTTTCTACACTAATAACTGACTTGGAGAATCTCTTTGAGCGGTTCTAAACAAGTTCTCATCTGTTTACAGTCATTTTCTCTGAATTATCCATGTTTTCATGTAGTTTCCTATATTCTGCCTTCTGGTCCTAGTATAAGCTTTGCCCACTTTATCAAACAACTTCCTACACACTGTTATGAACTGAGGGAGCTTGGGAACATTGTCTCTCAACTGTGTTACAGAGTGTAGTACTACATTTCAGTGACGTGTATGGCTTTCCAAAGCTGCCGAAAGTGTTTCTTTCTCTATTTCAATGGTATTCTGCCTTGTATAACACACATTTACCACTCTAGTCTCCTTTAAGTAAAGAATATAGGATTCATACAGTGTTTCATGTCATCTTAACTCGAAATAAGGATTTCCCGTATCTTAGCTACATTTACTACAATAAGAACTGACTGGAGAATCTCTTTGAGCTGTTCTAAACAAGTTCTCATCTGTTTACAGTCATTTTCTCTGAATTATCCATGTTTTCATGTAGTTTCCTATATTCTGCCTTCTGTTCCAAGTATAAGCTTTTCCCACTTTATCAAACAACTTCCTACACACTGTTATGAACTGAGGCAGCTTGGGAACATTGTCTCTCAACTGTGTTACAGAGTGTAGTACTACATTTCAGTGAAGTGTATGGCTTTCCAAAGCTGCCGAAAGTGTTTCTTTCTCTATTTCAATGGTATTCTGCCTTGTATAACACACATTTACCACTCTAGTCTCCTTTAAGTAAAGAATATAGGATTCATAGAGTGTTTCAAGTCATCTTAACTTGAATTAAGGATTTCCCGGATCTTAGCTACCTTTTCTACACTAAGAAATGATTTGGAGAATCTCTTTCAGCTGTTCTAAACAAGTTATCTGTTTACAGTAATTTTCTCTGAATTATCCATGTTTTCATGTAGTTTCCTATATTCTGCCTTCTGGACCAAGTATAAGCTTTGCCCACTTTATCAAACAACTTCCTACACACTGTTATGAACTGAGGCAGCTCGGGAACATTGTCAATCAAGTGTGTTACAGAGTGTTGTACTATATTTTAGTGAAGTGTAAGGCTTTCCAAAGCTGCCGAACGTGTTTCTTTCTCTATTTCAATGGTATTCTGCCTTGGATAACACACATTTACCACTCTAGTCTCCTTTAAGTAAAGAATATAGGATTCATACAGTGTTTCATGTGATCCTAACTCGAATTAAGGATTTCCCGAATCTTAGCTACCTTTACTACACTAAGAACTGACTGGAGAATCTCTTTGAGCTGTTCTAAACAAGTTCTCATCTGTTTCCAGTCATTTTGTCTGAATTATCCATGTTTTCATGTAGTTTCCTATATTCTGCCTTCTGGACCAAGTATAAGCTTTGCCCACTTTATCAAACAACTTCCTACACACTGTTATGAACTGAGGCAGCTCGGGAACATTGTCTCTCAACTGTGTTATAGAGTGTAGTACTACATTTCAGTGAAGTGTAAGGCTTTCCAAAGCTGCCAAATATGTTTCTTTCTCTATTTCAATGGTATTCTGCCTTGTAAAACACACATTTACCACTCAAGTGTCCTTGAAGTAAAGAATATAGGATTCCTACAGTGTTTCAAGTCATCTTAACTGAAATTAAGGATTTCCCGGATCTTAGCTACCTTTTCTACACTAAGAACTGATTTGGAGAATCTCTTTCAGCATTTCTAAACAAGTTCTCATCTGTTTCCAGTCATTTTCTCTGAATTATCCATGTTTTCATGTAGTTTCCTATATTCTGCCTTCTGGTCCAAGTATAAGCTTTGCCCACTTTATCAAACAACTTCCTACACACTGTTATGAACTGAGGCAGCTCGGGAACATTGTCTGTCAACTGTGTTATAGAGTGTAGTACTACATTTCAGTGAAGTGTAATGCTTTCCAAAGCTGCCAAACGTGTTTAATTCTCTATTTCAATGGTATTCTACCTTGTATAACACACATTTAGCACTCTAGTCTACTTTAAGTAAAGAATATAGGATTCATACAGTGTTTCATGTGATCTTAACTCGAATTAAGGATTTCCCGGATCTTAGCTACATTTACTACAATAAGAACTGACTGGAGAATCTCTTTGAGCTGTTCTAAACAAGTTCTCATCTGTTTACAGTCATTTTCTCTGAATTATCCATGTTTTCATGTAGTTTCCTATATTCTGCCTTCTGTTCCAAGTATAAGCTTTTTCCACTTTATCAAACAACTTCCTACACACTGTTATGAACTGAGGCAGCTTGGGAACATTGTCTCTCAACTGTGTTACAGAGTGTAGTACTACATTTCAGTGAAGTGTATGGCTTTCCAAAGCTGCCGAAAGTGTTTCTTTCTCTATTTCAATGGTATTCTGCCTTGTATAACACACATTTACCACTCTAGTCTCCTTTAAGTAAAGAATATAGGATTCATAGAGTGTTTCAAGTCATCTTAACTTGAATTAAGGATTTCCCGGATCTTAGCTACCTTTTCTACACTAAGAAATGATTTGGAGAATCTCTTTCAGCTGTTCTAAACAAGTTATCTCTTTACAGTCATTTTCTCTGAATTATCCATGTTTTCATGTAGTTTCCTATATTCTGCCTTCTGGACCAAGTATAAGCTTTGCCCACTTTATCAAACAACTTCCTACACACTGTTATGAACTGAGGCAGCTCGGGAACATTGTCAATCAAGTGTGTTACAGAGTGTTGTACTATATTTTAGTGAAGTGTAAGGCTTTCCAAAGCTGCCGAAAGTGTTTCTTTCTCTATTTCAATGGTATTCTGCCTTGGATAACACACATTTACCACTCTAGTCTCCTTTAAGTAAAGAATATAGGATTCATACAGTGTTTCATGTGATCCTAACTCGAATTAAGGATTTCCCGGATCTTAGCTACCTTTACTACACTAAGAACTGACTGGAGAATCTCTTTGAGCTGTTCTAAACAAGTTCTCATCTGTTTACAGTCATTTTCTCTGAATTATCCATGTTTTCATGTAGTTTCCTATATTCTGCCTTCTGGACCAAGTATAAGCTTTGCCCACTTTATCAAACAACTTCCTACACACTGTTATGAACTGAGGCAGCTCGGGAACATTGTCTCTCAACTGTGTTATAGAGTGTAGTACTACATTTCAGTGAAGTGTAAGGCTTTCCAAAGCTGCCAAACGTGTTTAATTCTCTATTTCAATGGTATTCTACCTTGTATAACACACATTTAGCACTCTAGTCTCCTTTAAGTAAAGAATATAGGATTCATACAGTGTTTCATGTGATCTTAACTCGAATTAAGGATTTCCCGGATCTTAGCTACATTTACTACAATAAGAACTGACTGGAGAATCTCTTTGAGCTGTTCTAAACAAGTTCTCATCTGTTTACAGTCATTTTCTCTGAATTATCCATGTTTTCATGTAGTTTCCTATATTCTGCCTTCTGGACCAAGTATAAGCTTTGCCCAGGTTATCAAACAACTTCCTACACACTGTTATGAACTGAGGCATCTCGGGAACATTGTCTCTCAACTGTGTTATAGAGTGTAGTACTACATTTCAGTGAAGTATAAGGCTTTCCAAAGCTGCCGAACGTGTTTCTTTCTCTATTTCAATGGTATTCTGCCTTGTATAACACACATTTACCACTCTAGTCTCCTTTAAGTAAAGAATATAGGATTCATACAGTGTTTCATGTCATCGTAACTCGAATTAAGGATTTCCCGGATCTTAGCTACCTTTTCTACACTAATAACTGACTTGGAGAATCTCTTTGAGCGGTTCTAAACAAGTTCTCATCTGTTTACAGTCATTTTCTCTGAATTATCCATGTTTTCATGTAGTTTCCTATATTCTGCCTTCTGGTCCTAGTATAAGCTTTGCCCACTTTATCAAACAACTTCCTACACACTGTTATGAACTGAGGGAGCTTGGGAACATTGTCTCTCAACTGTGTTACAGAGTGTAGTACTACATTTCAGTGACGTGTATGGCTTTCCAAAGCTGCCGAAAGTGTTTCTTTCTCTATTTCAATGGTATTCTGCCTTGTATAACACACATTTACCACTCTAGTCTCCTTTAAGTAAAGAATATAGGATTCATAGAGTGTTTCAAGTCATCTTAACTTGAATTAAGGATTTCCCGGATCTTAGCTACCTTTTCTACACTAAGAAATGATTTGGAGAATCTCTTTCAGCTGTTCTAAACAAGTTATCTGTTTACAGTCATTTTCTCTGAATTATCCATGTTTTCATGTAGTTTCCTATATTCTGCCTTCTGGACCAAGTATAAGCTTTGCCCACTTTATCAAACAACTTCCTACACACTGTTATGAACTGAGGCAGCTCGGGAACATTGTCTATCAACTGTGTTATAGAGTGTAGTACTACATTTCAGTGAAGTGTAAGGCTTTCCAAAGCTGCCGAACGTGTTTCTTTCTCTATTTCAATGGTATTCTGCCTTGGATAACACACATTTACCACTCTAGTCTCCTTTAAGTAAAGAATATAGGATTCATACAGTGTTTCATGTGATCCTAACTCGAATTAAGGATTTCCCGAATCTTAGCTACCTTTACTACACTAAGAACTGACTGGAGAATCTCTTTGAGCTGTTCTAAACAAGTTCTCATCTGTTTCCAGTCATTTTGTCTGAATTATCCATGTTTTCATGTAGTTTCCTATATTCTGCCTTCTGGACCAAGTATAAGCTTTGCCCACTTTATCAAACAACTTCCTACACACTGTTATGAACTGAGGCAGCTCGGGAACATTGTCTCTCAACTGTGTTATAGAGTGTAGTACTACATTTCAGTGAAGTGTAAGGCTTTCCAAAGCTGCCAAACATGTTTCTTTCTCTATTTCAATGGTATTCTGCCTTGTAAAACACACATTTACCACTCAAGTGTCCTTGAAGTAAAGAATATAGGATTCCTACAGTGTTTCAAGTCATCTTAACTGAAATTAAGGATTTCCCGGATCTTAGCTACCTTTTCTACACTAAGAACTGATTTGGAGAATCTCTTTCAGCATTTCTAAACAAGTTCTCATCTGTTTCCAGTCATTTTCTCTGAATTATCCATGTTTTCATGTAGTTTCCTATATTCTGCCTTCTGGTCCAAGTATAAGCTTTGCCCACTTTATCAAACAACTTCCTACACACTGTTATGAACTGAGGCAGCTCGGGAACATTGTCTGTCAACTGTGTTATAGAGTGTAGTACTACATTTCAGTGAAGTGTAATGCTTTCCAAAGCTGCCAAACGTGTTTAATTCTCTATTTCAATGGTATTCTACCTTGTATAACACACATTTAGCACTCTAGTCTACTTTAAGTAAAGAATATAGGATTCATACAGTGTTTCATGTGATCTTAACTCGAATTAAGGATTTCCCGGATCTTAGCTACATTTACTACAATAAGAACTGACTGGAGAATCTCTTTGAGCTGTTCTAAACAAGTTCTCATCTGTTTACAGTCATTTTCTCTGAATTATCCATGTTTTCATGTAGTTTCCTATATTCTGCCTTCTGGACCAAGTATAAGCTTTGCCCAGGTTATCAAACAACTTCCTACACACTGTTATGAACTGAGGCATCTCGGGAACATTGTCTCTCAACTGTGTTATAGAGTGTAGTACTACATTTCAGTGAAGTATAAGGCTTTCCAAAGCTGCCGAACGTGTTTCTTTCTCTATTTCAATGGTATTCTGCCTTGTATAACACACATTTACCACTCTAGTCTCCTTTAAGTAAAGAATATAGGATTCATACAGTGTTTCATGTCATCTTAACTCGAAATAAGGATTTCCCGTATCTTAGCTACATTTACTACAATAAGAACTGACTGGAGAATCTCTTTGAGCTGTTCTAAACAAGTTCTCATCTGTTTACAGTCATTTTCTCTGAATTATCCATGTTTTCATGTAGTTTCCTATATTCTGCCTTCTGTTCCAAGTATAAGCTTTTTCCACTTTATCAAACAACTTCCTACACACTGTTATGAACTGAGGCAGCTTGGGAACATTGTCTCTCAACTGTGTTACAGAGTGTAGTACTACATTTCAGTGAAGTGTATGGCTTTCCAAAGCTGCCGAAAGTGTTTCTTTCTCTATTTCAATGGTATTCTGCCTTGTATAACACACATTTACCACTCTAGTCTCCTTTAAGTAAAGAATATAGGATTCATAGAGTGTTTCAAGTCATCTTAACTTGAATTAAGGATTTCCCGGATCTTAGCTACCTTTTCTACACTAAGAAATGATTTGGAGAATCTCTTTCAGCTGTTCTAAACAAGTTATCTGTTTACAGTCATTTTCTCTGAATTATCCATGTTTTCATGTAGTTTCCTATATTCTGCTTCTGGACCAAGTATAAGCTTTGCCCACTTTATCAAACAACTTCCTACACACTGTTTTGAACTGAGGCAGCTCGGGAACATTGTCAATCAAGTGTGTTACAGAGTGTTGTACTATATTTTAGTGAAGTGTAAGGCTTTCCAAAGCTGCCGAAAGTGTTTCTTTCTCTATTTCAATGGTATTCTGCCTTGGATAACACACATTTACCACTCTAGTCTCCTTTAAGTAAAGAATATAGGATTCATACAGTGTTTCATGTGATCCTAACTCGAATTAAGGATTTCCCGGATCTTAGCTACCTTTACTACACTAAGAACTGACTGGAGAATCTCTTTGAGCTGTTCTAAACAAGTTCTCATCTGTTTCCAGTCATTTTGTCTGAATTATCCATGTTTTCATGTAGTTTCCTATATTCTGCCTTCTGGACCAAGTATAAGCTTTGCCCACTTTATCAAACAACTTCCTACACACTGTTATGAACTGAGGCAGCTCGGGAACATTGTCTCTCAACTGTGTTATAGAGTGTAGTACTACATTTCAGTGAAGTGTAAGGCTTTCCAAAGCTGCCAAACGTGTTTCTTTCTCTATTTCAATGGTATTCTGCCTTGTAAAACACACATTTACCACTCAAGTGTCCTTGAAGTAAAGAATATAGGATTCCTACAGTGTTTCAAGTCATCTTAACTGAAATTAAGGATTTCCCGGATCTTAGCTACCTTTTCTACACTAAGAACTGATTTGGAGAATCTCTTTCAGCATTTCTAAACAAGTTCTCATCTGTTTCCAGTCATTTTCTCTGAATTATCCATGTTTTCATGTAGTTTCCTATATTCTGCCTTCTGGTCCAAGTATAAGCTTTGCCCACTTTATCAAACAACTTCCTACACACTGTTATGAACTGAGGCAGCTCGGGAACATTGTCTGTCAACTGTGTTATAGAGTGTAGTACTACATTTCAGTGAAGTGTAATGCTTTCCAAAGCTGCCAAACGTGTTTAATTCTCTATTTCAATGGTATTCTACCTTGTATAACACACATTTAGCACTCTAGTCTACTTTAAGTAAAGAATATAGGATTCATACAGTGTTTCATGTGATCTTAACTCGAATTAAGGATTTCCCGGATCTTAGCTACATTTACTACAATAAGAACTGACTGGAGAATCTCTTTGAGCTGTTCTAAACAAGTTCTCATCTGTTTACAGTCATTTTCTCTGAATTATCCATGTTTTCATATAGTTTCTTATATTCTGCCTTCTGGACCAAGTATAAGCTTTGCCCAGGTTATCAAACAACTTCCTACACACTGTTATGAACTGAGGCATCTCGGGAACATTGTCTCTCAACTGTGTTATAGAGTGTAGTACCACATTTCAGTGAAGTATAAGGCTTTCCAAAGCTGCCGAACGTGTTTCTTTCTCTATTTCAATGGTATTCTGCCTTGTATAACACACATTTACCACTCTAGTCTCCTTTAAGTAAAGAATATAGGATTCATACAGTGTTTCATGTCATCTTAACTCGAAATAAGGATTTCCCGTATCTTAGCTACATTTACTACAATAAGAACTGACTGGAGAATCTCTTTGAGCTGTTCTAAACAAGTTCTCATCTGTTTACAGTCATTTTCTCTGAATTATCCATGTTTTCATGTAGTTTCCTATATTCTGCCTTCTGTTCCAAGTATAAGTTTTTTCCACTTTATCAAACAACTTCCTACACACTGTTATGAACTGAGGCAGCTTGGGAACATTGTCTCTTAACTGTGTTACAGAGTGTAGTACTACAATTCAGTGAAGTGTATGGCTTTCCAAAGCTGCCGAAAGTGTTTCTTTCTCTATTTCAATGGTATTCTGCCTTGTATAACACACATTTACCACTCTAATCTCCTTTAAGTAAAGAATATAGGATTCATAGAGTGTTTCAAGTCATCTTAACTTGAATTAAGGATTTCCCGGATCTTAGCTACCTTTTCTACACTAAGAAATGATTTGGAGAATCTCTTTCAGCTGTTCTAAACAAGTTATCTGTTTACAGTCATTTTCTCTGAATTATCCATGTTTTCATGTAGTTTCCTATATTCTGCCTTCTGGACCAAGTATAAGCTTTGCCCACTTTATCAAACAACTTCCTACACACTGTTATGAACTGAGGCAGCTCGGGAACATTGTCTCTCAACTGTGTTATAGAGTGTAGTACTACATTTCAGTGAAGTGTAAGGCTTTCCAAAGCTGCCAAACGTGTTTCTTTCTCTATTTCAATGGTATTCTGCCTTGTAAAACACACATTTACCACTCAAGTGTCCTTGAAGTAAAGAATATAGGATTCCTACAGTGTTTCAAGTCATCTTAACTGAAATTAAGGATTTCCCGGATCTTAGCTACCTTTTCTACACTAAGAACTGATTTGGAGAATCTCTTTCAGCATTTCTAAACAAGTTCTCATCTGTTTCCAGTCATTTTCTCTGAATTATCCATGTTTTCATGTAGTTTCCTATATTCTGCCTTCTGGTCCAAGTATAAGCTTTGCCCACTTTATCAAACAACTTCCTACACACTGTTATGAACTGAGGCAGCTCGGGAACATTGTCTGTCAACTGTGTTATAGAGTGTAGTACTACATTTCAGTGAAGTGTAATGCTTTCCAAAGCTGCCAAACGTGTTTAATTCTCTATTTCAATGGTATTCTACCTTGTATAACACACATTTAGCACTCTAGTCTACTTTAAGTAAAGAATATAGGATTCATACAGTGTTTCATGTGATCTTAACTCGAATTAAGGATTTCCCGGATCTTAGCTACATTTACTACAATAAGAACTGACTGGAGAATCTCTTTGAGCTGTTCTAAACAAGTTCTCATCTGTTTACAGTCATTTTCTCTGAATTATCCATGTTTTCATGTAGTTTCCTATATTCTGCCTTCTGGACCAAGTATAAGCTTTGCCCAGGTTATCAAACAACTTCCTACACACTGTTATGAACTGAGGCATCTCGGGAACATTGTCTCTCAACTGTGTTATAGAGTGTAGTACTACATTTCAGTGAAGTATAAGGCTTTCCAAAGCTGCCGAACGTGTTTCTTTCTCTATTTCAATGGTATTCTGCCTTATATAACACACATTTACCACTCTAGTCTCCTTTAAGTAAAGAATATAGGATTCATACAGTGTTTCATGTCATCTTAACTCGAAATAAGGATTTCCCGTATCTTAGCTACATTTACTACAATAAGAACTGACTGGAGAATCTCTTTGAGCTGTTCTAAACAAGTTCTCATCTGTTTACAGTCATTTTCTCTGAATTATCCATGTTTTCATGTAGTTTCCTATATTCTGCCTTCTGTTCCAAGTATAAGCTTTTTCCACTTTATCAAACAACTTCCTACACACTGTTATGAACTGAGGCAGCTTGGGAACATTGTCTCTCAACTGTGTTACAGAGTGTAGTACTACATTTCAGTGAAGTGTATGGCTTTCCAAAGCTGCCGAAAGTGTTTCTTTCTCTATTTCAATGGTATTCTGCCTTGTATAACACACATTTACCACTCTAGTCTCCTTTAAGTAAAGAATATAGGATTCATAGAGTGTTTCAAGTCATCTTAACTTGAATTAAGGATTTCCCGGATCTTAGCTACCTTTTCTACACTAAGAAATGATTTGGAGAATCTCTTTCAGCTGTTCTAAACAAGTTATCTGTTTACAGTCATTTTCTCTGAATTATCCATGTTTTCATGTAGTTTCCTATATTCTGCCTTCTGGACCAAGTATAAGCTTTGCCCACTTTATCTAACAACTTCCTACACACTGTTATGAACTGAGGCAGCTCGGGAACATTGTCAATCAAGTGTGTTACAGAGTGTTGTACTATATTTTAGTGAAGTGTAAGGCTTTCCAAAGCTGCCGAAAGTGTTTCTTTCTCTATTTCAATGGTATTCTGCCTTGGATAACACACATTTACCACTCTAGTCTCCTTTAAGTAAAGAATATAGGATTCATACAGTGTTTCATGTGATCCTAACTCGAATTAAGGATTTCCCGGATCTTAGCTACCTTTACTACACTAAGAACTGACTGGAGAATCTCTTTGAGCTGTTCTAAACAAGTTCTCATCTGTTTCCAGTCATTTTGTCTGAATTATCCATGTTTTCATGTAGTTTCCTATATTCTGCCTTATGGACCAAGTATAAGCTTTGCCCACTTTATCAAACAACTTCCTACACACTGTTATGAACTGAGGCAGCTCGGGAACATTGTCTCTCAACTGTGTTATAGAGTGTAGTACTACATTTCAGTGAAGTGTAAGGCTTTCCAAAGCTGCCAAACGTGTTTCTTTCTCTATTTCAATGGTATTCTGCCTTGTAAAACACACATTTACCACTCAAGTGTCCTTGAAGTAAAGAATATAGGATTCCTACAGTGTTTCAAGTCATCTTAACTGAAATTAAGGATTTCCCGGATCTTAGCTACCTTTTCTACACTAAGAACTGATTTGGAGAATCTCTTTCAGCATTTCTAAACAAGTTCTCATCTGTTTCCAGTCATTTTCTCTGAATTATCCATGTTTTCATGTAGTTTCCTATATTCTGCCTTCTGGTCCAAGTATAAGCTTTGCCCACTTTATCAAACAACTTACTACACACTGTTATGAACTGAGGCAGCTCGGGAACATTGTCTGTCAACTGTGTTATAGAGTGTAGTACTACATTTCAGTGAAGTGTAATGCTTTCCAAAGCTGCCAAACGTGTTTAATTCTCTATTTCAATGGTATTCTACCTTGTATAACACACATTTAGCACTCTAGTCTACTTTAAGTAAAGAATATAGGATTCATACAGTGTTTCATGTGATCTTTACTCGAATTAAGGATTTCCCGGATCTTAGCTACATTTACTACAATAAGAACTGACTGGAGAATCTCTTTGAGCTGTTCTAAACAAGTTCTCATCTGTTTACAGTCATTTTCTCTGAATTATCCATGTTTTCATGTAGTTTCCTATATTCTGCCTTCTGTTCCAAGTATAAGCTTTTTCCACTTTATCAAACAACTTCCTACACACTGTTATGAACTGAGGCAGCTTGGGAACATTGTCTCTCAACTGTGTTACAGAGTGTAGTACTACATTTCAGTGAAGTGTATGGCTTTCCAAAGCTGCCGAAAGTGTTTCTTTCTCTATTTCAATGGTATTCTGCCTTGTATAACACACATTTACCACTCTAGTCTCCTTTAAGTAAAGAATATAGGATTCATAGAGTGTTTCAAGTCATCTTAACTTGAATTAAGGATTTCCCGGATCTTAGCTACCTTTTCTACACTAAGAAATGATTTGGAGAATCTCTTTCAGCTGTTCTAAACAAGTTATCTCTTTACAGTCATTTTCTCTGAATTATCCATGTTTTCATGTAGTTTCCTATATTCTGCCTTCTGGACCAAGTATAAGCTTTGCCCACTTTATCAAACAACTTCCTACACACTGTTATGAACTGAGGCAGCTCGGGAACATTGTCAATCAAGTGTGTTACAGAGTGTTGTACTATATTTTAGTGAAGTGTAAGGCTTTCCAAAGCTGCCGAAAGTGTTTCTTTCTCTATTTCAATGGTATTCTGCCTTGGATAACACACATTTACCACTCTAGTCTCCTTTAAGTAAAGAATATAGGATTCATACAGTGTTTCATGTGATCCTAACTCGAATTAAGGATTTCCCGGATCTTAGCTACCTTTACTTCACTACGAACTGACTGGAGAATCTCTTTGAGCTGTTCTAAACAAGTTCTCATCTGTTTCCAGTCATTTTGTCTGAATTATCCATGTTTTCATGTAGTTTCCTATATTCTGCCTTCTGGACCAAGTATAAGCTTTGCCCACTTTATCAAACAACTTCCTACACACTGTCATGAACTGAGGCAGCTCGGGAACATTGTCTCTCAACTGTGTTATAGAGTGTAGTACTACATTTCAGTGAAGTGTAAGGCTTTCCAAAGCTGCCAAACGTGTTTCTTTCTCTATTTCAATGGTATTCTGCCTTGTAAAACACACATTTACCACTCAAGTGTCCTTGAAGTAAAGAATATAGGATTCCTACAGTGTTTCAAGTCATCTTAACTGAAATTAAGGATTTCCCGGATCTTAGCTACCTTTTCTACACTAAGAACTGATTTGGAGAATCTCTTTCAGCATTTCTAAACAAGTTCTCATCTGTTTCCAGTCATTTTCTCTGAATTATCCATGTTTTCATGTAGTTTCCTATATTCTGCCTTCTGGTCCAAGTATAAGCTTTGCCCACTTTATCAAACAACTTCCTACACACTGTTATGAACTGAGGCAGCTCGGGAACATTGTCTGTCAACTGTGTTATAGAGTGTAGTACTACATTTCAGTGAAGTGTAATGCTTTCCAAAGCTGCCAAACGTGTTTAATTCTCTATTTCAATGGTATTCTACCTTGTATAACACACATTTAGCACTCTAGTCTACTTTAAGTAAAGAATATAGGATTCATACAGTGTTTCATGTGATCTTAACTCGAATTAAGGATTTCCCGGATCTTAGCTACATTTACTACAATAAGAACTGACTGGAGAATCTCTTTGAGCTGTTCTAAACAAGTTCTCATCTGTTTACAGTCATTTTCTCTGAATTATCCATGTTTTCATGTAGTTTCCTATATTCTGCCTTCTGGACCAAGTATAAGCTTTGCCCAGGTTATCAAACAACTTCCTACACACTGTTATGAACTGAGGCATCTCGGGAACATTGTCTCTCAACTGTGTTATAGAGTGTAGTACTACATTTCAGTGAAGTATAAGGCTTTCCAAAGCTGCCGAACGTGTTTCTTTCTCTATTTCAATGGTATTCTGCCTTGTATAACACACATTTACCACTCTAGTCTCCTTTAAGTAAAGAATATAGGATTCATACAGTGTTTCATGTCATCTTAACTCGAAATAAGGATTTCCCGTATCTTAGCTACATTTACTACAATAAGAACTGACTGGAGAATCTCTTTGAGCTGTTCTAAACAAGTTCTCATCTGTTTACAGTCATTTTCTCTGAATTATCCATGTTTTCATGTAGTTTCCTATATTCTGCCTTCTGTTCCAAGTATAAGCTTTTTCCACTTTATCAAACAACTTCCTACACACTGTTATGAACTGAGGCAGCTTGGGAACATTGTCTCTCAACTGTGTTACAGAGTGTAGTACTACATTTCAGTGAAGTGTATGGCTTTCCAAAGCTGCCGAAAGTGTTTCTTTCTCTATTTCAATGGTATTCTGCCTTGTATAACACACATTTACCACTCTAGTCTCCTTTAAGTAAAGAATATAGGATTCATAGAGTGTTTCAAGTCATCTTAACTTGAATTAAGGATTTCCCGGATCTTAGCTACCTTTTCTACACTAAGAAATGATTTGGAGAATCTCTTTCAGCTGTTCTAAACAAGTTATCTGTTTACAGTCATTTTCTCTGAATTATCCATGTTTTCATGTAGTTTCCTATATTCTGCCTTCTGGACCAAGTATAAGCTTTGCCCACTTTATCAAACAACTTCCTACACACTGTTATGAACTGAGGCAGCTCGGGAACATTGTCAATCAAGTGTGTTACAGAGTGTTGTACTATATTTTAGTGAAGTGTAAGGCTTTCCAAAGCTGCCGAAAGTGTTTCTTTCTCTATTTCAATGGTATTCTGCCTTGGATAACACACATTTACCACTCTAGTCTCCTTTAAGTAAAGAATATAGGATTCATACAGTGTTTCATGTGATCCTAACTCGAATTAAGGATTTCCCGGATCTTAGCTACCTTTACTACACTAAGAACTGACTGGAGAATCTCTTTGAGCTGTTCTAAACAAGTTCTCATCTGTTTCCAGTCATTTTGTCTGAATTATCCATGTTTTCATGTAGTTTCCTATATTCTGCCTTCTGGACCAAGTATAAGCTTTGCCCACTTTATCAAACAACATCCTACACACTGTTATGAACTGAGGCAGCTCGGGAACATTGTCTCTCAACTGTGTTATAGAGTGTAGTACTACATTTCAGTGAAGTGTAAGGCTTTCCAAAGCTGCCAAACGTGTTTCTTTCTCTATTTCAATGGTATTCTGCCTTGTAAAACACACATTTACCACTCAAGTGTCCTTGAAGTAAAGAATATAGGATTCCTACAGTGTTTCAAGTCATCTTAACTGAAATTAAGGATTTCCCGGATCTTAGCTACCTTTTCTACACTAAGAACTGATTTGGAGAATCTCTTTCAGCATTTCTAAACAAGTTCTCATCTGTTTCCAGTCATTTTCTCTGAATTATCCATGTTTTCATGTAGTTTCCTATATTCTGCCTTCTGGTCCAAGTATAAGCTTTGCCCACTTTATCAAACAACTTCCTACACACTGTTATGAACTGAGGCAGCTCGGGAACATTGTCTGTCAACTGTGTTATAGAGTGTAGTACTACATTTCAGTGAAGTGTAATGCTTTCCAAAGCTGCCAAACGTGTTTAATTCTCTATTTCAATGGTATTCTACCTTGTATAACACACATTTAGCACTCTAGTCTACTTTAAGTAAAGAATATAGGATTCATACAGTGTTTCATGTGATCTTAACTCGAATTAAGGATTTCCCGGATCTTAGCTACATTTACTACAATAAGAACTGACTGGAGAATCTCTTTGAGCTGTTCTAAACAAGTTCTCATCTGTTTACAGTCATTTTCTCTGAATTATCCATGTTTTCATGTAGTTTCCTATATTCTGCCTTCTGGACCAAGTATAAGCTTTGCCCAGGTTATCAAACAACTTCCTACACACTGTTATGAACTGAGGCATCTCGGGAACATTGTCTCTCAACTGTGTTATAGAGTGTAGTACTACATTTCAGTGAAGTATAAGGCTTTCCAAAGCTGCCGAACGTGTTTCTTTCTCTATTTCAATGGTATTCTGCCTTGTATAACACACATTTACCACTCTAGTGTCCTTTAAGTAAAGAATATAGGATTCATACAGTGTTTCATGTCATCTTAACTCGAAATAAGGATTTCCCGTATCTTAGCTACATTTACTACAATAAGAACTGACTGGAGAATCTCTTTGAGCTGTTCTAAACAAGTTCTCATCTGTTTACAGTCATTTTCTCTGAATTATCCATGTTTTCATGTAGTTTCCTATATTCTGCCTTCTGTTCCAAGTATAAGCTTTTTCCACTTTATCAAACAACTTCCTACACACTGTTATGAACTGAGGCAGCTTGGGAACATTGTCTCTCAACTGTGTTACAGAGTGTAGTACTACATTTCAGTTAAGTGTATGGCTTTCCAAAGCTGCCGAAAGTGTTTCTTTCTCTATTTCAATGGTATTCTGCCTTGTATAACACACATTTACCACTCTAGTCTCCTTTAAGTAAAGAATATAGGATTCATAGAGTGTTTCAAGTCATCTTAACTTGAATTAAGGATTTCCCGGATCTTAGCTACCTTTTCTACACTAAGAAATGATTTGGAGAATCTCTTTCAGCTGTTCTAAACAAGTTATCTGTTTACAGTCATTTTCTCTGAATTATCCATGTTTTCATGTAGTTTCCTATATTCTGCCTTCTGGACCAAGTATAAGCTTTGCCCACTTTATCAAACAACTTCCTACACACTGTTATGAACTGAGGCAGCTCGGGAACATTGTCAATCAAGTGTGTTACAGAGTGTTGTACTATATTTTAGTGAAGTGTAAGGCTTTCCAAAGCTGCCGAAAGTGTTTCTTTCTCTATTTCAATGGTATTCTGCCTTGGATAACACACATTTACCACTCTAGTCTCCTTTAAGTAAAGAATATAGGATTCATACAGTGTTTCATGTGATCCTAACTCGAATTAAGGATTTCCCGGATCTTAGCTACCTTTACTACACTAAGAACTGACTGGAGAATCTCTTTGAGCTGTTCTAAACAAGTTCTCATCTGTTTACAGTCATTTTCTCTGAATTATCCATGTTTTCATGTAGTTTCCTATATTCTGCCTTCTGGACCAAGTATAAGCTTTGCCCACTTTATCAAACAACTTCCTACACACTGTTATGAACTTAGGCAGCTCGGGAACATTGTCTCTCAACTGTGTTATAGAGTGTAGTACTACATTTCAGTGAAGTGTAAGGCTTTCCAAAGCTGCCAAACGTGTTTAATTCTCTATTTCAATGGTATTCTACCTTGTATAACACACATTTAGCACTCTAGTCTCCTTTAAGTAAAGAATATAGGATTCATACAGTGTTTCATGTGATCTTAACTCGAATTAAGGATTTCCCGGATCTTAGCTACATTTACTACAATAAGAACTGACTGGAGAATCTCTTTGAGCTGTTCTAAACAAGTTCTCATCTGTTTACAGTCATTTTCTCTGAATTATCCATGTTTTCATGTAGTTTCCTATATTCTGCCTTCTGTTCCAAGTATAAGCTTTTTCCACTTTATCAAACAACTTCCTACACACTGTTATGAACTGAGGCAGCTTGGGAACATTGTCTCTCAACTGTGTTACAGAGTGTAGTACTACATTTCAGTGAAGTGTATGGCTTTCCAAAGCTGCCGAAAGTGTTTCTTTCTCTATTTCAATGGTATTCTGCCTTGTATAACACACATTTACCACTCTAGTCTCCTTTAAGTAAAGAATATAGGATTCATAGAGTGTTTCAAGTCATCTTAACTTGAATTAAGGATTTCCCGGATCTTAGCTACCTTTTCTACACTAAGAAATGATTTGGAGAATCTCTTTCAGCTGTTCTAAACAAGTTATCTGTTTACAGTCATTTTCTCTGAATTATCCATGTTTTCATGTAGTTTCCTATATTCTGCCTTCTGGACCAAGTATAAGCTTTGCCCACTTTATCAAACAACTTCCTACACACTGTTATGAACTGAGGCAGCTCGGGAACATTGTCAATCAAGTGTGTTACAGAGTGTTGTACTATATTTTAGTGAAGTGTAAGGCTTTCCAAAGCTGCCGAAAGTGTTTCTTTCTCTATTTCAATGGTATTCTGCCTTGGATAACACACATTTACCACTCTAGTCTCCTTTAAGTAAAGAATATAGGATTCATAGAGTGTTTCAAGTCATCTTAACTTGAATTAAGGATTTCCCGGATCTTAGCTACCTTTTCTACACTAAGAAATGATTTGGAGAATCTCTTTCAGCCGTTCTAAACAAGTTATCTGTTTACAGTCATTTTCTCTGAATTATCCATGTTTTCATGTAGTTTCCTATATTCTGCCTTCTGGACCAAGTATAAGCTTTGCCCACTTTATCAAACAACTTCCTACACACTGTTATGAACTGAGGCAGCTCGGGAACATTGTCAATCAAGTGTGTTACAGAGTGTTGTACTATATTTTAGTGAAGTGTAAGGCTTTCCAAAGCTGCCGAAAGTGTTTCTTTCTCTATTTCAATGGTATTCTGCCTTGGATAACACACATTTACCACTCTAGTCTCCTTTAAGTAAAGAATATGGGATTCATACAGTGTTTCATGTGATCCTAACTCGAATTAAGGATTTCCCGGATCTTAGCTACCTTTACTTCACTACGAACTGACTGGAGAATCACTTTGAGCTGTTCTAAACAAGTTCTCATCTGTTTCCAGTCATTTTGTCTGAATTATCCATGTTTTCATGTAGTTTCCTATATTCTGCCTTCTGGACCAAGTATAAGCTTTGCCCACTTTATCAAACAACTTCCTACACACTGTTATGAACTGAGGCAGCTCGGGAACATTGTCTCTCAACTGTGTTATAGAGTGTAGTACTACATTTCAGTGAAGTGTAAGGCTTTCCAAAGCTGCCAAACGTGTTTCTTTCTCTATTTCAATGGTATTCTGCCTTGTAAAACACACATTTACCACTCAAGTGTCCTTGAAGTAAAGAATATAGGATTCCTACAGTGTTTCAAGTCATCTTAACTGAAATTAAGGATTTCCCGGATCTTAGCTACCTTTTCTACACTAAGAACTGATTTGGAGAATCTCTTTCAGCATTTCTAAACAAGTTCTCATCTGTTTCCAGTCATTTTCTCTGAATTATCCATGTTTTCATGTAGTTTCCTATATTCTGCCTTCTGGTCCAAGTATAAGCTTTGCCCACTTTATCAAACAACTTCCTACACACTGTTATGAACTGAGGCAGCTCGGGAACATTGTCTGTCAACTGTGTTATAGAGTGTAGTACTACATTTCAGTGAAGTGTAATGCTTTCCAAAGCTGCCAAACGTGTTTAATTCTCTATTTCAATGGTATTCTACCTTGTATAACACACATTTAGCACTCTAGTCTACTTTAAGTAAAGAATATAGGATTCATACAGTGTTTCATGTGATCTTAACTCGAATTAAGGATTTCCCGGATCTTAGCTACATTTACTACAATAAGAACTGACTGGAGAATCTCTTTGAGCTGTTCTAAACAAGTTCTCATCTGTTTACAGTCATTTTCTCTGAATTATCCATGTTTTCATGTAGTTTCCTATATTCTGCCTTCTGGACCAAGTATAAGCTTTGCCCAGGTTATCAAACAACTTCCTACACACTGTTATGAACTGAGGCATCTCGGGAACATTGTCTCTCAACTGTGTTATAGAGTGTAGTACTACATTTCAGTGAAGTATAAGGCTTTCCAAAGCTGCCGAACGTGTTTCTTTCTCTATTTCAATGGTATTCTGCCTTGTATAACACACATTTACCACTCTAGTCTCCTTTAAGTAAAGAATATAGGATTCATACAGTGTTTCATGTCATCTTAACTCGAAATAAGGATTTCCCGTATCTTAGCTACATTTACTACAATAAGAACTGACTGGAGAATCTCTTTGAGCTGTTCTAAACAAGTTCTCATCTGTTTACAGTCATTTTCTCTGAATTATCCATGTTTTCATGTAGTTTCCTATATTCTGCCTTCTGTTCCAAGTATAAGCTTTTTCCACTTTATCAAACAACTTCCTACACACTGTTATGAACTGAGGCAGCTTGGGAACATTGTCTCTCAACTGTGTTACAGAGTGTAGTACTACATTTCAGTGAAGTGTATGGCTTTCCAAAGCTGCCGAAAGTGTTTCTTTCTCTATTTCAATGGTATTCTGCCTTGTATAACACACATTTACCACTCTAGTCTCCTTTAAGTAAAGAATATAGGATTCATAGAGTGTTTCAAGTCATCTTAACTTGAATTAAGGATTTCCCGGATCTTAGCTACCTTTTCTACACTAAGAAATGATTTGGAGAATCTCTTTCAGCTGTTCTAAACAAGTTATCTGTTTACAGTCATTTTCTCTGAATTATCCATGTTTTCATGTAGTTTCCTATATTCTGCCTTCTGGACCAAGTATAAGCTTTGCCCACTTTATCAAACAACTTCCTACACACTGTTATGAACTGAGGCAGCTCGGGAACATTGTCAATCAAGTGTGTTACAGAGTGTTGTACTATATTTTAGTGAAGTGTAAGGCTTTCCAAAGCTGCCGAAAGTGTTTCTTTCTCTATTTCAATGGTATTCTGCCTTGGATAACACACATTTACCACTCTAGTCTCCTTTAAGTAAAGAATATAGGATTCATACAGTGTTTCATGTGATCCTAACTCGAATTAAGGATTTCCCGGATCTTAGCTACCTTTACTACACTAAGAACTGACTGGAGAATCTCTTTGAGCTGTTCTAAACAAGTTCTCATCTGTTTACAGTCATTTTCTCTGAATTATCCATGTTTTCATGTAGTTTCCTATATTCTGCCTTCTGGACCAAGTATAAGCTTTGCCCACTTTATCAAACAACTTCCTACACACTGTTATGAACTTAGGCAGCTCGGGAACATTGTCTCTCAACTGTGTTATAGAGTGTAGTACTACATTTCAGTGAAGTGTAAGGCTTTCCAAAGCTGCCAAACGTGTTTAATTCTCTATTTCAATGGTATTCTACCTTGTATAACACACATTTAGCACTCTAGTCTCCTTTAAGTAAAGAATATAGGATTCATACAGTGTTTCATGTGATCTTAACTCGAATTAAGGATTTCCCGGATCTTAGCTACATTTACTACAATAAGAACTGACTGGAGAATCTCTTTGAGCTGTTCTAAACAAGTTCTCATCTGTTTACAGTCATTTTCTCTGAATTATCCATGTTTTCATGTAGTTTCCTATATTCTGCCTTCTGGACCAAGTATAAGCTTTGCCCAGGTTATCAAACAACTTCCTACACACTGTTATGAACTGAGGCATCTCGGGAACATTGTCTCTCAACTGTGTTATAGAGTGTAGTACTACATTTCAGTGAAGTATAAGGCTTTCCAAAGCTGCCGAACGTGTTTCTTTCTCTATTTCAATGGTATTCTGCCTTGTATAACACACATTTACCACTCTAGTCTCCTTTAAGTAAAGAATATAGGATTCATACAGTGTTTCATGTCATCTTAACTCGAAATAAGGATTTCCCGTATCTTAGCTACATTTACTACAATAAGAACTGACTGGAGAATCTCTTTGAGCTGTTCTAAACAAGTTCTCATCTGTTTACAGTCATTTTCTCTGAATTATCCATGTTTTCATGTAGTTTCCTATATTCTGCCTTCTGTTCCAAGTATAAGCTTTTTCCACTTTATCAAACAACTTCCTACACACTGTTATGAACTGAGGCAGCTTGGGAACATTGTCTCTCAACTGTGTTACAGAGTGTAGTACTACATTTCAGTGAAGTGTATGGCTTTCCAAAGCTGCCGAAAGTGTTTCTTTCTCTATTTCAATGGTATTCTGCCTTGTATAACACACATTTACCACTCTAGTCTCCTTTAAGTAAAGAATATAGGATTCATAGAGTGTTTCAAGTCATCTTAACTTGAATTAAGGATTTCCCGGATCTTAGCTACCTTTTCTACACTAAGAAATGATTTGGAGAATCTCTTTCAGCTGTTCTAAACAAGTTATCTGTTTACAGTCATTTTCTCTGAATTATCCATGTTTTCATGTAGTTTCCTATATTCTGCCTTCTGGACCAAGTATAAGCTTTGCCCACTTTATCAAACAACTTCCTACACACTGTTATGAACTGAGGCAGCTCGGGAACATTGTCAATCAAGTGTGTTACAGAGTGTTGTACTATATTTTAGTGAAGTGTAAGGCTTTCCAAAGCTGCCGAAAGTGTTTCTTTCTCTATTTCAATGGTATTCTGCCTTGGATAACACACATTTACCACTCTAGTCTCCTTTAAGTAAAGAATATGGGATTCATACAGTGTTTCATGTGATCCTAACTCGAATTAAGGATTTCCCGGATCTTAGCTACCTTTACTTCACTACGAACTGACTGGAGAATCTCTTTGAGCTGTTCTAAACAAGTTCTCATCTGTTTCCAGTCATTTTGTCTGAATTATCCATGTTTTCATGTAGTTTCCTATATTCTGCCTTCTGGACCAAGTATAAGCTTTGCCCACTTTATCAAACAACTTCCTACACACTGTTATGAACTGAGGCAGCTCGGGAACATTGTCTCTCAACTGTGTTATAGAGTGTAGTACTACATTTCAGTGAAGTGTAAGGCTTTCCAAAGCTGCCAAACGTGTTTCTTTCTCTATTTCAATGGTATTCTGCCTTGTAAAACACACATTTACCACTCAAGTGTCCTTGAAGTAAAGAATATAGGATTCCTACAGTGTTTCAAGTCATCTTAACTGAAATTAAGGATTTCCCGGATCTTAGCTACCTTTTCTACACTAAGAACTGATTTGGAGAATCTCTTTCAGCATTTCTAAACAAGTTCTCATCTGTTTCCAGTCATTTTCTCTGAATTATCCATGTTTTCATGTAGTTTCCTATATTCTGCCTTCTGGTCCAAGTATAAGCTTTGCCCACTTTATCAAACAACTTCCTACACACTGTTATGAACTGAGGCATCTCGGGAACATTGTCTGTCAACTGTGTTATAGAGTGTAGTACTACATTTCAGTGAAGTGTAATGCTTTCCAAAGCTGCCAAACGTGTTTAATTCTCTATTTCAATGGTATTCTACCTTGTATAACACACATTTAGCACTCTAGTCTACTTTAAGTAAAGAATATAGGATTCATACAGTGTTTCATGTGATCTTAACTCGAATTAAGGATTTCCCGGATCTTAGCTACATTTACTACAATAAGAACTGACTGGAGAATCTCTTTGAGCTGTTCTAAACAAGTTCTCATCTGTTTACAGTCATTTTCTCTGAATTATCCATGTTTTCATGTAGTTTCCTATATTCTGCCTTCTGTTCCAAGTATAAGCTTTTTCCACTTTATCAAACAACTTCCTACACACTGTTATGAACTGAGGCAGCTTGGGAACATTGTCTCTCAACTGTGTTACAGAGTGTAGTACTACATTTCAGTGAAGTGTATGGCTTTCCAAAGCTGCCGAAAGTGTTTCTTTCTCTATTTCAATGGTATTCTGCCTTGCATAACACACATTTACCACTCTAGTCTCCTTTAAGTAAAGAATATAGGATTCATAGAGTGTTTCAAGTCATCTTAACTTGAATTAAGGATTTCCCGGATCTTAGCTACCTTTTCTACACTAAGAAATGATTTGGAGAATCTCTTTCAGCTGTTCTAAACAAGTTATCTGTTTACAGTCATTTTCTCTGAATTATCCATGTTTTCATGTAGTTTCCTATATTCTGCCTTCTGGACCAAGTATAAGCTTTGCCCACTTTATCAAACAACTTCCTACACACTGTTATGAACTGAGGCAGCTCGGGAACATTGTCAATCAAGTGTGTTACAGAGTGTTGTACTATATTTTAGTGAAGTGTAAGGCTTTCCAAAGCTGCCGAAAGTGTTTCTTTCTCTATTTCAATGGTATTCTGCCTTGGATAACACACATTTACCACTCTAGTCTCCTTTAAGTAAAGAATATAGGATTCATACAGTGTTTCATGTGATCCTAACTCGAATTAAGGATTTCCCGGATCTTAGCTACCTTTACTACACTAAGAACTGACTGGAGAATCTCTTTGAGCTGTTCTAAACAAGTTCTCATCTGTTTACAGTCATTTTCTCTGAATTATCCATGTTTTCATGTAGTTTCCTATATTCTGCCTTCTGGACCAAGTATAAGCTTTGCCCACTTTATCAAACAACTTCCTACACACTGTTATGAACTTAGGCAGCTCGGGAACATTGTCTCTCAACTGTGTTATAGAGTGTAGTACTACATTTCAGTGAAGTGTAAGGCTTTCCAAAGCTGCCAAACGTGTTTAATTCTCTATTTCAATGGTATTCTACCTTGTATAACACACATTTAGCACTCTAGTCTCCTTTAAGTAAAGAATATAGGATTCATACAGTGTTTCATGTGATCTTAACTCGAATTAAGGATTTCCCGGATCTTAGCTACATTTACTACAATAAGAACTGACTGGAGAATCTCTTTGAGCTGTTCTAAACAAGTTCTCATCTGTTTACAGTCATTTTCTCTGAATTATCCATGTTTTCATGTAGTTTCCTATATTCTGCCTTCTGGACCAAGTATAAGCTTTGCCCAGGTTATCAAACAACTGCCTACACACTGTTATGAACTGAGGCATCTCGGGAACATTGTCTCTCAACTGTGTTATAGAGTGTAGTACTACATTTCAGTGAAGTATAAGGCTTTCCAAAGCTGCCGAACGTGTTTCTTTCTCTATTTCAATGGTATTCTGCCTTGTATAACACACATTTACCACTCTAGTCTCCTTTAAGTAAAGAATATAGGATTCATACAGTGTTTCATGTCATCTTAACTCGAAATAAGGATTTCCCGTATCTTAGCTACATTTACTACAATAAGAACTGACTGGAGAATCTCTTTGAGCTGTTCTAAACAAGTTCTCATCTGTTTACAGTCATTTTCTCTGAATTATCCATGTTTTCATGTAGTTTCCTATATTCTGCCTTCTGTTCCAAGTATAAGCTTTTTCCACTTTATCAAACAACTTCCTACACACTGTTATGAACTGAGGCAGCTTGGGAACATTGTCTCTCAACTGTGTTACAGAGTGTAGTACTACATTTCAGTGAAGTGTATGGCTTTCCAAAGCTGCCGAAAGTGTTTCTTTCTCTATTTCAATGGTATTCTGCCTTGTATAACACACATTTACCACTCTAGTCTCCTTTAAGTAAAGAATATAGGATTCATAGAGTGTTTCAAGTCATCTTAACTTGAATTAAGGATTTCCCGGATCTTAGCTACCTTTTCTACACTAAGAAATGATTTGGAGAATCTCTTTCAGCTGTTCTAAACAAGTTATCTGTTTACAGTCATTTTCTCTGAATTATCCATGTTTTCATGTAGTTTCCTATATTCTGCCTTCTGGACCAAGTATAAGCTTTGCCCACTTTATCAAACAACTTCCTACACACTGTTATGAACTGAGGCAGCTCGGGAACATTGTCAATCAAGTGTGTTACAGAGTGTTGTACTATATTTTAGTGAAGTGTAAGGCTTTCCAAAGCTGCCGAAAGTGTTTCTTTCTCTATTTCAATGGTATTCTGCCTTGGATAACACACATTTACCACTCTAGTCTCCTTTAAGTAAAGAATATAGGATTCATACAGTGTTTCATGTGATCCTAACTCGAATTAAGGATTTCCCGGATCTTAGCTACCTTTACTTCACTACGAACTGACTGGAGAATCTCTTTGAGCTGTTCTAAACAAGTTCTCATCTGTTTCCAGTCATTTTGTCTGAATTATCCATGTTTTCATGTAGTTTCCTATATTCTGCCTTCTGGACCAAGTATAAGCTTTGCCCACTTTATCAAACAACTTCCTACACACTGTTATGAACTGAGGCAGCTTGGGAACATTGTCTCTCAACTGTGTTATAGAGTGTAGTACTACATTTCAGTGAAGTGTAAGGCTTTCCAAAGCTGCCAAACGTGTTTCTTTCTCTATTTCAATGGTATTCTGCCTTGTAAAACACACATTTACCACTCAAGTGTCCTTGAAGTAAAGAATATAGGATTCCTACAGTGTTTCAAGTCATCTTAACTGAAATTAAGGATTTCCCGGATATTAGCTACCTTTTCTACACTAAGAACTGATTTGGAGAATCTCTTTCAGCATTTCTAAACAAGTTCTCATCTGTTTCCAGTCATTTTCTCTGAATTATCCATGTTTTCATGTAGTTTCCTATATTCTGCCTTCTGGTCCAAGTATAAGCTTTGCCCACTTTATCAAACAACTTCCTACACACTGTTATGAACTGAGGCAGCTCGGGAACATTGTCTGTCAACTGTGTTATAGAGTGTAGTACTACATTTCAGTGAAGTGTAATGCTTTCCAAAGCTGCCAAACGTGTTTAATTCTCTATTTCAATGGTATTCTACCTTGTATAACACACATTTAGCACTCTAGTCTACTTTAAGTAAAGAATATAGGATTCATACAGTGTTTCATGTGATCTTAACTCGAATTAAGGATTTCCCGGATCTTAGCTACATTTACTACAATAAGAACTGACTGGAGAATCTCTTTGAGCTGTTCTAAACAAGTTCTCATCTGTTTACAGTCATTTTCTCTGAATTATCCATGTTTTCATGTAGTTTCCTATATTCTGCCTTCTGTTCCAAGTATAAGCTTTTTCCACTTTATCAAACAACTTCCTACACACTGTTATGAACTGAGGCAGCTTGGGAACATTGTCTCTCAACTGTGTTACAGAGTGTAGTACTACATTTCAGTGAAGTGTATGGCTTTCCAAAGCTGCCGAAAGTGTTTCTTTCTCTATTTCAATGGTATTCTGCCTTGCATAACACACATTTACCACTCTAGTCTCCTTTAAGTAAAGAATATAGGATTCATAGAGTGTTTCAAGTCATCTTAACTTGAATTAAGGATTTCCCGGATCTTAGCTACCTTTTCTACACTAAGAAATGATTTGGAGAATCTCTTTCAGCTGTTCTAAACAAGTTATCTGTTTACAGTCATTTTCTCTGAATTATCCATGTTTTCATGTAGTTTCCTATATTCTGCCTTCTGGACCAAGTATAAGCTTTGCCCACTTTATCAAACAACTTCCTACACACTGTTATGAACTGAGGCAGCTCGGGAACATTGTCAATCAAGTGTGTTACAGAGTGTTGTACTATATTTTAGTGAAGTGTAAGGCTTTCCAAAGCTGCCGAAAGTGTTTCTTTCTCTATTTCAATGGTATTCTGCCTTGGATAACACACATTTACCACTCTAGTCTCCTTTAAGTAAAGAATATAGGATTCATACAGTGTTTCATGTGATCCTAACTCGAATTAAGGATTTCCCGTATCTTAGCAACCTTTACTACACTAAGAACTGACTGGAGAATCTCTTTGAGCTGTTCTAAACAAGTTCTCATCTGTTTACAGTCATTTTCTCTGAATTATCCATGTTTTCATGTAGTTTCCTATATTCTGCCTTCTGGACCAAGTATAAGCTTTGCCCACTTTATCAAACAACTTCCTACACACTGTTATGAACTTAGGCAGCTCGGGAACATTGTCTCTCAACTGTGTTATAGAGTGTAGTACTACATTTCAGTGAAGTGTAAGGCTTTCCAAAGCTGCCAAACGTGTTTAATTCTCTATTTCAATGGTATTCTACCTTGTATAACACACATTTAGCACTCTAGTCTCCTTTAAGTAAAGAATATAGGATTCATACAGTGTTTCATGTGATCTTAACTCGAATTAAGGATTTCCCGGATCTTAGCTACATTTACTACAATAAGAACTGACTGGAGAATCTCTTTGAGCTGTTCTAAACAAGTTCTCATCTGTTTACAGTCATTTTCTCTGAATTATCCATGTTTTCATGTAGTTTCCTATATTCTGCCTTCTGGACCAAGTATAAGCTTTGCCCAGGTTATCAAACAACTGCCTACACACTGTTATGAACTGAGGCATCTCGGGAACATTGTCTCTCAACTGTGTTATAGAGTGTAGTACTACATTTCAGTGAAGTATAAGGCTTTCCAAAGCTGCCGAACGTGTTTCTTTCTCTATTTCAATGGTATTCTGCCTTGTATAACACACATTTACCACTCTAGTCTCCTTTAAGTAAAGAATATAGGATTCATACAGTGTTTCATGTCATCTTAACTCGAAATAAGGATTTCCCGTATCTTAGCTACATTTACTACAATAAGAACTGACTGGAGAATCTCTTTGAGCTGTTCTAAACAAGTTCTCATCTGTTTACAGTCATTTTCTCTGAATTATCCATGTTTTCATGTAGTTTCCTATATTCTGCCTTCTGTTCCAAGTATAAGCTTTTTCCACTTTATCAAACAACTTCCTACACACTGTTATGAACTGAGGCAGCTTGGGAACATTGTCTCTCAACTGTGTTACAGAGTGTAGTACTACATTTCAGTGAAGTGTATGGCTTTCCAAAGCTGCCGAAAGTGTTTCTTTCTCTATTTCAATGGTATTCTGCCTTGTATAACACACATTTACCACTCTAGTCTCCTTTAAGTAAAGAATATAGGATTCATAGAGTGTTTCAAGTCATCTTAACTTGAATTAAGGATTTCCCGGATCTTAGCTACCTTTTCTACACTAAGAAATGATTTGGAGAATCTCTTTCAGCTGTTCTAAACAAGTTATCTGTTTACAGTCATTTTCTCTGAATTATCCATGTTTTCATGTAGTTTCCTATATTCTGCCTTCTGGACCAAGTATAAGCTTTGCCCACTTTATCAAACAACTTCCTACACACTGTTATGAACTGAGGCAGCTCGGGAACATTGTCAATCAAGTGTGTTACAGAGTGTTGTACTATATTTTAGTGAAGTGTAAGGCTTTCCAAAGCTGCCGAAAGTGTTTCTTTCTCTATTTCAATGGTATTCTGCCTTGGATAACACACATTTACCACTCTAGTCTCCTTTAAGTAAAGAATATAGGATTCATACAGTGTTTCATGTGATCCTAACTCGAATTAAGGATTTCCCGGATCTTAGCTACCTTTACTTCACTACGAACTGACTGGAGAATCTCTTTGAGCTGTTCTAAACAAGTTCTCATCTGTTTCCAGTCATTTTGTCTGAATTATCCATGTTTTCATGTAGTTTCCTATATTCTGCCTTCTGGACCAAGTATAAGCTTTGCCCACTTTATCAAACAACTTCCTACACACTGTTATGAACTGAGGCAGCTCGGGAACATTGTCTCTCAACTGTGTTATAGAGTGTAGTACTACATTTCAGTGAAGTGTAAGGCTTTCCAAAGCTGCCAAACGTGTTTCTTTCTCTATTTCAATGGTATTCTGCCTTGTAAAACACACATTTACCACTCAAGTGTCCTTGAAGTAAAGAATATAGGATTCCTACAGTGTTTCAAGTCATCTTAACTGAAATTAAGGATTTCCCGGATCTTAGCTACCTTTTCTACACTAAGAACTGATTTGGAGAATCTCTTTCAGCATTTCTAAACAAGTTCTCATCTGTTTCCAGTCATTTTCTCTGAATTATCCATGTTTTCATGTAGTTTCCTATATTCTGCCTTCTGGTCCAAGTATAAGCTTTGCCCACTTTATCAAACAACTTCCTACACACTGTTATGAACTGAGGCAGCTCGGGAACATTGTCTGTCAACTGTGTTATAGAGTGTAGTACTACATTTCAGTGAAGTGTAATGCTTTCCAAAGCTGCCAAACGTGTTTAATTCTCTATTTCAATGGTATTCTACCTTGTATAACACACATTTAGCACTCTAGTCTACTTTAAGTAAAGAATATAGGATTCATACAGTGTTTCATGTGATCTTAACTCGAATTAAGGATTTCCCGGATCTTAGCTACATTTACTACAATAAGAACTGACTGGAGAATCTCTTTGAGCTGTTCTAAACAAGTTCTCATCTGTTTACAGTCATTTTCTCTGAATTATCCATGTTTTCATGTAGTTTCCTATATTCTGCCTTCTGTTCCAAGTATAAGCTTTTTCCACTTTATCAAACAACTTCCTACACACTGTTATGAACTGAGGCAGCTTGGGAACATTGTCTCTCAACTGTGTTACAGAGTGTAGTACTACATTTCAGTGAAGTGTATGGCTTTCCAAAGCTGCCGAAAGTGTTTCTTTCTCTATTTCAATGGTATTCTGCCTTGCATAACACACATTTACCACTCTAGTCTCCTTTAAGTAAAGAATATAGGATTCATAGAGTGTTTCAAGTCATCTTAACTTGAATTAAGGATTTCCCGGATCTTAGCTACCTTTTCTACACTAAGAAATGATTTGGAGAATCTCTTTCAGCTGTTCTAAACAAGTTATCTGTTTACAGTCATTTTCTCTGAATTATCCATGTTTTCATGTAGTTTCCTATATTCTGCCTTCTGGACCAAGTATAAGCTTTGCCCACTTTATCAAACAACTTCCTACACACTGTTATGAACTGAGGCAGCTCGGGAACATTGTCAATCAAGTGTGTTACAGAGTGTTGTACTATATTTTAGTGAAGTGTAAGGCTTTCCAAAGCTGCCGAAAGTGTTTCTTTCTCTATTTCAATGGTATTCTGCCTTGGATAACACACATTTACCACTCTAGTCTCCTTTAAGTAAAGAATATAGGATTCATACAGTGTTTCATGTGATCCTAACTCGAATTAAGGATTTCCCGGATCTTAGCTACCTTTACTACACTAAGAACTGACTGGAGAATCTCTTTGAGCTGTTCTAAACAAGTTCTCATCTGTTTACAGTCATTTTCTCTGAATTATCCATGTTTTCATGTAGTTTCCTATATTCTGCCTTCTGGACCAAGTATAAGCTTTGCCCACTTTATCAAACAACTTCCTACACACTGTTATGAACTTAGGCAGCTCGGGAACATTGTCTCTCAACTGTGTTATAGAGTGTAGTACTACATTTCAGTGAAGTGTAAGGCTTTCCAAAGCTGCCAAACGTGTTTAATTCTCTATTTCAATGGTATTCTACCTTGTATAACACACATTTAGCACTCTAGTCTCCTTTAAGTAAAGAATATAGGATTCATACAGTGTTTCATGTGATCTTAACTCGAATTAAGGATTTCCCGGATCTTAGCTACATTTACTACAATAAGAACTGACTGGAGAATCTCTTTGAGCTGTTCTAAACAAGTTCTCATCTGTTTACAGTCATTTTCTCTGAATTATCCATGTTTTCATGTAGTTTCCTATATTCTGCCTTCTGGACCAAGTATAAGCTTTGCCCAGGTTATCAAACAACTTCCTACACACTGTTATGAACTGAGGCATCTCGGGAACATTGTCTCTCAACTGTGTTATAGAGTGTAGTACTACATTTCAGTGAAGTATAAGGCTTTCCAAAGCTGCCGAACGTGTTTCTTTCTCTATTTCAATGGTATTCTGCCTTGTATAACACACATTTACCACTCTAGTCTCCTTTAAGTAAAGAATATAGGATTCATACAGTGTTTCATGTCATCTTAACTCGAAATAAGGATTTCCCGTATCTTAGCTACATTTACTACAATAAGAACTGACTGGAGAATCTCTTTGAGCTGTTCTAAACAAGTTCTCATCTGTTTACAGTCATTTTCTCTGAATTATCCATGTTTTCATGTAGTTTCCTATATTCTGCCTTCTGTTCCAAGTATAAGCTTTTTCCACTTTATCAAACAACTTCCTACACACTGTTATGAACTGAGGCAGCTTGGGAACATTGTCTCTCAACTGTGTTACAGAGTGTAGTACTACATTTCAGTGAAGTGTATGGCTTTCCAAAGCTGCCGAAAGTGTTTCTTTCTCTATTTCAATGGTATTCTGCCTTGTATAACACACATTTACCACTCTAGTCTCCTTTAAGTAAAGAATATAGGATTCATAGAGTGTTTCAAGTCATCTTAACTTGAATTAAGGATTTCCCGGATCTTAGCTACCTTTTCTACACTAAGAAATGATTTGGAGAATCTCTTTCAGCTCTTCTAAACAAGTTATCTGTTTACAGTCATTTTCTCTGAATTATCCATGTTTTCATGTAGTTTCCTATATTCTGCCTTCTGGACCAAGTATAAGCTTTGCCCACTTTATCAAACAACTTCCTACACACTGTTATGAACTGAGGCAGCTCGGGAACATTGTCAATCAAGTGTGTTACAGAGTGTTGTACTATATTTTAGTGAAGTGTAAGGCTTTCCAAAGCTGCCGAAAGTGTTTCTTTCTCTATTTCAATGGTATTCTGCCTTGGATAACACACATTTACCACTCTAGTCTCCTTTAAGTAAAGAATATAGGATTCATACAGTGTTTCATGTGATCCTAACTCGAATTAAGGATTTCCCGGATCTTAGCTACCTTTACTACACTAAGAACTGACTGGAGAATCTCTTTGAGCTGTTCTAAGCAAGTTCTCATCTGTTTACAGTCATTTTCTCTGAATTATCCATGTTTTCATGTAGTTTCCTATATTCTGCCTTCTGTTCCAAGTATAAGCTTTTTCCACTTTATCAAACAACTTCCTACACACTGTTATAAACTGAGGCAGCTTGGGTACATTGTCTCTCAACTGTGTTACAGAGTGTAGTACTACATTTCAGTGAAGTGTATGGCTTTCCAAAGCTGCCGAAAGTGTTTCTTTCTCTATTTCAATGGTATTCTGCCTTGCATAACACACATTTACCACTCTAGTCTCCTTTAAGTAAAGAATATAGGATTCATAGAGTGTTTCAAGTCATCTTAACTTGAATTAAGGATTTCCCGGATCTTAGCTACCTTTTCTACACTAAGAAATGATTTGGAGAATCTCTTTCAGCTGTTCTAAACAAGTTATCTGTTTACAGTCATTTTCTCTGAATTATCCATGTTTTCATGTAGTTTCCTATATTCTGCCTTCTGGACCAAGTATAAGCTTTGCCCACTTTATCAAACAACTTCCTACACACTGTTATGAACTGAGGCAGCTTGGGAACATTGTCAATCAAGTGTGTTACAGAGTGTTTTACTATATTTTAGTGAAGTGTAAGGCTTTCCAAAGCTGCCGAAAGTGTTTCTTTCTCTATTTCAATGGTATTCTGCCTTGGATAACACACATTTACCACTCTAGTCTCCTTTAAGTAAAGAATATAGGATTCATACAGTGTTTCATGTGATCCTAACTCGAATTAAGGATTTCCCGGACCTTAGCTACCTTTACTACACTAAGAACTGACTGGAGAATCTCTTTGAGCTGTTCTAAACAAGTTCTCATCTATTTACAGTCATTTTCTCTGAATTATCCATGTTTTCATGTAGTTTCCTATATTCTGCCTTCTGTTCCAAGTATAAGCTTTTTCCACTTTATCAAACAACTTCCTACACACTGTTATGAACTGAGGCAGCTTGGGTACATTGTCTCTCAACTGTGTTACAGAGTGTAGTACTACATTTCAGTGAAGTGTATGGCTTTCCAAAGCTGCCGAAAGTGTTTCTTTCTCTATTTCAATGGTATTCTGCCTTGCATAACACACATTTACCACTCTAGTCTCCTTTAAGTAAAGAATATAGGATTCATAGAGTGTTTCAAGTCATCTTAACTTGAATTAAGGATTTCCCGGATCTTAGCTACCTTTTCTACACTAAGAAATGATTTGGAGAATCTCTTTCAGCTGTTCTAAACAAGTTATCTGTTTACAGTCATTTTCTCTGAATTATCCATGTTTTCATGTAGTTTCCTATATTCTGCCTTCTGGACCAAGTATAAGCTTTGCCCACTTTATCAAACAACTTCCTACACACTGTTATGAACTGAGGCAGCTCGGGAACATTGTCAATCAAGTGTGTTACAGAGTGTTGTACTATATTTTAGTGAAGTGTAAGGCTTTCCAAAGCTGCCGAAAGTGTTTCTTTCTCTATTTCAATGGTATTCTGCCTTGGATAACACACATTTACCACTCTAGTCTCCTTTAAGTAAAGAATATAGGATTCATACAGTGTTTCATGTGATCCTAACTCGAATTAAGGATTTCCCGGATCTTAGCTACCTTTACTACACTAAGAACTGACTGGAGAATCTCTTTGAGCTGTTCTAAACAAGTTCTCATCTGTTTACAGTCATTTTCTCTGAATTATCCATGTTTTCATGTAGTTTCCTATATTCTGCCTTCTGGACCAAGTATAAGCTTTGCCCACTTTATCAAACAACCTCCTACACACTGTTATGAACTTAGGCAGCTCGGGAACATTGTCTCTCAACTGTGTTATAGAGTGTAGTACTACATTTCAGTGAAGTGTAAGGCTTTCCAAAGCTGCCAAACGTGTTTAATTCTCTATTTCAATGGTATTCTACCTTGTATAACACACATTTAGCACTCTAGTCTCCTTTAAGTAAAGAATATAGGATTCATACAGTGTTTCATGTGATCTTAACTCGAATTAAGGATTTCCCGGATCTTAGCTACATTTACTACAATAAGAACTGACTGGAGAATCTCTTTGAGCTGTTCTAAACAAGTTCTCATCTGTTTACAGTCATTTTCTCTGAATTATCCATGTTTTCATGTAGTTTCCTATATTCTGCCTTCTGGACCAAGTATAAGCTTTGCCCAGGTTATCAAACAACTTCCTACACACTGTTATGAACTGAGGCATCTCGGGAACATTGTCTCTCAACTGTGTTATAGAGTGTAGTACTACATTTCAGTGAAGTATAAGGCTTTCCAAAGCTGCCGAACGTGTTTCTTTCTCTATTTCAATGGTATTCTGCCTTGTATAACACACATTTACCACTCTAGTCTCCTTTAAGTAAAGAATATAGGATTCATACAGTGTTTCATGTCATCTTAACTCGAAATAAGGATTTCCCGTATCTTAGCTACATTTACTACAATAAGAACTGACTGGAGAATCTCTTTGAGCTGTTCTAAACAAGTTCTCATCTGTTTACAGTCATTTTCTCTGAATTATCCATGTTTTCATGTAGTTTCCTATATTCTGCCTTCTGTTCCAAGTATAAGCTTTTTCCACTTTATCAAACAACTTCCTACACACTGTTATGAACTGAGGCAGCTTGGGAACATTTTCTCTCAACTGTGTTACAGAGTGTAGTACTACATTTCAGTGAAGTGTATGGCTTTCCAAAGCTGCCGAAAGTGTTTCTTTCTCTATTTCAATGGTATTCTGCCTTGTATAACACACATTTACCACTCTAGTCTCCTTTAAGTAAAGAATATAGGATTCATAGAGTGTTTCAAGTCATCTTAACTTGAATTAAGGATTTCCCGGATCTTAGCTACCTTTTCTACACTAAGAAATGATTTGGAGAATCTCTTTCAGCTGTTCTAAACAAGTTATCTGTTTACAGTCATTTTCTCTGAATTATCCATGTTTTCATGTAGTTTCCTATATTCTGCCTTCTGGACCAAGTATAAGCTTTGCCCACTTTATCAAACAACTTCCTACACACTGTTATGAACTGAGGCAGCTCGGGAACATTGTCTGTCAACTGTGTTATAGAGTGTAGTACTACATTTCAGTGAAGTGTAATGCTTTCCAAAGCTGCCAAACGTGTTTAATTCTCTATTTCAATGGTATTCTACCTTGTATAACACACATTTAGCACTCTAGTCTACTTTAAGTAAAGAATATAGGATTCATACAGTGTTTCATGTGATCTTAACTCGAATTAAGGATTTCCCGGATCTTAGCTACATTTACTACAATAAGAACTGACTGGAGAATCTCTTTGAGCTGTTCTAAACAAGTTCTCATCTGTTTACAGTCATTTTCTCTGAATTATCCATGTTTTCATGTAGTTTCCTATATTCTGCCTTCTGGACCAAGTATAAGCTTTGCCCACTTTATCAAACAACTTCCTACACACTGTTATGAACTGAGGCAGCTTGGGAACATTGTCAATCAAGTGTGTTACAGAGTGTTTTACTATATTTTAGTGAAGTGTAAGGCTTTCCAAAGCTGCCGAAAGTGTTTCTTTCTCTATTTCAATGGTATTCTGCCTTGGATAACACACATTTACCACTCTAGTCTCCTTTAAGTAAAGAATATAGGATTCATACAGTGTTTCATGTGATCCTAACTCGAATTAAGGATTTCCCGGATCTTAGCTACCTTTACTACACTAAGAACTGACTGGAGAATCTCTTTGAGCTGTTCTAAACAAGTTCTCATCTGTTTACAGTCATTTTCTCTGAATTATCCATGTTTTCATGTAGTTTCCTATATTCTGCCTTCTGTTCCAAGTATAAGCTTTTTCCACTTTATCAAACAACTTCCTACACACTGTTATGAACTGAGGCAGCTTGGGTACATTGTCTCTCAACTGTGTTACAGAGTGTAGTACTACATTTCAGTGAAGTGTATGGCTTTCCAAAGCTGCCGAAAGTGTTTCTTTCTCTATTTCAATGGTATTCTGCCTTGCATAACACACATTTACCACTCTAGTCTCCTTTAAGTAAAGAATATAGGATTCATAGAGTGTTTCAAGTCATCTTAACTTGAATTAAGGATTTCCCGGATCTTAGCTACCTTTTCTACACTAAGAAATGATTTGGAGAATCTCTTTCAGCTGTTCTAAACAAGTTATCTGTTTACAGTCATTTTCTCTGAATTATCCATGTTTTCATGTAGTTTCCTATATTCTGCCTTCTGGACCAAGTATAAGCTTTGCCCACTTTATCAAACAACTTCCTACACACTGTTATGAACTGAGGCAGCTCGGGAACATTGTCAATCAAGTGTGTTACAGAGTGTTGTACTATATTTTAGTGAAGTGTAAGGCTTTCCAAAGCTGCCGAAAGTGTTTCTTTCTCTATTTCAATGGTATTCTGCCTTGGATAACACACATTTACCACTCTAGTCTCCTTTAAGTAAAGAATATAGGATTCATACAGTGTTTCATGTGATCCTAACTCGAATTAAGGATTTCCCGGATCTTAGCTACCTTTACTACACTAAGAACTGACTGGAGAATCTCTTTGAGCTGTTCTAAACAAGTTCTCATCTGTTTACAGTCATTTTCTCTGAATTATCCATGTTTTCATGTAGTTTCCTATATTCTGCCTTCTGGACCAAGTATAAGCTTTGCCCACTTTATCAAACAACTTCCTACACACTGTTATGAACTGAGGCAGCTTGGGAACATTGTCAATCAAGTGTGTTACAGAGTGTTTTACTATATTTTAGTGAAGTGTAAGGCTTTCCAAAGCTGCCGAAAGTGTTTCTTTCTCTATTTCAATGGTATTCTGCCTTGGATAACACACATTTACCACTCTAGTCTCCTTTAAGTAAAGAATATAGGATTCATACAGTGTTTCATGTGATCCTAACTCGAATTAAGGATTTCCCGGATCTTAGCTACCTTTACTACACTAAGAACTGACTGGAGAATCTCTTTGAGCTGTTCTAAACAAGTTCTCATCTGTTTACAGTCATTTTCTCTGAATTATCCATGTTTTCATGTAGTTTCCTATATTCTGCCTTCTGTTCCAAGTATAAGCTTTTTCCACTTTATCAAACAACTTCCTACACACTGTTATGAACTGAGGCAGCTTGGGTACATTGTCTCTCAACTGTGTTACAGAGTGTAGTACTACATTTCAGTGAAGTGTATGGCTTTCCAAAGCTGCCGAAAGTGTTTCTTTCTCTATTTCAATGGTATTCTGCCTTGCATAACACACATTTACCACTCTAGTCTCCTTTAAGTAAAGAATATAGGATTCATAGAGTGTTTCAAGTCATCTTAACTTGAATTAAGGATTTCCCGGATCTTAGCTACCTTTTCTACACTAAGAAATGATTTGGAGAATCTCTTTCAGCTGTTCTAAACAAGTTATCTGTTTACAGTCATTTTCTCTGAATTATCCATGTTTTCATGTAGTTTCCTATATTCTGCCTTCTGGACCAAGTATAAGCTTTGCCCACTTTATCAAACAACTTCCTACACACTGTTATGAACTGAGGCAGCTCGGGAACATTGTCAATCAAGTGTGTTACAGAGTGTTGTACTATATTTTAGTGAAGTGTAAGGCTTTCCAAAGCTGCCGAAAGTGTTTCTTTCTCTATTTCAATGGTATTCTGCCTTGGATAACACACATTTACCACTCTAGTCTCCTTTAAGTAAAGAATATAGGATTCATACAGTGTTTCATGTGATCCTAACTCGAATTAAGGATTTCCCGGATCTTAGCTACCTTTACTACACTAAGAACTGACTGGAGAATCTCTTTGAGCTGTTCTAAACAAGTTCTCATCTGTTTACAGTCATTTTCTCTGAATTATCCATGTTTTCATGTAGTTTCCTATATTCTGCCTTCTGGACCAAGTATAAGCTTTGCCCACTTTATCAAACAACTTCCTACACACTGTTATGAACTTAGGCAGCTCGGGAACATTGTCTCTCAACTGTGTTATAGAGTGTAGTACTACATTTCAGTGAAGTGTAAGGCTTTCCAAAGCTGCCAAACGTGTTTAATTCTCTATTTCAATGGTATTCTACCTTGTATAACACACATTTAGCACTCTAGTCTCCTTTAAGTAAAGAATATAGGATTCATACAGTGTTTCATGTGATCTTAACTCGAATTAAGGATTTCCCGGATCTTAGCTACATTTACTACAATAAGAACTGACTGGAGAATCTCTTTGAGCTGTTCTAAACAAGTTCTCATCTGTTTACAGTCATTTTCTCTGAATTATCCATGTTTTCATGTAGTTTCCTATATTCTGCCTTCTGGACCAAGTATAAGCTTTGCCCAGGTTATCAAACAACTTCCTACACACTGTTATGAACTGAGGCATCTCGGGAACATTGTCTCTCAACTGTGTTATAGAGTGTAGTACTACATTTCAGTGAAGTATAAGGCTTTCCAAAGCTGCCGAACGTGTTTCTTTCTCTATTTCAATGGTATTCTGCCTTGTATAACACACATTTACCACTCTAGTCTCCTTTAAGTAAAGAATATAGGATTCATACAGTGTTTCATGTCATCTTAACTCGAAATAAGGATTTCCCGTATCTTAGCTACATTTACTACAATAAGAACTGACTGGAGAATCTCTTTGAGCTGTTCTAAACAAGTTCTCATCTGTTTACAGTCATTTTCTCTGAATTATCCATGTTTTCATGTAGTTTCCTATATTCTGCCTTCTGTTCCAAGTATAAGCTTTTTCCACTTTATCAAACAACTTCCTACACACTGTTATGAACTGAGGCAGCTTGGGAACATTTTCTCTCAACTGTGTTACAGAGTGTAGTACTACATTTCAGTGAAGTGTATGGCTTTCCAAAGCTGCCGAAAGTGTTTCTTTCTCTATTTCAATGGTATTCTGCCTTGTATAACACACATTTACCACTCTAGTCTCCTTTAAGTAAAGAATATAGGATTCATAGAGTGTTTCAAGTCATCTTAACTTGAATTAAGGATTTCCCGGATCTTAGCTACCTTTTCTACACTAAGAAATGATTTGGAGAATCTCTTTCAGCTGTTCTAAACAAGTTATCTGTTTACAGTCATTTTCTCTGAATTATCCATGTTTTCATGTAGTTTCCTATATTCTGCCTTCTGGACCAAGTATAAGCTTTGCCCACTTTATCAAACAACTTCCTACACACTGTTATGAACTGAGGCAGCTCGGGAACATTGTCAATCAAGTGTGTTACAGAGTGTTGTACTATATTTTAGTGAAGTGTAAGGCTTTCCAAAGCTGCCGAAAGTGTTTCTTTCTCTATTTCAATGGTATTCTGCCTTGGATAACACACATTTACCACTCTAGTCTCCTTTAAGTAAAGAATATAGGATTCATACAGTGTTTCATGTGATCCTAACTCGAATTAAGGATTTCCCGGATCTTAGCTACCTTTACTACACTAAGAACTGACTGGAGAATCTCTTTGAGCTGTTCTAAACAAGTTCTCATCTGTTTACAGTCATTTTCTCTGAATTATCCATGTTTTCATGTAGTTTCCTATATTCTGCCTTCTGGACCAAGTATAAGCTTTGCCCACTTTATCAAACAACTTCCTACACACTGTTATGAACTTAGGCAGCTCGGGAACATTGTCTCTCAACTGTGTTATAGAGTGTAGTACTACATTTCAGTGAAGTGTAAGGCTTTCCAAAGCTGCCAAACGTGTTTAATTCTCTATTTCAATGGTATTCTACCTTGTATAACACACATTTAGCACTCTAGTCTCCTTTAAGTAAAGAATATAGGATTCATACAGTGTTTCATGTGATCTTAACTCGAATTAAGGATTTCCCGGATCTTAGCTACATTTACTACAATAAGAACTGACTGGAGAATCTCTTTGAGCTGTTCTAAACAAGTTCTCATCTGTTTACAGTCATTTTCTCTGAATTATCCATGTTTTCATGTAGTTTCCTATATTCTGCCTTCTGGACCAAGTATAAGCTTTGCCCAGGTTATCAAACAACTTCCTACACACTGTTATGAACTGAGGCATCTCGGGAACATTGTCTTTCAACTGTGTTATAGAGTGTAGTACTACATTTCAGTGAAGTATAAGGCTTTCCAAAGCTGCCGAACGTGTTTCTTTCTCTATTTCAATGGTATTCTGCCTTGTATAACACACATTTACCACTCTAGTCTCCTTTAAGTAAAGAATATAGGATTCATACAGTGTTTCATGTCATCTTAACTCGAAATAAGGATTTCCCGTATCTTAGCTACATTTACTACAATAAGAACTGACTGGAGAATCTCTTTGAGCTGTTCTAAACAAGTTCTCATCTGTTTACAGTCATTTTCTCTGAATTATCCATGTTTTCATGTAGTTTCCTATATTCTGCCTTCTGTTCCAAGTATAAGCTTTTTCCACTTTATCAAACAACTTCCTACACACTGTTATGAACTGAGGCAGCTTGGGAACATTTTCTCTCAACTGTGTTACAGAGTGTAGTACTACATTTCAGTGAAGTGTATGGCTTTCCAAAGCTGCCGAAAGTGTTTCTTTCTCTATTTCAATGGTATTCTGCCTTGTATAACACACATTTACCACTCTAGTCTCCTTTAAGTAAAGAATATAGGATTCATAGAGTGTTTCAAGTCATCTTAACTTGAATTAAGGATTTCCCGGATCTTAGCTACCTTTTCTACACTAAGAAATGATTTGGAGAATCTCTTTCAGCTGTTCTAAACAAGTTATCTGTTTACAGTCATTTTCTCTGAATTATCCATGTTTTCATGTAGTTTCCTATATTCTGCCTTCTGGACCAAGTATAAGCTTTGCCCACTTTATCAAACAACTTCCTACACACTGTTATGAACTGAGGCAGCTCGGGAACATTGTCAATCAAGTGTGTTACAGAGTGTTGTACTATATTTTAGTGAAGTGTAAGGCTTTCCAAAGCTGCCGAAAGTGTTTCTTTCTCTATTTCAATGGTATTCTGCCTTGGATAACACACATTTACCACTCTAGTCTCCTTTAAGTAAAGAATATAGGATTCATACAGTGTTTCATGTGATCCTAACTCGAATTAAGGATTTCCCGGATCTTAGCTACCTTTACTACACTAAGAACTGACTGGAGAATCTCTTTGAGCTGTTCTAAACAAGTTCTCATCTGTTTACAGTCATTTTCTCTGAATTATCCATGTTTTCATGTAGTTTCCTATATTCTGCCTTCTGGACCAAGTATAAGCTTTGCCCACTTTATCAAACAACTTCCTACACACTGTTATGAACTTAGGCAGCTCGGGAACATTGTCTCTCAACTGTGTTATAGAGTGTAGTACTACATTTCAGTGAAGTGTAAGGCTTTCCAAAGCTGCCAAACGTGTTTAATTCTCTATTTCAATGGTATTCTACCTTGTATAACACACATTTAGCACTCTAGTCTCCTTTAAGTAAAGAATATAGGATTCATACAGTGTTTCATGTGATCTTAACTCGAATTAAGGATTTCCCGGATCTTAGCTACATTTACTACAATAAGAACTGACTGGAGAATCTCTTTGAGCTGTTCTAAACAAGTTCTCATCTGTTTACAGTCATTTTCTCTGAATTATCCATGTTTTCATGTAGTTTCCTATATTCTGCCTTCTGGACCAAGTATAAGCTTTGCCCAGGTTATCAAACAACTTCCTACACACTGTTATGAACTGAGGCATCTCGGGAACATTGTCTCTCAACTGTGTTATAGAGTGTAGTACTACATTTCAGTGAAGTATAAGGCTTTCCAAAGCTGCCGAACGTGTTTCTTTCTCTATTTCAATGGTATTCTGCCTTGTATAACACACATTTACCACTCTAGTCTCCTTTAAGTAAAGAATATAGGATTCATACAGTGTTTCATGTCATCTTAACTCGAAATAAGGATTTCCCGTATCTTAGCTACATTTACTACAATAAGAACTGACTGGAGAATCTCTTTGAGCTGTTCTAAACAAGTTCTCATCTGTTTACAGTCATTTTCTCTGAATTATCCATGTTTTCATGTAGTTTCCTATATTCTGCCTTCTGTTCCAAGTATAAGCTTTTTCCACTTTATCAAACAACTTCCTACACACTGTTATGAACTGAGGCAGCTTGGGAACATTTTCTCTCAACTGTGTTACAGAGTGTAGTACTACATTTCAGTGAAGTGTATGGCTTTCCAAAGCTGCCGAAAGTGTTTCTTTCTCTATTTCAATGGTATTCTGCCTTGTATAACACACATTTACCACTCTAGTCTCCTTTAAGTAAAGAATATAGGATTCATAGAGTGTTTCAAGTCATCTTAACTTGAATTAAGGATTTCCCGGATCTTAGCTACCTTTTCTACACTAAGAAATGATTTGGAGAATCTCTTTCAGCTGTTCTAAACAAGTTATCTGTTTACAGTCATTTTCTCTGAATTATCCATGTTTTCATGTAGTTTCCTATATTCTGCCTTCTGGACCAAGTATAAGCTTTGCCCACTTTATCAAACAACTTCCTACACACTGTTATGAACTGAGGCAGCTCGGGAACATTGTCAATCAAGTGTGTTACAGAGTGTTGTACTATATTTTAGTGAAGTGTAAGGCTTTCCAAAGCTGCCGAAAGTGTTTCTTTCTCTATTTCAATGGTATTCTGCCTTGGATAACACACATTTACCACTCTAGTCTCCTTTAAGTAAAGAATATAGGATTCATACAGTGTTTCATGTGATCCTAACTCGAATTAAGGATTTCCCGGATCTTAGCTACCTTTACTACACTAAGAACTGACTGGAGAATCTCTTTGAGCTGTTCTAAACAAGTTCTCATCTGTTTCCAGTCATTTTGTCTGAATTATCCATGTTTTCATGTAGTTTCCTATATTCTGCCTTCTGGACCAAGTATAAGCTTTGCCCACTTTATCAAACAACTTCCTACACACTGTTATGAACTGAGGCAGCTCGGGAACATTGTCTCTCAACTGTGTTATAGAGTGTAGTACTACATTTCAGTGAAGTGTAAGGCTTTCCAAAGCTGCCAAACGTGTTTCTTTCTCTATTTCAATGGTATTCTGCCTTGTAAAACACACATTTACCACTCAAGTGTCCTTGAAGTAAAGAATATAGGATTCCTACAGTGTTTCAAGTCATCTTAACTGAAATTAAGGATTTCCCGGATCTTAGCTACCTTTTCTACACTAAGAACTGATTTGGAGAATCTCTTTCAGCATTTCTAAACAAGTTCTCATCTGTTTCCAGTCATTTTCTCTGAATTATCCATGTTTTCATGTAGTTTCCTATATTCTGCCTTCTGGTCCAAGTATAAGCTTTGCCCACTTTATCAAACAACTTCCTACACACTGTTATGAACTGAGGCAGCTCGGGAACATTGTCTCTCAACTGTGTTATAGAGTGTAGTACTACATTTCAGTGAAGTGTAAGGCTTTCCAAAGCTGCAAACGTGTTTAATTCTCTATTTCAATGGTATTCTACCTTGTATAACACACATTTAGCACTCTAGTCTCCTTTAAGTAAAGAATATAGGATTCATACAGTGTTTCATGTGATCTTAACTCGAATTAAGGATTTCCCGGATCTTAGCTACATTTACTACAATAAGAACTGACTGGAGAATCTCTTTGAGCTGTTCTAAACAAGTTCTCATCTGTTTCCAGTCATTTTCTCTGAATTATCCATGTTTTCATGTAGTTTCCTATATTCTGCCTTCTGGTCCAAGTATAAGCTTTGCCCACTTTATCAAACAACTTCCTACACACTGTTATGAACTGAGGCAGCTCGGGAACATTGTCTGTCAACTGTGTTATAGAGTGTAGTACTACATTTCAGTGAAGTGTAATGCTTTCCAAAGCTGCCAAACGTGTTTAATTCTCTATTTCAATGGTATTCTACCTTGTATAACACACATTTAGCACTCTAGTCTACTTTAAGTAAAGAATATAGGATTCATACAGTGTTTCATGTGATCTTAACTCGAATTAAGGATTTCCCGGATCTTAGCTACATTTACTACAATAAGAACTGACTGGAGAATCTCTTTGAGCTGTTCTAAACAAGTTCTCATCTGTTTACAGTCATTTTCTCTGAATTATCCATGTTTTCATGTAGTTTCCTATATTCTGCCTTCTGGACCAAGTATAAGCTTTGCCCAGGTTATCAAACAACTTCCTACACACTGTTATGAACTGAGGCATCTCGGGAACATTGTCTCTCAACTGTGTTATAGAGTGTAGTACTACATTTCAGTGAAGTATAAGGCTTTCCAAAGCTGCCGAACGTGTTTCTTTCTCTATTTCAATGGTATTCTGCCTTGTATAACACACATTTACCACTCTAGTCTCCTTTAAGTAAAGAATATAGGATTCATACAGTGTTTCATGTCATCTTAACTCGAAATAAGGATTTCCCGTATCTTAGCTACATTTACTACAATAAGAACTGACTGGAGAATCTCTTTGAGCTGTTCTAAACAAGTTCTCATCTGTTTACAGTCATTTTCTCTGAATTATCCATGTTTTCATGTAGTTTCCTATATTCTGCCTTCTGTTCCAAGTATAAGCTTTTTCCACTTTATCAAACAACTTCCTACACACTGTTATGAACTGAGGCAGCTTGGGAACATTGTCTCTCAACTGTGTTACAGAGTGTAGTACTACATTTCAGTGAAGTGTATGGCTTTCCAAAGCTGCCGAAAGTGTTTCTTTCTCTATTTCAATGGTATTCTGCCTTGTATAACACACATTTACCACTCTAGTCTCCTTTAAGTAAAGAATATAGGATTCATAGAGTGTTTCAAGTCATCTTAACTTGAATTAAGGATTTCCCGGATCTTAGCTACCTTTTCTACACTAAGAAATGATTTGGAGAATCTCTTTCAGCTGTTCTAAACAAGTTATCTGTTTACAGTCATTTTCTCTGAATTATCCATGTTTTCATGTAGTTTCCTATATTCTGCCTTCTGGACCAAGTATAAGCTTTGCCCACTTTATCAAACAACTTCCTACACACTGTTATGAACTGAGGCAGCTCGGGAACATTGTCAATCAAGTGTGTTACAGAGTGTTGTACTATATTTTAGTGAAGTGTAAGGCTTTCCAAAGCTGCCGAAAGTGTTTCTTTCTCTATTTCAATGGTATTCTGCCTTGGATAACACACATTTACCACTCTAGTCTCCTTTAAGTAAAGAATATAGGATTCATACAGTGTTTCATGTGATCCTAACTCGAATTAAGGATTTCCCGGATCTTAGCTACCTTTACTTCACTACGAACTGACTGGAGAATCTCTTTGAGCTGTTCTAAACAAGTTCTCATCTGTTTCCAGTCATTTTGTCTGAATTATCCATGTTTTCATGTAGTTTCCTATATTCTGCCTTCTGGACCAAGTATAAGCTTTGCCCACTTTATCAAACAACTTCCTACACACTGTTATGAACTGAGGCAGCTCGGGAACATTGTCTCTCAACTGTGTTATAGAGTGTAGTACTACATTTCAGTGAAGTGTAAGGCTTTCCAAAGCTGCCAAACGTGTTTCTTTCTCTATTTCAATGGTATTCTGCCTTGTAAAACACACATTTACCACTCAAGTGTCCTTGAAGTAAAGAATATAGGATTCCTACAGTGTTTCAAGTCATCTTAACTGAAATTAAGGATTTCCCGTATCTTAGCTACCTTTTCTACACTAAGAACTGATTTGGAGAATCTCTTTCAGCATTTCTAAACAAGTTCTCATCTGTTTCCAGTCATTTTCTCTGAATTATCCATGTTTTCATGTAGTTTCCTATATTCTGCCTTCTGGTCCAAGTATAAGCTTTGCCCACTTTATCAAACAACTTCCTACACACTGTTATGAACTGAGGCAGCTCGGGAACATTGTCTGTCAACTGTGTTATAGAGTGTAGTTCTACATTTCAGTGAAGTGTAATGCTTTCCAAAGCTGCCAAACGTGTTTAATTCTCTATTTCAATGGTATTCTACCTTGTATAACACACATTTAGCACTCTAGTCTACTTTAAGTAAAGAATATAGGATTCATACAGTGTTTCATGTGATCTTAACTCGAATTAAGGATTTCCCGGATCTTAGCTACATTTACTACAATAAGAACTGACTGGAGAATCTCTTTGAGCTGTTCTAAACAAGTTCTCATCTGTTTACAGTCATTTTCTCTGAATTATCCATGTTTTCATGTAGTTTCCTATATTCTGCCTTCTGGACCAAGTATAAGCTTTGCCCAGGTTATCAAACAACTTCCTACACACTGTTATGAACTGAGGCATCTCGGGAACATTGTCTCTCAACTGTGTTATAGAGTGTAGTACTACATTTCAGTGAAGTATAAGGCTTCCCAAAGCTGCCGAACGTGTTTCTTTCTCTATTTCAATGGTATTCTGCCTCGTATAACACACATTTACCACTCTAGTCTCCTTTAAGTAAAGAATATAGGATTCATACAGTGTTTCATATCATCTTAACTCGAAATAAGGATTTCCCGTATCTTAGCTACATTTACTACAATAAGAACTGACTGGAGAATCTCTTTGAGCTGTTCTAAACAAGTTCTCATCTGTTTACAGTCATTTTCTCTGAATTATCCATGTTTTCATGTAGTTTCCTATATTCTGCCTTCTGTTCCAAGTATAAGCTTTTTCCACTTTATCAAACAACTTCCTACACACTGTTATGAACTGAGGCAGCTTGGGAACATTGTCTCTCAACTGTGTTACAGAGTGTAGTACTACATTTCAGTGAAGTGTATGGCTTTCCAAAGCTGCCGAAAGTGTTTCTTTCTCTATTTCAATGGTATTCTGCCTTGCATAACACACATTTACCACTCTAGTCTCCTTTAAGTAAAGAATATAGGATTCATAGAGTGTTTCAAGTCATCTTAACTTGAATTAAGGATTTCCCGGATCTTAGCTACCTTTTCTACACTAAGAAATGATTTGGAGAATCTCTTTCAGCTGTTCTAAACAAGTTATCTGTTTACAGTCATTTTCTCTGAATTATCCATGTTTTCATGTAGTTTCCTATATTCTGCCTTCTGGACCAAGTATAAGTTTTGCCCACTTTATCAAACAACTTCCTACACACTGTTATGAACTGAGGCAGCTCGGGAACATTGTCAATCAAGTGTGTTACAGAGTGTTGTACTATATTTTAGTGAAGTGTAAGGCTTTCCAAAGCTGCCGAAAGTGTTTCTTTCTCTATTTCAATGGTATTCTGCCTTGGATAACACACATTTACCACTCTAGTCTCCTTTAAGTAAAGAATATAGGATTCCTACAGTGTTTCAAGTCATCTTAACTGAAATTAAGGATTTCCCGTATCTTAGCTACCTTTTCTACACTAAGAACTGATTTGGAGAATCTCTTTCAGCATTTCTAAACAAGTTCTCATCTGTTTCCAGTCATTTTCTCTGAATTATCCATGTTTTCATGTAGTTTCCTATATTCTGCCTTCTGGTCCAAGTATAAGCTTTGCCCACTTTATCAAACAACTTCCTACACACTGTTATGAACTGAGGCAGCTCGGGAACATTGTCTGTCAACTGTGTTATAGAGTGTAGTTCTACATTTCAGTGAAGTGTAATGCTTTCCAAAGCTGCCAAACGTGTTTAATTCTCTATTTCAATGGTATTCTACCTTGTATAACACACATTTAGCACTCTAGTCTACTTTAAGTAAAGAATATAGGATTCATACAGTGTTTCATGTGATCTTAACTCGAATTAAGGATTTCCCGGATCTTAGCTACATTTACTACAATAAGAACTGACTGGAGAATCTCTTTGAGCTGTTCTAAACAAGTTCTCATCTGTTTACAGTCATTTTCTCTGAATTATCCATGTTTTCATGTAGTTTCCTATATTCTGCCTTCTGGACCAAGTATAAGCTTTGCCCAGGTTATCAAACAACTTCCTACACACTGTTATGAACTGAGGCATCTCGGGAACATTGTCTCTCAACTGTGTTATAGAGTGTAGTACTACATTTCAGTGAAGTATAAGGCTTCCCAAAGCTGCCGAACGTGTTTCTTTCTCTATTTCAATGGTATTCTGCCTCGTATAACACACATTTACCACTCTAGTCTCCTTTAAGTAAAGAATATAGGATTCATACAGTGTTTCATATCATCTTAACTCGAAATAAGGATTTCCCGTATCTTAGCTACATTTACTACAATAAGAACTGACTGGAGAATCTCTTTGAGCTGTTCTAAACAAGTTCTCATCTGTTTACAGTCATTTTCTCTGAATTATCCATGTTTTCATGTAGTTTCCTATATTCTGCCTTCTGTTCCAAGTATAAGCTTTTTCCACTTTATCAAACAACTTCCTACACACTGTTATGAACTGAGGCAGCTTGGGAACATTGTCTCTCAACTGTGTTACAGAGTGTAGTACTACATTTCAGTGAAGTGTATGGCTTTCCAAAGCTGCCGAAAGTGTTTCTTTCTCTATTTCAATGGTATTCTGCCTTGCATAACACACATTTACCACTCTAGTCTCCTTTAAGTAAAGAATATAGGATTCATAGAGTGTTTCAAGTCATCTTAACTTGAATTAAGGATTTCCCGGATCTTAGCTACCTTTTCTACACTAAGAAATGATTTGGAGAATCTCTTTCAGCTGTTCTAAACAAGTTATCTGTTTACAGTCATTTTCTCTGAATTATCCATGTTTTCATGTAGTTTCCTATATTCTGCCTTCTGGACCAAGTATAAGTTTTGCCCACTTTATCAAACAACTTCCTACACACTGTTATGAACTGAGGCAGCTCGGGAACATTGTCAATCAAGTGTGTTACAGAGTGTTGTACTATATTTTAGTGAAGTGTAAGGCTTTCCAAAGCTGCCGAAAGTGTTTCTTTCTCTATTTCAATGGTATTCTGCCTTGGATAACACACATTTACCACTCTAGTCTCCTTTAAGTAAAGAATATAGGATTCATACAGTGTTTCATGTGATCCTAACTCGAATTAAGGATTTCCCGGATCTTAGCTACCTTTACTACACTAAGAACTGACTGGAGAATCTCTTTGAGCTGTTCTAAACAAGTTCTCATCTGTTTCCAGTCATTTTCTCTGAATTATCCATGTTTTCATGTAGTTTCCTATATTCTGCCTTCTGGACCAAGTATAAGCTTTGCCCACTTTATCAAACAACTTCCTACACACTGTTATGAACTTAGGCAGCTCGGGAACATTGTCTCTCAACTGTGTTATAGAGTGTAGTACTACATTTCAGTGAAGTGTAAGGCTTTCCAAAGCTGCCAAACGTGTTTAATTCTCTATTTCAATGGTATTCTACCTTGTATAACACACATTTAGCACTCTAGTCTCCTTTAAGTAAAGAATATAGGATTCATACAGTGTTTCATGTGATCTTAACTCGAATTAAGGATTTCCCGGATCTTAGCTACATTTACTACAATAAGAACTGACTGGAGAATCTCTTTGAGCTGTTCTAAACAAGTTCTCATCTGTTTACAGTCATTTTCTCTGAATTATCCATGTTTTCATGTAGTTTCCTATATTCTGCCTTCTGGACCAAGTATAAGCTTTGCCCAGGTTATCAAACAACTTCCTACACACTGTTATGAACTGAGGCATCTCGGGAACATTGTCTCTCAACTGTGTTATAGAGTGTAGTACTACATTTCAGTGAAGTATAAGGCTTCCCAAAGCTGCCGAACGTGTTTCTTTCTCTATTTCAATGGTATTCTGCCTTGTATAACACACATTTACCACTCTAGTCTCCTTTAAGTAAAGAATATAGGATTCATACAGTGTTTCATGTCATCTTAACTCGAAATAAGGATTTCCCGTATCTTAGCTACATTTACTACAATAAGAACTGACTGGAGAATCTCTTTGAGCTGTTCTAAACAAGTTCTCATCTGTTTACAGTCATTTTCTCTGAATTATCCATGTTTTCATGTAGTTTCCTATATTCTGCCTTCTGTTCCAAGTATAAGCTTTTTCCACTTTATCAAACAACTTCCTACACACTGTTATGAACTGAGGCAGCTTGGGAACATTGTCTCTCAACTGTGTTACAGAGTGTAGTACTACATTTCAGTGAAGTGTATGGCTTTCCAAAGCTGCCGAAAGTGTTTCTTTCTCTATTTCAATGGTATTCTGCCTTGTATAACACACATTTACCACTCTAGTCTCCTTTAAGTAAAGAATATAGGATTCATAGAGTGTTTCAAGTCATCTTAACTTGAATTAAGGATTTCCCGGATCTTAGCTACCTTTTCTACACTAAGAAATGATTTGGAGAATCTTTCAGCTGTTCTAAACAAGTTATCTGTTTACAGTCATTTTCTCTGAATTATCCATGTTTTCATGTAGTTTCCTATATTCTGCCTTCTGGACCAAGTATAAGCTTTGCCCACTTTATCAAACAACTTCCTACACACTGTTATGAACTGAGGCAGCTCGGGAACATTGTCAATCAAGTGTGTTACAGAGTGTTGTACTATATTTTAGTGAAGTATAAGGCTTTCCAAAGCTGCCGAAAGTGTTTCTTTCTCTATTTCAATGGTATTCTGCCTTGGATAACACACATTTACCACTCTAGTCTCCTTAAAGTAAAGAATATAGGATTCATACAGTGTTTCATGTGATCCTAACTCGAATTAAGGATTTCCCGGATCTTAGCTACCTTTACTACACTAAGAACTGACTGGAGAATCTCTTTGAGCTGTTCTAAACAAGTTCTCATCTGTTTACAGTCATTTTCTCTGAATTATCCATGTTTTCATGTAGTTTCCTATATTCTGCCTTCTGGACCAAGTATAAGCTTTGCCCACTTTATCAAACAACTTCCTACACACTGTTATGAACTTAGGCAGCTCGGGAACATTGTCTCTCAACTGTGTTATAGAGTGTAGTACTACATTTCAGTGAAGTGTAAGGCTTTCCAAAGCTGCCAAACGTGTTTAATTCTCTATTTCAATGGTATTCTACCTTGTATAACACACATTTAGCACTCTAGTCTCCTTTAAGTAAAGAATATCGGATTCATACAGTGTTTCATGTGATCTTAACTCGAATTAAGGATTTCCCGGATCTTAGCTACATTTACTACAATAAGAACTGACTGGAGAATCTCTTTGAGCTGTTCTAAACAAGTTCTCATCTGTTTACAGTCATTTTCTCTGAATTATCCATGTTTTCATGTAGTTTCCTATATTCTGCCTTCTGGACCAAGTATAAGCTTTGCCCAGGTTATCAAACAACTTCCTACACACTGTTATGAACTGAGGCATCTCGGGAACATTGTCTCTCAACTGTGTTATAGAGTGTAGTACTACATTTCAGTGAAGTATAAGGCTTTCCAAAGCTGCCGAACGTGTTTCTTTCTCTATTTCAATGGTATTCTGCCTTGTATAACACACATTTACCACTCTAGTCTCCTTTAAGTAAAGAATATAGGATTCATACAGTGTTTCATGTCATCTTAACTCGAAATAAGGATTTCCCGTATCTTAGCTACATTTACTACAATAAGAACTGACTGGAGAATCTCTTTGAGCTGTTCTAAACAAGTTCTCATCTGTTTACAGTCATTTTCTCTGAATTATCCATGTTTTCATGTAGTTTCCTATATTCTGCCTTCTGTTCCAAGTATAAGCTTTTTCCACTTTATCAAACAACTTCCTACACACTGTTATGAACTGAGGCAGCTTGGGAACATTGTCTCTCAACTGTGTTACAGAGTGTAGTACTACATTTCAGTGAAGTGTATGGCTTTCCAAAGCTGCCGAAAGTGTTTCTTTCTCTATTTCAATGGTATTCTGCCTTGTATAACACACATTTACCACTCTAGTCACCTTTAAGTAAAGAATATAGGATTCATAGAGTGTTTCAAGTCATCTTAACTTGAATTAAGGATTTCCCGGATCTTAGCTACCTTTTCTACACTAAGAAATGATTTGGAGAATCTCTTTCAGCTGTTCTAAACAAGTTATCTGTTTACAGTCATTTTCTCTGAATTATCCATGTTTTCATGTAGTTTCCTATATTCTGCCTTCTGGACCAAGTATAAGCTTTGCCCACTTTATCAAACAACTTCCTACACACTGTTATGAACTTAGGCAGCTCGGGAACATTGTCTCTCAACTGTGTTATAGAGTGTAGTACTACATTTCAGTGAAGTGTAAGGCTTTCCAAAGCTGCCAAACGTGTTTAATTCTCTATTTCAATGGTATTCTACCTTGTATAACACACATTTAGCACTCTAGTCTCCTTTAAGTAAAGAATATAGGATTCATACAGTGTTTCATGTGATCTTAACTCGAATTAAGGATTTCCCGGATCTTAGCTACATTTACTACAATAAGAACTGACTGGAGAATCTCTTTGAGCTGTTCTAAACAAGTTCTCATCTGTTTACAGTCATTTTCTCTGAATTATCCATGTTTTCATGTAGTTTCCTATATTCTGCCTTCTGGACCAAGTATAAGCTTTGCCCAGGTTATCAAACAACTTCCTACACACTGTTATGAACTGAGGCATCTCGGGAACATTGTCTCTCAACTGTGTTATAGAGTGTAGTACTACATTTCAGTGAAGTATAAGGCTTTCCAAAGCTGCCGAACGTGTTTCTTTCTCTATTTCAATGGTATTCTGCCTCGTATAACACACATTTACCACTCTAGTCTCCTTTAAGTAAAGAATATAGGATTCATACAGTGTTTCATGTCATCTTAACTCGAAATAAGGATTTCCCGTATCTTAGCTACATTTACTACAATAAGAACTGACTGGAGAATCTCTTTGAGCTGTTCTAAACAAGTTCTCATCTGTTTACAGTCATTTTCTCTGAATTATCCATGTTTTCATGTAGTTTCCTATATTCTGCCTTCTGTTCCAAGTATAAGCTTTTTCCACTTTATCAAACAACTTCCTACACACTGTTATGAACTGAGGCAGCTTGGGAACATTGTCTCTCAACTGTGTTACAGAGTGTAGTACTACATTTCAGTGAAGTGTATGGCTTTCCAAAGCTGCCGAAAGTGTTTCTTTCTCTATTTCAATGGTATTCTGCCTTGTATAACACACATTTACCACTCTAGTCTCCTTTAAGTAAAGAATATAGGATTCATAGAGTGTTTCAAGTCATCTTAACTTGAATTAAGGATTTCCCGGATCTTAGCTACCTTTTCTACACTAAGAAATGATTTGGAGAATCTCTTTCAGCTGTTCTAAACAAGTTATCTGTTTACAGTCATTTTCTCTGAATTATCCATGTTTTCATGTAGTTTCCTATATTCTGCCTTCTGGACCAAGTATAAGCTTTGCCCACTTTATCAAACAACTTCCTACACACTGTTATGAACTGAGGCAGCTCGGGAACATTGTCAATCAAGTGTGTTACAGAGTGTTGTACTATATTTTAGTGAAGTATAAGGCTTTCCAAAGCTGCCAAAAGTGTTTCTTTCTCTATTTCAATGGTATTCTGCCTTGGATAACACACATTTACCACTCTAGTCTCCTTAAAGTAAAGAATATAGGATTCATACAGTGTTTCATGTGATCCTAACTCGAATTAAGGATTTCCCGGATCTTAGCTACCTTTACTACACTAAGAACTGACTGGAGAATCTCTTTGAGCTGTTCTAAACAAGTTCTCATCTGTTTACAGTCATTTTCTCTGAATTATCCATGTTTTCATGTAGTTTCCTATATTCTGCCTTCTGGACCAAGTATAAGCTTTGCCCACTTTATCAAACAACTTCCTACACACTGTTATGAACTTAGGCAGCTCGGGAACATTGTCTCTCAACTGTGTTATAGAGTGTAGTACTACATTTCAGTGAAGTGTAAGGCTTTCCAAAGCTGCCAAACGTGTTTAATTCTCTATTTCAATGGTATTCTACCTTGTATAACACACATTTAGCACTCTAGTCTCCTTTAAGTAAAGAATATAGGATTCATACAGTGTTTCATGTGATCTTAACTCGAATTAAGGATTTCCCGGATCTTAGCTACATTTACTACAATAAGAACTGACTGGAGAATCTCTTTGAGCTGTTCTAAACAAGTTCTCATCTGTTTACAGTCATTTTCTCTGAATTATCCATGTTTTCATGTAGTTTCCTATATTCTGCCTTCTGGACCAAGTATAAGCTTTGTCCAGGTTATCAAACAACTTCCTACACACTGTTATGAACTGAGGCATCTCGGGAACATTGTCTCTCAACTGTGTTATAGAGTGTAGTACTACATTTCAGTGAAGTATAAGGCTTCCCAAAGCTGCCGAACGTGTTTCTTTCTCTATTTCAATGGTATTCTGCCTTGTATAACACACATTTACCACTCTAGTCTCCTTTAAGTAAAGAATATAGGATTCATACAGTGTTTCATGTCATCTTAACTCGAAATAAGGATTTCCCGTATCTTAGCTACATTTACTACAATAAGAACTGACTGGAGAATCTCTTTGAGCTGTTCTAAACAAGTTCTCATCTGTTTACAGTCATTTTCTCTGAATTATCCATGTTTTCATGTAGTTTCCTATATTCTGCCTTCTGTTCCAAGTATAAGCTTTTTCCACTTTATCAAACAACTTCCTACACACTGTTATGAACTGAGGCAGCTTGGGAACATTGTCTCTCAACTGTGTTACAGAGTGTAGTACTACATTTCAGTGAAGTGTATGGCTTTCCAAAGCTGCCGAAAGTGTTTCTTTCTCTATTTCAATGGTATTCTGCCTTGTATAACACACATTTACCACTCTAGTCTCCTTTAAGTAAAGAATATAGGATTCATAGAGTGTTTCAAGTCATCTTAACTTGAATTAAGGATTTCCCGGATCTTAGCTACCTTTTCTACACTAAGAAATGATTTGGAGAATCTTTCAGCTGTTCTAAACAAGTTATCTGTTTACAGTCATTTTCTCTGAATTATCCATGTTTTCATGTAGTTTCCTATATTCTGCCTTCTGGACCAAGTATAAGCTTTGCCCACTTTATCAAACAACTTCCTACACACTGTTATGAACTGAGGCAGCTCGGGAACATTGTCAATCAAGTGTGTTACAGAGTGTTGTACTATATTTTAGTGAAGTATAAGGCTTTCCAAAGCTGCCGAAAGTGTTTCTTTCTCTATTTCAATGGTATTCTGCCTTGGATAACACACATTTACCACTCTAGTCTCCTTAAAGTAAAGAATATAGGATTCATACAGTGTTTCATGTGATCCTAACTCGAATTAAGGATTTCCCGGATCTTAGCTACCTTTACTACACTAAGAACTGACTGGAGAATCTCTTTGAGCTGTTCTAAACAAGTTCTCATCTGTTTACAGTCATTTTCTCTGAATTATCCATGTTTTCATGTAGTTTCCTATATTCTGCCTTCTGGACCAAGTATAAGCTTTGCCCACTTTATCAAACAACTTCCTACACACTGTTATGAACTTAGGCAGCTCGGGAACATTGTCTCTCAACTGTGTTATAGAGTGTAGTACTACATTTCAGTGAAGTGTAAGGCTTTCCAAAGCTGCCAAACGTGTTTAATTCTCTATTTCAATGGTATTCTACCTTGTATAACACACATTTAGCACTCTAGTCTCCTTTAAGTAAAGAATATCGGATTCATACAGTGTTTCATGTGATCTTAACTCGAATTAAGGATTTCCCGGATCTTAGCTACATTTACTACAATAAGAACTGACTGGAGAATCTCTTTGAGCTGTTCTAAACAAGTTCTCATCTGTTTACAGTCATTTTCTCTGAATTATCCATGTTTTCATGTAGTTTCCTATATTCTGCCTTCTGGACCAAGTATAAGCTTTGCCCAGGTTATCAAACAACTTCCTACACACTGTTATGAACTGAGGCATCTCGGGAACATTGTCTCTCAACTGTGTTATAGAGTGTAGTACTACATTTCAGTGAAGTATAAGGCTTTCCAAAGCTGCCGAACGTGTTTCTTTCTCTATTTCAATGGTATTCTGCCTTGTATAACACACATTTACCACTCTAGTCTCCTTTAAGTAAAGAATATAGGATTCATACAGTGTTTCATGTCATCTTAACTCGAAATAAGGATTTCCCGTATCTTAGCTACATTTACTACAATAAGAACTGACTGGAGAATCTCTTTGAGCTGTTCTAAACAAGTTCTCATCTGTTTACAGTCATTTTCTCTGAATTATCCATGTTTTCATGTAGTTTCCTATATTCTGCCTTCTGTTCCAAGTATAAGCTTTTTCCACTTTATCAAACAACTTCCTACACACTGTTATGAACTGAGGCAGCTTGGGAACATTGTCTCTCAACTGTGTTACAGAGTGTAGTACTACATTTCAGTGAAGTGTATGGCTTTCCAAAGCTGCCGAAAGTGTTTCTTTCTCTATTTCAATGGTATTCTGCCTTGTATAACACACATTTACCACTCTAGTCACCTTTAAGTAAAGAATATAGGATTCATAGAGTGTTTCAAGTCATCTTAACTTGAATTAAGGATTTCCCGGATCTTAGCTACCTTTTCTACACTAAGAAATGATTTGGAGAATCTCTTTCAGCTGTTCTAAACAAGTTATCTGTTTACAGTCATTTTCTCTGAATTATCCATGTTTTCATGTAGTTTCCTATATTCTGCCTTCTGGACCAAGTATAAGCTTTGCCCACTTTATCAAACAACTTCCTACACACTGTTATGAACTTAGGCAGCTCGGGAACATTGTCTCTCAACTGTGTTATAGAGTGTAGTACTACATTTCAGTGAAGTGTAAGGCTTTCCAAAGCTGCCAAACGTGTTTAATTCTCTATTTCAATGGTATTCTACCTTGTATAACACACATTTAGCACTCTAGTCTCCTTTAAGTAAAGAATATAGGATTCATACAGTGTTTCATGTGATCTTAACTCGAATTAAGGATTTCCCGGATCTTAGCTACATTTACTACAATAAGAACTGACTGGAGAATCTCTTTGAGCTGTTCTAAACAAGTTCTCATCTGTTTACAGTCATTTTCTCTGAATTATCCATGTTTTCATGTAGTTTCCTATATTCTGCCTTCTGGACCAAGTATAAGCTTTGCCCAGGTTATCAAACAACTTCCTACACACTGTTATGAACTGAGGCATCTCGGGAACATTGTCTCTCAACTGTGTTATAGAGTGTAGTACTACATTTCAGTGAAGTATAAGGCTTTCCAAAGCTGCCGAACGTGTTTCTTTCTCTATTTCAATGGTATTCTGCCTTGTATAACACACATTTACCACTCTAGTCTCCTTTAAGTAAAGAATATAGGATTCATACAGTGTTTCATGTCATCTTAACTCGAAATAAGGATTTCCCGTATCTTAGCTACATTTACTACAATAAGAACTGACTGGAGAATCTCTTTGAGCTGTTCTAAACAAGTTCTCATCTGTTTACAGTCATTTTCTCTGAATTATCCATGTTTTCATGTAGTTTCCTATATTCTGCCTTCTGTTCCAAGTATAAGCTTTTTCCACTTTATCAAACAACTTCCTACACACTGTTATGAACTGAGGCAGCTTGGGAACATTGTCTCTCAACTGTGTTACAGAGTGTAGTACTACATTTCAGTGAAGTGTATGGCTTTCCAAAGCTGCCGAAAGTGTTTCTTTCTCTATTTCAATGGTATTCTGCCTTGTATAACACACATTTACCACTCTAGTCTCCTTTAAGTAAAGAATATAGGATTCATAGAGTGTTTCAAGTCATCTTAACTTGAATTAAGGATTTCCCGGATCTTAGCTACCTTTTCTACACTAAGAAATGATTTGGAGAATCTCTTTCAGCTGTTCTAAACAAGTTATCTGTTTACAGTCATTTTCTCTGAATTATCCATGTTTTCATGTAGTTTCCTATATTCTGCCTTCTGGACCAAGTATAAGCTTTGCCCACTTTATCAAACAACTTCCTACACACTGTTATGAACTGAGGCAGCTCGGGAACATTGTCAATCAAGTGTGTTACAGAGTGTTGTACTATATTTTAGTGAAGTATAAGGCTTTCCAAAGCTGCCAAAAGTGTTTCTTTCTCTATTTCAATGGTATTCTGCCTTGGATAACACACATTTACCACTCTAGTCTCCTTAAAGTAAAGAATATAGGATTCATACAGTGTTTCATGTGATCCTAACTCGAATTAAGGATTTCCCGGATCTTAGCTACCTTTACTACACTAAGAACTGACTGGAGAATCTCTTTGAGCTGTTCTAAACAAGTTCTCATCTGTTTACAGTCATTTTCTCTGAATTATCCATGTTTTCATGTAGTTTCCTATATTCTGCCTTCTGGACCAAGTATAAGCTTTGCCCACTTTATCAAACAACTTCCTACACACTGTTATGAACTTAGGCAGCTCGGGAACATTGTCTCTCAACTGTGTTATAGAGTGTAGTACTACATTTCAGTGAAGTGTAAGGCTTTCCAAAGCTGCCAAACGTGTTTAATTCTCTATTTCAATGGTATTCTACCTTGTATAACACACATTTAGCACTCTAGTCTCCTTTAAGTAAAGAATATAGGATTCATACAGTGTTTCATGTGATCTTAACTCGAATTAAGGATTTCCCGGATCTTAGCTACATTTACTACAATAAGAACTGACTGGAGAATCTCTTTGAGCTGTTCTAAACAAGTTCTCATCTGTTTACAGTCATTTTCTCTGAATTATCCATGTTTTCATGTAGTTTCCTATATTCTGCCTTCTGGACCAAGTATAAGCTTTGCCCAGGTTATCAAACAACTTCCTACACACTGTTATGAACTGAGGCATCTCGGGAACATTGTCTCTCAACTGTGTTATAGAGTGTAGTACTACATTTCAGTGAAGTATAAGGCTTTCCAAAGCTGCCGAACGTGTTTCTTTCTCTATTTCAATGGTATTCTGCCTTGTATAACACACATTTACCACTCTAGTCTCCTTTAAGTAAAGAATATAGGATTCATACAGTGTTTCATGTCATCTTAACTCGAAATAAGGATTTCCCGTATCTTAGCTACATTTACTACAATAAGAACTGACTGGAGAATCTCTTTGAGCTGTTCTAAACAAGTTCTCATCTGTTTACAGTCATTTTCTCTGAATTATCCATGTTTTCATGTAGTTTCCTATATTCTGCCTTCTGTTCCAAGTATAAGCTTTTTCCACTTTATCAAACAACTTCCTACACACTGTTATGAACTGAGGCAGCTTGGGAACATTGTCTCTCAACTGTGTTACAGAGTGTAGTACTACATTTCAGTGAAGTGTATGGCTTTCCAAAGCTGCCGAAAGTGTTTCTTTCTCTATTTCAATGGTATTCTGCCTTGTATAACACACATTTACCACTCTAGTCACCTTTAAGTAAAGAATATAGGATTCATAGAGTGTTTCAAGTCATCTTAACTTGAATTAAGGATTTCCCGGATCTTAGCTACCTTTTCTACACTAAGAAATGATTTGGAGAATCTCTTTCAGCTGTTCTAAACAAGTTATCTGTTTACAGTCATTTTCTCTGAATTATCCATGTTTTCATGTAGTTTCCTATATTCTGCCTTCTGGACCAAGTATAAGCTTTGCCCACTTTATCAAACAACTTCCTACACACTGTTATGAACTGAGGCAGCTCGGGAACATTGTCAATCAAGTGTGTTACAGAGTGTTGTACTATATTTTAGTGAAGTGTAAGGCTTTCCAAAGCTGCTGAAAGTGTTTCTTTCTCTATTTCAATGGTATTCTGCCTTGGATAACACACATTTACCACTCTAGTCTCCTTTAAGTAAAGAATATAGGATTCATACAGTGTTTCATGTGATCCTAACTCGAATTAAGGATTTCCCGGATCTTAGCTACCTTTATTACACTAAGAACTGACTGGAGAATCTCTTTGAGCTGTTCTAAACAAGTTCTCATCTGTTTACAGTCATTTTCTCTGAATTATCCATGTTTTCATGTAGTTTCCTATATTCTGCCTTCTGGACCAAGTATAAGCTTTGCCCACTTTATCAAACAACTTCCTACACACTGTTATGAACTTAGGCAGCTCGGGAACATTGTCTCTCAACTGTGTTATAGAGTGTAGTACTACATTTCAGTGAAGTGTAAGGCTTTCCAAAGCTGCCAAACGTGTTTAATTCTCTATTTCAATGGTATTCTACCTTGTATAACACACATTTAGCACTCTAGTCTCCTTTAAGTAAAGAATATAGGATTCATACAGTGTTTCATGTGATCTTAACTCGAATTAAGGATTTCCCAGATCTTAGCTACATTTACTACAATAAGAACTGACTGGAGAATCTCTTTGAGCTGTTCTAAACAAGTTCTCATCTGTTTACAGTCATTTTCTCTGAATTATCCATGTTTTCATGTAGTTTCCTATATTCTGCCTTCTGGACCAAGTATAAGCTTTGCCCACTTTATCAAACAACTTCCTACACACTGTTATGAACTGAGGCATCTCGGGAACATTGTCTCTCAACTGTGTTATAGAGTGTAGTACTACATTTCAGTGAAGTATAAGGCTTTCCAAAGCTGCCGAACGTGTTTCTTTCTCTATTTCAATGGTATTCTGCCTTGTATAACACACATTTACCACTCTAGTCTCCTTTAAGTAAAGAATATAGGATTCATACAGTGTTTCATGTCATCTTAACTCGAAATAAGGATTTCCCGTATCTTAGCTACATTTACTACAATAAGAACTGACTGGAGAATCTCTTTGAGCTGTTCTAAACAAGTTCTCATCTGTTTACAGTCATTTTCTCTGAATTATCCATGTTTTCATGTAGTTTCCTATATTCTGCCTTCTGTTCCAAGTATAAGCTTTTTCCACTTTATCAAACAACTTCCTACACACTGTTATGAACTGAGGCAGCTTGGGAACATTGTCTCTCAACTGTGTTACAGAGTGTAGTACTACATTTCAGTGAAGTGTATGGCTTTCCAAAGCTGCCGAAAGTGTTTCTTTCTCTATTTCAATGGTATTCTGCCTTGTATAACACACATTTACCACTCTAGTCACCTTTAAGTAAAGAATATAGGATTCATAGAGTGTTTCAAGTCATCTTAACTTGAATTAAGGATTTCCCGGATCTTAGCTACCTTTTCTACACTAAGAAATGATTTGGAGAATCTCTTTCAGCTGTTCTAAACAAGTTATCTGTTTACAGTCATTTTCTCTGAATTATCCATGTTTTCATGTAGTTTCCTATATTCTGCCTTCTGGACCAAGTATAAGCTTTGCCCACTTTATCAAACAACTTCCTACACACTGTTATGAACTGAGGCAGCTCAGGAACATTGTCAATCAAGTGTGTTACAGAGTGTTGTACTATATTTTAGTGAAGTGTAAGGCTTTCCAAAGCTGCTGAAAGTGTTTCTTTCTCTATTTCAATGGTATTCTGCCTTGGATAACACACATTTACCACTCTAGTCTCCTTTAAGTAAAGAATATAGGATTCATACAGTGTTTCATGTGATCCTAACTCGAATTAAGGATTTCCCGGATCTTAGCTACCTTTACTACACTAAGAACTGACTGGAGAATCTCTTTGAGCTGTTCTAAACAAGTTCTCATCTGTTTACAGTCATTTTCTCTGAATTATCCATGTTTTCATGTAGTTTCCTATATTCTGCCTTCTGGACCAAGTATAAGCTTTGCCCAGGTTATCAAACAACTTCCTACACACTGTTATGAACTGAGGCATCTCGGGAACATTGTCTCTCAACTGTGTTATAGAGTGTAGTACTACATTTCAGTGAAGTATAAGGCTTTCCAAAGCTGCCGAACGTGTTTCTTTCTCTATTTCAATGGTATTCTGCCTTGTATAACACACATTTACCACTCTAGTCTCCTTTAAGTAAAGAATATAGGATTCATACAGTGTTTCATGTCATCTTAATTCGAAATAAGGATTTCCCGTATCTTAGCTACATTTACTACAATAAGAACTGACTGGAGAATCTCTTTGAGCTGTTCTAAACAAGTTCTCATCTGTTTACAGTCATTTTCTCTGAATTATCCATGTTTTCATGTAGTTTCCTATATTCTGCCTTCTGTTCCAAGTATAAGCTTTTTCCACTTTATCAAACAACTTCCTACACACTGTTATGAACTGAGGCAGCTTGGGAACATTGTCTCTCAACTGTGTTACAGAGTGTAGTACTACATTTCAGTGAAGTGTATGGCTTTCCAAAGCTGCCGAAAGTGTTTCTTTCTCTATTTCAATGGTATTCTGCCTTGTATAACACACATTTACCACTCTAGTCTCCTTTAAGTAAAGAATATAGGATTCATAGAGTGTTTCAAGTCATCTTAACTTGAATTAAGGATTTCCCGGATCTTAGCTACCTTTTCTACACTAAGAAATGATTTGGAGAATCTCTTTCAGCTGTTCTAAACAAGTTATCTGTTTACAGTCATTTTCTCTGAATTATCCATGTTTTCATGTAGTTTCCTATATTCTGCCTTCTGGACCAAGTATAAGCTTTGCCCACTTTATCAAACAACTTCCTACACACTGTTATGAACTGAGGCAGCTCGGGAACATTGTCAATCAAGTGTGTTACAGAGTGTTGTACTATATTTTAGTGAAGTATAAGGCTTTCCAAAGCTGCCGAAAGTGTTTCTTTCTCTATTTCAATGGTATTCTGCCTTGGATAACACACATTTACCACTCTAGTCTCCTTAAAGTAAAGAATATAGGATTCATACAGTTGTTCATGTGATCCTAACTCGAATTAAGGATTTCCCGGATCTTAGCTACCTTTACTACACTAAGAACTGACTGGAGAATCTCTTTGAGCTGTTCTAAACAAGTTCTCATCTGTTTACAGTCATTTTCTCTGAATTATCCATGTTTTCATGTAGTTTCCTATATTCTGCCTTCTGGCCCAAGTATAAGCTTTGCCCACTTTATCAAACAACTTCCTACACACTGTTATGAACTTAGGCAGCTCGGGAACATTGTCTCTCAACTGTGTTATAGAGTGTAGTACTACATTTCAGTGAAGTGTAAGGCTTTCCAAAGCTGCCAAACGTGTTTAATTCTCTATTTCAATGGTATTCTACCTTGTATAACACACATTTAGCACTCTAGTCTCCTTTAAGTAAAGAATATAGGATTCATACAGTGTTTCATGTGATCCTAACTCGAATTAAGGATTTCCCGGATCTTAGCTACATTTACTACAATAAGAACTGACTGGAGAATCTCTTTGAGCTGTTCTAAACAAGTTCTCATCTGTTTACAGTCATTTTCTCTGAATTATCCATGTTTTCATGTAGTTTCCTATATTCTGCCTTCTGGACCAAGTATAAGCTTTGCCCAGGTTATCAAACAACTTCCTACACACTGTTATGAACTGAGGAATCTCGGGAACATTGTCTCTCAACTGTGTTATAGAGTGTAGTACTACATTTCAGTGAAGTATAAGGCTTTCCAAAGCTGCCGAACGTGTTTCTTTCTCTATTTCAATGGTATTCTGCCTTGTATAACACACATTTACCACTCTAGTCTCCTTTAAGTAAAGAATATAGGATTCATACAGTGTTTCATGTCATCTTAACTCGAATTAAGGATTTCCCGGATCTTAGCTACCTTTTCTACACTAATAACTGACTTGGAGAATCTCTTTGAGCGGTTCTAAACAAGTTCTCATCTGTTTACAGTCATTTTCTCTGAATTATCCATGTTTTCATGTAGTTTCCTATATTCTGCCTTCTGGTCCTAGTATAAGCTTTGCCCACTTTATCAAACAACTTCCTACACACTGTTATGAACTGAGGCAGCTTGGGAACATTGTCTCTCAACTGTGTTACAGAGTGTAGTACTACATTTCAGTGAAGTGTATGGCTTTCCAAAGCTGCCGAAAGTGTTTCTTTCTCTATTTCAATGGTATTCTGCCTTGTATAACACACATTTACCACTCTAGTCTCCTTTAAGTAAAGAATATAGGATTCATACAGTGTTTCAAGTCATCTTAACTTGAATTAAGGATTTCCCGGATGTTAGCTACCTTTTCTACACTAAGAAATGATTTGGAGAATCTCTTTCAGCTGTTCTAAACAAGTTATCTGTTTACAGTCATTTTCTCTGAATTATCCATGTTTTCATGTAGTTTCCTATATTCTGCCTTCTGGACCAAGTATAAGCTTTGCCCAGGTTATCAAACAACTTCCTACACACTGTTATGAACTGAGGCATCTCGGGAACATTGTCTCTCAACTGTGTTATAGAGTGTAGTACTACATTTCAGTGAAGTGTAAGGCTTTCCTAAGCTGCCGAACGTGTTTCTTTCTCTATTTCAATGGTATTCTGCCTTGTATAACACACATTTACCACTCTAGTCTCCTTTAAGTAAAGAATATAGGATTCATACAGTGTTTCATGTGATCCTAACTCGAATTAAGGATTTCCCGGATCTTAGCTACCTTTACTACACTAAGAACTGACTGGAGAATCTCTTTGAGCTGTTCTAAACAAGTTCTCATCTGTTTCCAGTCATTTTCTCTGAATTATCCATTTTTTCATGTAGTTTCCTATATTCTGCCTTCTGGACCAAGTATAAGCTTTGCCCACTTTATCAAACAACTTCCTACACACTGTTATGAACTGAGGCAGCTCGGGAACATTGTCTCTCAACTGTGTTATAGAGTGTAGTACTACATTTCAGTGAAGTATAAGGCTTTCCAAAGCTGCCGAACGTGTTTCATTCTCTATTTCAATGGTATTCTGCCTTGTATAACACACATTTACCACTCTAGTCTCCTTTAAGTAAAGAATATAGGATTCATACAGTGTTTCATGTCATCTTAACTCGAATTAAGGATTTCCCGGATCTTAGCTACCTTTTCTACACTAATAACTTACTTGGAGAATCTCTTTGAGCGGTTCTAAACAAGTTCTCATCTGTTTACAGTCATTTTCTCTGAATTATCCATGTTTTCATGTAGTTTCCTATATTCTGCCTTCTGGTCCAAGTATAAGCTTTGCTCACGTTATCAAACAACTTCCTACACACTGTTATGAACTGAGGTAGCTCGGGAACATTAACTGTATTATAGAGTGCAGTACTACATTTCAGTGAAGTATAAGGCTTTCTAAAGCTGGCGAACGTGTTTCTTTCTCTATTTCAATGGTATTCTGCCTTGTATAACACACATTTACCACTCTAGTCTACTTTAAGTAAAGAATATAGGATTCATACAGTGTTTTATGTCATCTTAACTCGAATTAAGGATTTCCCGGATCTTAGCTACCTTTACTAGGCTAAGAACTGACTGGAGAATCTCTTTGAGCTGTTCTAAACAAGGTCTCATCTGTTTACAGTCATTTTCTCTGAATTATCCATGTTTTCATGTAGTTTCCTATATTCTGCCTTCTGGTCCAAGTATAAGCTTTTTCCACTTTATCAAACAACTTCCTACACACTGTTATGAACTGAGGCAGCTTGGGAACATTGTCTCTCAACTGTGTTACAGAGTATAGTACTATATTTCAGTGAAGTGTATGGCTTTCCAAAGCTGCCGAACGAGTTTCTTTCTCTATTTCAATGGTATTCTGCCTTGTAAAACACACATTTACCACTCCAGTCTCTTTTAAGTAAAGAATATAGGATTAATACAGTGTTTCAAGTCATCTTAACTTGAATTAAGGATTTCCCGGATCTTAGCTACCTTTTCTACACTAAGAACTGATTTGGAGAATCTCTTTCAGCTGTTCTAAACAATCTCTCATCTGTTTCCAGTCATTTTCTCTGAATTATCCATGTTTTCATGTAGTTTCTTATATTCTGCCTTCTGGTCCAAGTATAACCTTTGCCCACTTTATCAAACAACTTCCTACACACTGTTATGAACTGAGGCAGCTCGGGAACATTGTCTGTCAACTGTGTTATAGAGTGTAGTACTATATTTCAGTGAAGTGTAAGGCTTTCCAAAGCTGCCGATCATGTTTCTTTCTCTATTTCAATGGTATTCTGCCTTATATAACACACATTTACCACTCTAGTCTCCTTTAAGTAAAGAATATAGGATTCATACAGTGTTTCATGTGATCTTAACTCGAATTAAGGATTTCCCGGATCTTAGCTACCTTTACTACACTAAGAACTGACTGGAGAATCTCTTTGAGCTGTTCTAAACAAGTTCTCATCTGTTTCCAGTCATTTTCTCTGAATTATCCATGTTTTCATGTAGTTTCCTATATTCTGCCTTCTGGACCAAGTATAAGCTTTGCCCACTTTATCAAACTACTTCCTACACACTGTTATGAACTGAGGCAGCTCGGGAACATTGTCTCTCAACTGTGTTATAGAGTGTAGTACTACATTTCAGTGAAGTGTAAGGCTTTCCAAAGCTGCCAAACGTGTTAAATTCTCTATTTCAATGGTATTCTACCTTGTATAACACACATTTAGCACTCTAGTCTCCTTTAAGTAAAGAATATAAGATTCATACAGTGTTTCATGTCATCTTAACTCGAAATAAGGATTTCCCGGATCTTAGCTATATTTACTACAATAAGAACTGAATGGAGAATCTCTTTGAGCTGTTCTAAACAAGTTCTCATCTGTTTCCTGTCATTTTCTCTGAATTATCCATGTTTTCATGTAGTTTCCTATATTCTGCCTTCTGGTCCAAGTGTAAGCTTTGCCCACTTTATCAAACAACTTCCTACACACTGTTATGAACTTAGGCAGCTAGGGAACATTGTCTCTCAACTGTGTTATAGAGTGTAGTACTACATTTCAGTGAAGTGTAAGGCTTTCCAAAGCTGCCAAACGTGTTTCATTCTCTATTTCAATGGTATTCTGCCTTGTATAACACACATTTACCACTCTAGTCTCCTTTAAGTAAAGAATATAGGATTCATACAGTGTTTCAAGTCATCTTAACTTGAATTAAGGATTTCCCGGATGTTAGCTACCTTTTCTACACTAAGAAATGATTTGGAGAATCTCTTTCAGCTGTTCTAAACAAGTTATCTGTTTACAGTCATTTTCTCTGAATTATCCATGTTTTCATGTAGTTTCCTATATTCTGCCTTCTGGACCAAGTATAAGCTTTGCCCAGGTTATCAAACAACTTCCTACACACTGTTATGAACTGAGGCATCTCGGGAACATTGTCTCTCAATTGTGTTATAGAGTGTAGTACTACATTTCAGTGAAGTGTAAGGCTTTCCTAAGCTGCCGAACGTGTTTCTTTCTCTATTTCAATGGTATTCTGCCTTGTATAACACACATTTACCACTCTAGTCTCCTTTAAGTAAAGAATATAGGATTCATACAGTGTTTCATGTGATCCTAACTCGAATTAAGGATTTCCCGGATCTTAGCTACCTTTACTACACTAAGAACTGACTGGAGAATCTCTTTGAGTTGTTCTAAACAAGTTCTCATCTGTTTCCAGTCATTTTCTCTGAATTATCCATTTTTTCATGTAGTTTCCTATATTCTGCCTTCTGGACCAAGTATAAGCTTTGCCCACTTTATCAAACAACTTCCTACACACTGTTATGAACTGAGGCAGCTCGGGAACATTGTCTCTCAACTGTGTTATAGAGTGTAGTACTACATTTCAGTGAAGTATAAGGCTTTCCAAAGCTGCCGAACGTGTTTCATTCTCTATTTCAATGGTATTCTGCCTTGTATAACACACATTTACCACTCCAGTCTCCTTTAAGTAAAGAATATAGGATTCATACAGTGTTTCATGTCATCTTAACTCGAATTAAGGATTTCCCGGATCTTAGCTACCTTTTCTACACTAATAACTTACTTGGAGAATCTCTTTGAGCGGTTCTAAACAAGTTCTCATCTGTTTACAGTCATTTTCTCTGAATTATCCATGTTTTCATGTAGTTTCCTATATTCTGCCTTCTGGTCCAAGTATAAGCTTTGCTCACGTTATCAAACAACTTCCTACACACTGTTATGAACTGAGGTAGCTCGGGAACATTAACTGTATTATAGAGTGCAGTACTACATTTCAGTGAAGTATAAGGCTTTCTAAAGCTGGCGAACGTGTTTCTTTCTCTATTTCAATGGTATTCTGCCTTGTATAACACACATTTACCACTCTAGTCTCCTTTAAGTAAAGAATATAGGATTCATACAGTGTTTTATGTCATCTTAACTCGAATTAAGGATTTCCCGGATCTTAGCTACCTTTACTAGGCTAAGAACTGACTGGAGAATCTCTTTGAGCTGTTCTAAACAAGGTCTCATCTGTTTACAGTCATTTTCTCTGAATTATCCATGTTTTCATGTAGTTTCCTATATTCTGCCTTCTGGTCCAAGTATAAGCTTTTTCCACTTTATCAAACAACTTCCTACACACTGTTATGAACTGAGGCAGCTTGGGAACATTGTCTCTCAACTGTGTTACAGAGTATAGTACTATATTTCAGTGAAGTGTATGGCTTTCCAAAGCTGCCGAACGAGTTTCTTTCTCTATTTCAATGGTATTCTGCCTTGTAAAACACACATTTACCACTCCAGTCTCTTTTAAGTAAAGAATATAGGATTAATACAGTGTTTCAAGTCATCTTAACTTGAATTAAGGATTTCCCGGATCTTAGCTACCTTTTCTACACTAAGAACTGATTTGGAGAATCTCTTTCAGCTGTTCTAAACAATCTCTCATCTGTTTCCAGTCATTTTCTCTGAATTATCCATGTTTTCATGTAGTTTCTTATATTCTGCCTTCTGGTCCAAGTATAACCTTTGCCCACTTTATCAAACAACTTCCTACACACTGTTATGAACTGAGGCAGCTCGGGAACATTGTCTGTCAACTGTGTTATAGAGTGTAGTACTATATTTCAGTGAAGTGTAAGGCTTTCCAAAGCTGCCGATCATGTTTCTTTCTCTATTTCAATGGTATTCTGCCTTATATAACACACATTTACCACTCTAGTCTCCTTTAAGTAAAGAATATAGGATTCATACAGTGTTTCATGTGATCTTAACTCGAATTAAGGATTTCCCGGATCTTAGCTACCTTTACTACACTAAGAACTGACTGGAGAATCTCTTTGAGCTGTTCTAAACAAGTTCTCATCTGTTTCCAGTCATTTTCTCTGAATTATCCATGTTTTCATGTAGTTTCCTATATTCTGCCTTCTGGACCAAGTATAAGCTTTGCCCACTTTATCAAACTACTTCCTACACACTGTTATGAACTGAGGCAGCTCGGGAACATTGTCTCTCAACTGTGTTATAGAGTGTAGTACTACATTTCAGTGAAGTGTAAGGCTTTCCAAAGCTGCCAAACGTGTTAAATTCTCTATTTCAATGGTATTCTACCTTGTATAACACACATTTAGCACTCTAGTCTCCTTTAAGTAAAGAATATAAGATTCATACAGTGTTTCATGTCATCTTAACTCGAAATAAGGATTTCCCGGATCTTAGCTACATTTACTACAATAAGAACTGAATGGAGAATCTCTTTGAGCTGTTCTAAACAAGTTCTCATCTGTTTCCTGTCATTTTCTCTGAATTATCCATGTTTTCATGTAGTTTCCTATATTCTGCCTTCTGGTCCAAGTGTAAGCTTTGCCCACTTTATCAAACAACTTCCTACACACTGTTATGAACTTAGGCAGCTAGGGAACATTGTCTCTCAACTGTGTTATAGAGTGTAGTACTACATTTCAGTGAAGTGTAAGGCTTTCCAAAGCTGCCAAACGTGTTTCATTCTCTATTTCAATGGTATTCTACCTTGTATAACACAAATTTAGCACTCTAGTCTCCTTTAAGTAAAGAATATAGGATTCATACAGTGTTTCATGTGATCTTAACTCGAATTAAGGATTTCCCGTATCTTAGCTACATTTACTACAATAAGAACTGACTGGAGAATCTCTTTGAGCTGTTCTAAACAAGTTCTCATCTGTTTACAGTCATTTTCTCTGAATTATCCATGTTTTCATGTAGTTTCCTATATTCTGCCTTCTGGTCCAAGTATAAGCTTTTTCCACTTTATCAAACAACTTCCTACACACTGTTATGAACTGAGGCAGCTTGGGAACATTGTCTCTCAACTGTGTTACAGAGTATAGTACTATATTTCAGTGAAGTGTATGGCTTTCCAAAGCTGCCGAACGAGTTTCTTTCTCTATTTCAATGGTATTCTGCCTTGTAAAACACACATTTACCACTCCAGTCTCTTTTAAGTAAAGAATATAGGATTAATACAGTGTTTCAAGTCATCTTAACTTGAATTAAGGATTTCCCGGATCTTAGCTACCTTTTCTACACTAAGAACTGATTTGGAGAATCTCTTTCAGCTGTTCTAAACAATCTCTCATCTGTTTCCAGTCATTTTCTCTGAATTATCCATGTTTTCATGTAGTTTCTTATATTCTGCCTTCTGGTCCAAGTATAAGCTTTGCCCACTTTATCAAACAACTTCCTACACACTGTTATGAACTGAGGCAGCTCGGGAACATTGTCAATCAAGTGTGTTACAGAGTGTTGTACTATATTTTAGTGAAGTGTAAGGCTTTCCAAAGCTGCCGAAAGTGTTTCTTTCTCTATTTCAATGGTATTCTGCCTTGGATAACACACATTTACCACTCTAGTCTCCTTTAAGTAAAGAATAAAGGATTCATACAGTGTTTCATGTTATCCTAACTCGAATTAAGGATTTCCCGGATCTTAGCTACCTTTACTACACTAAGAACTGACTGGAGAATCTCTTTGAGCTGTTCTAAACAAGTTCTCATCTGTTTACAGTCATTTTCTCTGAATTATCCATGTTTTCATGTAGTTTCCTATATTCTGCCTTCTGGACCAAGTATAAGCTTTGCCCACTTTATCAAACAACTTCCTACACACTGTTATGAACTTAGGCAGCTCGGGAACATTGTCTCTCAACTGTGTTATAGAGTGTAGTACTACATTTCAGTGAAGTGTAAGGCTTTCCAAAGCTGCCAAACGTGTTTAATTCTCTATTTCAATGGTATTCTACCTTGTATAACACACATTTAGCACTCTAGTCTCCTTTAAGTAAAGAATATAGGATTCATACAGTGTTTCATGTGATCTTAACTCGAATTAAGGATTTCCCGGATCTTAGCTACCTTTACTAGGCTAAGAACTGACTGGAGAATCTCTTTGAGCTGTTCTAAACAAGTTCTCATCTGTTTACAGTCATTTTCTCTGAATTATCCATGTTTTCATGTAGTTTCCTATATTCTGCCTTCTGGACCAAGTATAAGCTTTGCCCACTTTATCAAACAACTTCCTACACACTGTTATGAACTGAGGCAGCTTGGGAACATTGTCTCTCAACTGTGTTACAGAGTATAGTACTATATTTTAGTGAAGTGTATGGCTTTCCAAAGCTGCCGAACGAGTTTCTTTCTCTATTTCAATGGTATTCTGCCTTGTAAAACACACATTTACCACTCCAGTCTCTTTTAAGTAAAGAATATAGGATTCATACAGTGTTTCAAGTCATCTTAACTTGAATTAAGGATTTCCCGGATCTTAGCTACCTTTTCTACACTAAGAACTGATTTGGAGAATCTCTTTCAGCTGTTCTAAACAATCTCTCATCTGTTTCCAGTCATTTTCTCTGAATTATCCATGTTTTCATGTAGTTTCTTATATTCTGCCTTCTGGTCCAAGTATAAGCTTTGCCCACTTTATCAAACAACTTCCTACACACTGTTATGAACTGAGGCATCTCGGGAACATTGTCTCTCAACTGTGTTATAGAGTGTAGTACTACATTTCAGTGAAGTATAAGGCTTTCCAAAGCTGCCGAACGTGTTTCTTTCTCTATTTCAATGGTATTCTGCCTTGTATAACACACATTTACCACTCTAGTCTCCTTTAAGTAAAGAATATAGGATTCATACAGTGTTTCATGTCATCTTAACTCGAAATAAGGATTTCCCGTATCTTAGCTACATTTACTACAATAAGAACTGACTGGAGAATCTCTTTGAGCTGTTCTAAACAAGTTCTCATCTGTTTACAGTCATTTTCTCTGAATTATCCATGTTTTCATGTAGTTTCCTATATTCTGCCTTCTGTTCCAAGTATAAGCTTTTTCCACTTTATCAAACAACTTCCTACACACTGTTATGAACTGAGGCAGCTTGGGAACATTGTCTCTCAACTGTGTTACAGAGTGTAGTACTACATTTCAGTGAAGTGTATGGCTTTCCAAAGCTGCCGAAAGTGTTTCTTTCTCTATTTCAATGGTATTCTGCCTTGTATAACACACATTTACCACTCTAGTCTCCTTTAAGTAAAGAATATAGGATTCATAGAGTGTTTCAAGTCATCTTAACTTGAATTAAGGATTTCCCGGATCTTAGCTACCTTTTCTACACTAAGAAATGATTTGGAGAATCTCTTTCAGCTGTTCTAAACAAGTTATCTGTTTCCAGTCATTTTCTCTGAATTATCCATGTTTTCATGTAGTTTCTTATATTCTGCCTTCTGGTCCAAGTATAAGCTTTGCCCACTTTATCAAACAACTTCCTACACACTGTTATGAACTGAGGCAGCTCGGGAACATTGTCAATCAAGTGTGTTACAGAGTGTTGTACTATATTTTAGTGAAGTGTAAGGCTTTCCAAAGCTGCCGAAAGTGTTTCTTTCTCTATTTCAATGGTATTCTGCCTTGGATAACACACATTTACCACTCTAGTCTCCTTTAAGTAAAGAATAAAGGATTCATACAGTGTTTCATGTTATCCTAACTCGAATTAAGGATTTCCCGGATCTTAGCTACCTTTACTACACTAAGAACTGACTGGAGAATCTCTTTGAGCTGTTCTAAACAAGTTCTCATCTGTTTACAGTCATTTTCTCTGAATTATCCATGTTTTCATGTAGTTTCCTATATTCTGCCTTCTGGACCAAGTATAAGCTTTGCCCACTTTATCAAACAACTTCCTACACACTGTTATGAACTTAGGCAGCTCGGGAACATTGTCTCTCAACTGTGTTATAGAGTGTAGTACTACATTTCAGTGAAGTGTAAGGCTTTCCAAAGCTGCCAAACGTGTTTAATTCTCTATTTCAATGGTATTCTACCTTGTATAACACACATTTAGCACTCTAGTCTCCTTTAAGTAAAGAATATAGGATTCATACAGTGTTTCATGTGATCTTAACTCGAATTAAGGATTTCCCGGATCTTAGCTACCTTTACTAGGCTAAGAACTGACTGGAGAATCTCTTTGAGCTGTTCTAAACAAGTTCTCATCTGTTTACAGTCATTTTCTCTGAATTATCCATGTTTTCATGTAGTTTCCTATATTCTGCCTTCTGGACCAAGTATAAGCTTTGCCCACTTTATCAAACAACTTCCTACACACTGTTATGAACTGAGGCAGCTTGGGAACATTGTCTCTCAACTGTGTTACAGAGTATAGTACTATATTTTAGTGAAGTGTATGGCTTTCCAAAGCTGCCGAACGAGTTTCTTTCTCTATTTCAATGGTATTCTGCCTTGTAAAACACACATTTACCACTCCAGTCTCTTTTAAGTAAAGAATATAGGATTCATACAGTGTTTCAAGTCATCTTAACTTGAATTAAGGATTTCCCGGATCTTAGCTACCTTTTCTACACTAAGAACTGATTTGGAGAATCTCTTTCAGCTGTTCTAAACAATCTCTCATCTGTTTCCAGTCATTTTCTCTGAATTATCCATGTTTTCATGTAGTTTCTTATATTCTGCCTTCTGGTCCAAGTATAAGCTTTGCCCACTTTATCAAACAACTTCCTACACACTGTTATGAACTGAGGCATCTCGGGAACATTGTCTCTCAACTGTGTTATAGAGTGTAGTACTACATTTCAGTGAAGTATAAGGCTTTCCAAAGCTGCCGAACGTGTTTCTTTCTCTATTTCAATGGTATTCTGCCTTGTATAACACACATTTACCACTCTAGTCTCCTTTAAGTAAAGAATATAGGATTCATACAGTGTTTCATGTCATCTTAACTCGAAATAAGGATTTCCCGTATCTTAGCTACATTTACTACAATAAGAACTGACTGGAGAATCTCTTTGAGCTGTTCTAAACAAGTTCTCATCTGTTTACAGTCATTTTCTCTGAATTATCCATGTTTTCATGTAGTTTCCTATATTCTGCCTTCTGTTCCAAGTATAAGCTTTTTCCACTTTATCAAACAACTTCCTACACACTGTTATGAACTGAGGCAGCTTGGGAACATTGTCTCTCAACTGTGTTACAGAGTGTAGTACTACATTTCAGTGAAGTGTATGGCTTTCCAAAGCTGCCGAAAGTGTTTCTTTCTCTATTTCAATGGTATTCTGCCTTGTATAACACACATTTACCACTCTAGTCTCCTTTAAGTAAAGAATATAGGATTCATAGAGTGTTTCAAGTCATCTTAACTTGAATTAAGGATTTCCCGGATCTTAGCTACCTTTTCTACACTAAGAAATGATTTGGAGAATCTCTTTCAGCTGTTCTAAACAAGTTATCTGTTTACAGTCATTTTCTCTGAATTATCCATGTTTTCATGTAGTTTCCTATATTCTGCCTTCTGGACCAAGTATAAGCTTTGCCCACTTTATCAAACAACTTCCTACACACTGTTATGAACTGAGGCAGCTCGGGAACATTGTCAATCAAGTGTGTTACAGAGTGTTGTACTATATTTTAGTGAAGTATAAGGCTTTCCAAAGCTGCCAAAAGTGTTTCTTTCTCTATTTCAATGGTATTCTGCCTTGGATAACACACATTTACCACTCTAGTCTCCTTAAAGTAAAGAATATAGGATTCATACAGTGTTTCATGTGATCCTAACTCGAATTAAGGATTTCCCGGATCTTAGCTACCTTTACTACACTAAGAACTGACTGGAGAATCTCTTTGAGCTGTTCTAAACAAGTTCTCATCTGTTTACAGTCATTTTCTCTGAATTATCCATGTTTTCATGTAGTTTCCTATATTCTGCCTTCTGGACCAAGTATAAGCTTTGCCCACTTTATCAAACAACTTCCTACACACTGTTATGAACTTAGGCAGCTCGGGAACATTGTCTCTCAACTGTGTTATAGAGTGTAGTACTACATTTCAGTGAAGTGTAAGGCTTTCCAAAGCTGCCAAACGTGTTTAATTCTCTATTTCAATGGTATTCTACCTTGTATAACACACATTTAGCACTCTAGTCTCCTTTAAGTAAAGAATATAGGATTCATACAGTGTTTCATGTGATCTTAACTCGAATTAAGGATTTCCCGGATCTTAGCTACATTTACTACAATAAGAACTGACTGGAGAATCTCTTTGAGCTGTTCTAAACAAGTTCTCATCTGTTTACAGTCATTTTCTCTGAATTATCCATGTTTTCATGTAGTTTCCTATATTCTGCCTTCTGGACCAAGTATAAGCTTTGCCCAGGTTATCAAACAACTTCCTACACACTGTTATGAACTGAGGCATCTCGGGAACATTGTCTCTCAACTGTGTTATAGAGTGTAGTACTACATTTCAGTGAAGTATAAGGCTTTCCAAAGCTGCCGAACGTGTTTCTTTCTCTATTTCAATGGTATTCTGCCTTGTATAACACACATTTACCACTCTAGTCTCCTTTAAGTAAAGAATATAGGATTCATACAGTGTTTCATGTCATCTTAACTCGAAATAAGGATTTCCCGTATCTTAGCTACATTTACTACAATAAGAACTGACTGGAGAATCTCTTTGAGCTGTTCTAAACAAGTTCTCATCTGTTTACAGTCATTTTCTCTGAATTATCCATGTTTTCATGTAGTTTCCTATATTCTGCCTTCTGTTCCAAGTATAAGCTTTTTCCACTTTATCAAACAACTTCCTACACACTGTTATGAACTGAGGCAGCTTGGGAACATTGTCTCTCAACTGTGTTACAGAGTGTAGTACTACATTTCAGTGAAGTGTATGGCTTTCCAAAGCTGCCGAAAGTGTTTCTTTCTCTATTTCAATGGTATTCTGCCTTGTATAACACACATTTACCACTCTAGTCACCTTTAAGTAAAGAATATAGGATTCATAGAGTGTTTCAAGTCATCTTAACTTCAATTAAGGATTTCCCGGATCTTAGCTACCTTTTCTACACTAAGAAATGATTTGGAGAATCTCTTTCAGCTGTTCTAAACAAGTTATCTGTTTACAGTCATTTTCTCTGAATTATCCATGTTTTCATGTAGTTTCCTATATTCTGCCTTCTGGACCAAGTATAAGCTTTGCCCACTTTATCAAACAACTTCCTACACACTGTTATGAACTGAGGCAGCTCGGGAACATTGTCAATCAAGTGTGTTACAGAGTGTTGTACTATATTTTAGTGAAGTGTAAGGCTTTCCAAAGCTGCTGAAAGTGTTTCTTTCTCTATTTCAATGGTATTCTGCCTTGGATAACACACATTTACCACTCTAGTCTCCTTTAAGTAAAGAATATAGGATTCATACAGTGTTTCATGTGATCCTAACTCGAATTAAGGATTTCCCGGATCTTAGCTACCTTTACTACACTAAGAACTGACTGGAGAATCTCTTTGAGCTGTTCTAAACAAGTTCTCATCTGTTTACAGTCATTTTCTCTGAATTATCCATGTTTTCATGTAGTTTCCTATATTCTGCCTTCTGGACCAAGTATAAGCTTTGCCCACTTTATCAAACAACTTCCTACACACTGTTATGAACTTAGGCAGCTCGGGAACATTGTCTCTCAACTGTGTTATAGAGTGTAGTACTACATTTCAGTGAAGTGTAAGGCTTTCCAAAGCTGCCAAACGTGTTTAATTCTCTATTTCAATGGTATTCTACCTTGTATAACACACATTTAGCACTCTAGTCTCCTTTAAGTAAAGAATATAGGATTCATACAGTGTTTCATGTGATCTTAACTCGAATTAAGGATTTCCCAGATCTTAGCTACATTTACTACAATAAGAACTGACTGGAGAATCTCTTTGAGCTGTTCTAAACAAGTTCTCATCTGTTTACAGTCATTTTCTCTGAATTATCCATGTTTTCATGTAGTTTCCTATATTCTGCCTTCTGGACCAAGTATAAGCTTTGCCCACTTTATCAAACAACTTCCTACACACTGTTATGAACTGAGGCATCTCGGGAACATTGTCTCTCAACTGTGTTATAGAGTGTAGTACTACATTTCAGTGAAGTATAAGGCTTTCCAAAGCTGCCGAACGTGTTTCTTTCTCTATTTCAATGGTATTCTGCCTTGTATAACACACATTTACCACTCTAGTCTCCTTTAAGTAAAGAATATAGGATTCATACAGTGTTTCATGTCATCTTAACTCGAAATAAGGATTTCCCGTATCTTAGCTACATTTACTACAATAAGAACTGACTGGAGAATCTCTTTGAGCTGTTCTAAACAAGTTCTCATCTGTTTACAGTCATTTTCTCTGAATTATCCATGTTTTCATGTAGTTTCCTATATTCTGCCTTCTGTTCCAAGTATAAGCTTTTTCCACTTTATCAAACAACTTCCTACACACTGTTATGAACTGAGGCAGCTTGGGAACATTGTCTCTCAACTGTGTTACAGAGTGTAGTACTACATTTCAGTGAAGTGTATGGCTTTCCAAAGCTGCCGAAAGTGTTTCTTTCTCTATTTCAATGGTATTCTGCCTTGTATAACACACATTTACCACTCTAGTCACCTTTAAGTAAAGAATATAGGATTCATAGAGTGTTTCAAGTCATCTTAACTTGAATTAAGGATTTCCCGGATCTTAGCTACCTTTTCTACACTAAGAAATGATTTGGAGAATCTCTTTCAGCTGTTCTAAACAAGTTATCTGTTTACAGTCATTTTCTCTGAATTATCCATGTTTTCATGTAGTTTCCTATATTCTGCCTTCTGGACCAAGTATAAGCTTTGCCCACTTTATCAAACAACTTCCTACACACTGTTATGAACTGAGGCAGCTCAGGAACATTGTCAATCAAGTGTGTTACAGAGTGTTGTACTATATTTTAGTGAAGTGTAAGGCTTTCCAAAGCTGCTGAAAGTGTTTCTTTCTCTATTTCAATGGTATTCTGCCTTGGATAACACACATTTACCACTCTAGTCTCCTTTAAGTAAAGAATATAGGATTCATACAGTGTTTCATGTGATCCTAACTCGAATTAAGGATTTCCCGGATCTTAGCTACCTTTACTACACTAAGAACTGACTGGAGAATCTCTTTGAGCTGTTCTAAACAAGTTCTCATCTGTTTACAGTCATTTTCTCTGAATTATCCATGTTTTCATGTAGTTTCCTATATTCTGCCTTCTGGACCAAGTATAAGCTTTGCCCAGGTTATCAAACAACTTCCTACACACTGTTATGAACTGAGGCATCTCGGGAACATTGTCTCTCAACTGTGTTATAGAGTGTAGTACTACATTTCAGTGAAGTATAAGGCTTTCCAAAGCTGCCGAACGTGTTTCTTTCTCTATTTCAATGGTATTCTGCCTTGTATAACACACATTTACCACTCTAGTCTCCTTTAAGTAAAGAATATAGGATTCATACAGTGTTTCATGTCATCTTAATTCGAAATAAGGATTTCCCGTATCTTAGCTACATTTACTACAATAAGAACTGACTGGAGAATCTCTTTGAGCTGTTCTAAACAAGTTCTCATCTGTTTACAGTCATTTTCTCTGAATTATCCATGTTTTCATGTAGTTTCCTATATTCTGCCTTCTGTTCCAAGTATAAGCTTTTTCCACTTTATCAAACAACTTCCTACACACTGTTATGAACTGAGGCAGCTTGGGAACATTGTCTCTCAACTGTGTTACAGAGTGTAGTACTACATTTCAGTGAAGTGTATGGCTTTCCAAAGCTGCCGAAAGTGTTTCTTTCTCTATTTCAATGGTATTCTGCCTTGTATAACACACATTTACCACTCTAGTCTCCTTTAAGTAAAGAATATAGGATTCATAGAGTGTTTCAAGTCATCTTAACTTGAATTAAGGATTTCCCGGATCTTAGCTACCTTTTCTACACTAAGAAATGATTTGGAGAATCTCTTTCAGCTGTTCTAAACAAGTTATCTGTTTACAGTCATTTTCTCTGAATTATCCATGTTTTCATGTAGTTTCCTATATTCTGCCTTCTGGACCAAGTATAAGCTTTGCCCACTTTATCAAACAACTTCCTACACACTGTTATGAACTGAGGCAGCTCGGGAACATTGTCAATCAAGTGTGTTACAGAGTGTTGTACTATATTTTAGTGAAGTATAAGGCTTTCCAAAGCTGCCGAAAGTGTTTCTTTCTCTATTTCAATGGTATTCTGCCTTGGATAACACACATTTACCACTCTAGTCTCCTTAAAGTAAAGAATATAGGATTCATACAGTTGTTCATGTGATCCTAACTCGAATTAAGGATTTCCCGGATCTTAGCTACCTTTACTACACTAAGAACTGACTGGAGAATCTCTTTGAGCTGTTCTAAACAAGTTCTCATCTGTTTACAGTCATTTTCTCTGAATTATCCATGTTTTCATGTAGTTTCCTATATTCTGCCTTCTGGCCCAAGTATAAGCTTTGCCCACTTTATCAAACAACTTCCTACACACTGTTATGAACTTAGGCAGCTCGGGAACATTGTCTCTCAACTGTGTTATAGAGTGTAGTACTACATTTCAGTGAAGTGTAAGGCTTTCCAAAGCTGCCAAACGTGTTTAATTCTCTATTTCAATGGTATTCTACCTTGTATAACACACATTTAGCACTCTAGTCTCCTTTAAGTAAAGAATATAGGATTCATACAGTGTTTCATGTGATCCTAACTCGAATTAAGGATTTCCCGGATCTTAGCTACATTTACTACAATAAGAACTGACTGGAGAATCTCTTTGAGCTGTTCTAAACAAGTTCTCATCTGTTTACAGTCATTTTCTCTGAATTATCCATGTTTTCATGTAGTTTCCTATATTCTGCCTTCTGGACCAAGTATAAGCTTTGCCCAGGTTATCAAACAACTTCCTACACACTGTTATGAACTGAGGCATCTCGGGAACATTGTCTCTCAACTGTGTTATAGAGTGTAGTACTACATTTCAGTGAAGTATAAGGCTTTCCAAAGCTGCCGAACGTGTTTCTTTCTCTATTTCAATGGTATTCTGCCTTGTATAACACACATTTACCACTCTAGTCTCCTTTAAGTAAAGAATATAGGATTCATACAGTGTTTCATGTCATCTTAACTCGAATTAAGGATTTCCCGGATCTTAGCTACCTTTTCTACACTAATAACTGACTTGGAGAATCTCTTTGAGCGGTTCTAAACAAGTTCTCATCTGTTTACAGTCATTTTCTCTGAATTATCCATGTTTTCATGTAGTTTCCTATATTCTGCCTTCTGGTCCTAGTATAAGCTTTGCCCACTTTATCAAACAACTTCCTACACACTGTTATGAACTGAGGCAGCTTGGGAACATTGTCTCTCAACTGTGTTACAGAGTGTAGTACTACATTTCAGTGAAGTGTATGGCTTTCCAAAGCTGCCGAAAGTGTTTCTTTCTCTATTTCAATGGTATTCTGCCTTGTATAACACACATTTACCACTCTAGTCTCCTTTAAGTAAAGAATATAGGATTCATACAGTGTTTCAAGTCATCTTAACTTGAATTAAGGATTTCCCGGATGTTAGCTACCTTTTCTACACTAAGAAATGATTTGGAGAATCTCTTTCAGCTGTTCTAAACAAGTTATCTGTTTACAGTCATTTTCTCTGAATTATCCATGTTTTCATGTAGTTTCCTATATTCTGCCTTCTGGACCAAGTATAAGCTTTGCCCAGGTTATCAAACAACTTCCTACACACTGTTATGAACTGAGGCATCTCGGGAACATTGTCTCTCAACTGTGTTATAGAGTGTAGTACTACATTTCAGTGAAGTGTAAGGCTTTCCTAAGCTGCCGAACGTGTTTCTTTCTCTATTTCAATGGTATTCTGCCTTGTATAACACACATTTACCACTCTAGTCTCCTTTAAGTAAAGAATATAGGATTCATACAGTGTTTCATGTGATCCTAACTCGAATTAAGGATTTCCCGGATCTTAGCTACCTTTTCTACACTAATAACTTACTTGGAGAATCTCTTTGAGCGGTTCTAAACAAGTTCTCATCTGTTTACAGTCATTTTCTCTGAATTATCCATGTTTTCATGTAGTTTCCTATATTCTGCCTTCTGGTCCAAGTATAAGCTTTGCTCACGTTATCAAACAACTTCCTACACACTGTTATGAACTGAGGTAGCTCGGGAACATTAACTGTATTATAGAGTGCAGTACTACATTTCAGTGAAGTATAAGGCTTTCTAAAGCTGGCGAACGTGTTTCTTTCTCTATTTCAATGGTATTCTGCCTTGTATAACACACATTTACCACTCTAGTCTACTTTAAGTAAAGAATATAGGATTCATACAGTGTTTTATGTCATCTTAACTCGAATTAAGGATTTCCCGGATCTTAGCTACCTTTACTAGGCTAAGAACTGACTGGAGAATCTCTTTGAGCTGTTCTAAACAAGGTCTCATCTGTTTACAGTCATTTTCTCTGAATTATCCATGTTTTCATGTAGTTTCCTATATTCTGCCTTCTGGTCCAAGTATAAGCTTTTTCCACTTTATCAAACAACTTCCTACACACTGTTATGAACTGAGGCAGCTTGGGAACATTGTCTCTCAACTGTGTTACAGAGTATAGTACTATATTTCAGTGAAGTGTATGGCTTTCCAAAGCTGCCGAACGAGTTTCTTTCTCTATTTCAATGGTATTCTGCCTTGTAAAACACACATTTACCACTCCAGTCTCTTTTAAGTAAAGAATATAGGATTAATACAGTGTTTCAAGTCATCTTAACTTGAATTAAGGATTTCCCGGATCTTAGCTACCTTTTCTACACTAAGAACTGATTTGGAGAATCTCTTTCAGCTGTTCTAAACAATCTCTCATCTGTTTCCAGTCATTTTCTCTGAATTATCCATGTTTTCATGTAGTTTCTTATATTCTGCCTTCTGGTCCAAGTATAACCTTTGCCCACTTTATCAAACAACTTCCTACACACTGTTATGAACTGAGGCAGCTCGGGAACATTGTCTGTCAACTGTGTTATAGAGTGTAGTACTATATTTCAGTGAAGTGTAAGGCTTTCCAAAGCTGCCGATCATGTTTCTTTCTCTATTTCAATGGTATTCTGCCTTATATAACACACATTTACCACTCTAGTCTCCTTTAAGTAAAGAATATAGGATTCATACAGTGTTTCATGTGATCTTAACTCGAATTAAGGATTTCCCGGATCTTAGCTACCTTTACTACACTAAGAACTGACTGGAGAATCTCTTTGAGCTGTTCTAAACAAGTTCTCATCTGTTTCCAGTCATTTTCTCTGAATTATCCATGTTTTCATGTAGTTTCCTATATTCTGCCTTCTGGACCAAGTATAAGCTTTGCCCACTTTATCAAACTACTTCCTACACACTGTTATGAACTGAGGCAGCTCGGGAACATTGTCTCTCAACTGTGTTATAGAGTGTAGTACTACATTTCAGTGAAGTGTAAGGCTTTCCAAAGCTGCCAAACGTGTTAAATTCTCTATTTCAATGGTATTCTACCTTGTATAACACACATTTAGCACTCTAGTCTCCTTTAAGTAAAGAATATAAGATTCATACAGTGTTTCATGTCATCTTAACTCGAAATAAGGATTTCCCGGATCTTAGCTACATTTACTACAATAAGAACTGAATGGAGAATCTCTTTGAGCTGTTCTAAACAAGTTCTCATCTGTTTCCTGTCATTTTCTCTGAATTATCCATGTTTTCATGTAGTTTCCTATATTCTGCCTTCTGGTCCAAGTGTAAGCTTTGCCCACTTTATCAAACAACTTCCTACACACTGTTATGAACTTAGGCAGCTAGGGAACATTGTCTCTCAACTGTGTTATAGAGTGTAGTACTACATTTCAGTGAAGTGTAAGGCTTTCCAAAGCTGCCAAACGTGTTTCATTCTCTATTTCAATGGTATTCTGCCTTGTATAACACACATTTACCACTCTAGTCTCCTTTAAGTAAAGAATATAGGATTCATACAGTGTTTCAAGTCATCTTAACTTGAATTAAGGATTTCCCGGATGTTAGCTACCTTTTCTACACCAAGAAATGATTTGGAGAATCTCTTTCAGCTGTTCTAAACAAGTTATCTGTTTACAGTCATTTTCTCTGAATTATCCATGTTTTCATGTAGTTTCCTATATTCTGCCTTCTGGACCAAGTATAAGCTTTGCCCAGGTTATCAAACAACTTCCTACACACTGTTATGAACTGAGGCATCTCGGGAACATTGTCTCTCAACTGTGTTATAGAGTGTAGTACTACATTTCAGTGAAGTGTAAGGCTTTCCTAAGCTGCCGAACGTGTTTCTTTCTCTATTTCAATGGTATTCTGCCTTGTATAACACACATTTACCACTCTAGTCTCCTTTAAGTAAAGAATATAGGATTCATACAGTGTTTCATGTGATCCTAACTCGAATTAAGGATTTCCCGGATCTTAGCTACCTTTACTACACTAAGAACTGACTGGAGAATCTCTTTGAGCTGTTCTAAACAAGTTCTCATCTGTTTCCAGTCATTTTCTCTGAATTATCCATTTTTTCATGTAGTTTCCTATATTCTGCCTTCTGGACCAAGTATAAGCTTTGCCCACTTTATCAAACAACTTCCTACACACTGTTATGAACTGAGGCAGCTCGGGAACATTGTCTCTCAACTGTGTTATAGAGTGTAGTACTACATTTCAGTGAAGTATAAGGCTTTCCAAAGCTGCCGAACGTGTTTCATTCTCTATTTCAATGGTATTCTGCCTTGTATAACACACATTTACCACTCTAGTCTCCTTTAAGTAAAGAATATAGGATTCATACAGTGTTTCATGTCATCTTAACTCGAATTAAGGATTTCCCGGATCTTAGCTACCTTTTCTACACTAATAACTTACTTGGAGAATCTCTTTGAGCGGTTCTAAACAAGTTCTCATCTGTTTACAGTCATTTTCTCTGAATTATCCATGTTTTCATGTAGTTTCCTATATTCTGCCTTCTGGTCCAAGTATAAGCTTTGCTCACGTTATCAAACAACTTCCTACACACTGTTATGAACTGAGGTAGCTCGGGAACATTAACTGTATTATAGAGTGCAGTACTACATTTCAGTGAAGTATAAGGCTTTCTAAAGCTGGCGAACGTGTTTCTTTCTCTATTTCAATGGTATTCTGCCTTGTATAACACACATTTACCACTCTAGTCTCCTTTAAGTAAAGAATATAGGATTCATACAGTGTTTTATGTCATCTTAACTCGAATTAAGGATTTCCCGGATCTTAGCTACCTTTACTAGGCTAAGAACTGACTGGAGAATCTCTTTGAGCTGTTCTAAACAAGGTCTCATCTGTTTACAGTCATTTTCTCTGAATTATCCATGTTTTCATGTAGTTTCCTATATTCTGCCTTCTGGTCCAAGTATAAGCTTTTTCCACTTTATCAAACAACTTCCTACACACTGTTATGAACTGAGGCAGCTTGGGAACATTGTCTCTCAACTGTGTTACAGAGTATAGTACTATATTTCAGTGAAGTGTATGGCTTTCCAAAGCTGCCGAACGAGTTTCTTTCTCTATTTCAATGGTATTCTGCCTTGTAAAACACACATTTACCACTCCAGTCTCTTTTAAGTAAAGAATATAGGATTAATACAGTGTTTCAAGTCATCTTAACTTGAATTAAGGATTTCCCGGATCTTAGCTACCTTTTCTACACTAAGAACTGATTTGGAGAATCTCTTTCAGCTGTTCTAAACAATCTCTCATCTGTTTCCAGTCATTTTCTCTGAATTATCCATGTTTTTATGTAGTTTCTTATATTCTGCCTTCTGGTCCAAGTATAACCTTTGCCCACTTTATCAAACAACTTCCTACACACTGTTATGAACTGAGGCAGCTCGGGAACATTGTCTGTCAACTGTGTTATAGAGTGTAGTACTATATTTCAGTGAAGTGTAAGGCTTTCCAAAGCTGCCGATCATGTTTCTTTCTCTATTTCAATGGTATTCTGCCTTATATAACACACATTTACCACTCTAGTCTCCTTTAAGTAAAGAATATAGGATTCATACAGTGTTTCATGTGATCTTAACTCGAATTAAGGATTTCCCGGATCTTAGCTACCTTTACTACACTAAGAACTGACTGGAGAATCTCTTTGAGCTGTTCTAAACAAGTTCTCATCTGTTTCCAGTCATTTTCTCTGAATTATCCATGTTTTCATGTAGTTTCCTATATTCTGCCTTCTGGACCAAGTATAAGCTTTGCCCACTTTATCAAACTACTTCCTACACACTGTTATGAACTGAGGCAGCTCGGGAACATTGTCTCTCAACTGTGTTATAGAGTGTAGTACTACATTTCAGTGAAGTGTAAGGCTTTCCAAAGCTGCCAAACGTGTTAAATTCTCTATTTCAATGGTATTCTACCTTGTATAACACACATTTAGCACTCTAGTCTCCTTTAAGTAAAGAATATAAGATTCATACAGTGTTTCATGTCATCTTAACTCGAAATAAGGATTTCCCGGATCTTAGCTACATTTACTACAATAAGAACTGAATGGAGAATCTCTTTGAGCTGTTCTAAACAAGTTCTCATCTGTTTCCTGTCATTTTCTCTGAATTATCCATGTTTTCATGTAGTTTCCTATATTCTGCCTTCTGGTCCAAGTGTAAGCTTTGCCCACTTTATCAAACAACTTCCTACACACTGTTATGAACTTAGGCAGCTAGGGAACATTGTCTCTCAACTGTGTTATAGAGTGTAGTACTACATTTCAGTGAAGTGTAAGGCTTTCCAAAGCTGCCAAACGTGTTTCATTCTCTATTTCAATGGTATTCTACCTTGTATAACACAAATTTAGCACTCTAGTCTCCTTTAAGTAAAGAATATAGGATTCATACAGTGTTTCATGTGATCTTAACTCGAATTAAGGATTTCCCGTATCTTAGCTACATTTACTACAATAAGAACTGACTGGAGAATCTCTTTGAGCTGTTCTAAACAAGTTCTCATCTGTTTACAGTCATTTTCTCTGAATTATCCATGTTTTCATGTAGTTTCCTATATTCTGCCTTCTGGTCCAAGTATAAGCTTTTTCCACTTTATCAAACAACTTCCTACACACTGTTATGAACTGAGGCAGCTTGGGAACATTGTCTCTCAACTGTGTTACAGAGTATAGTACTATATTTCAGTGAAGTGTATGGCTTTCCAAAGCTGCCGAACGAGTTTCTTTCTCTATTTCAATGGTATTCTGCCTTGTAAAACACACATTTACCACTCCAGTCTCTTTTAAGTAAAGAATATAGGATTAATACAGTGTTTCAAGTCATCTTAACTTGAATTAAGGATTTCCCGGATCTTAGCTACCTTTTCTACACTAAGAACTGATTTGGAGAATCTCTTTCAGCTGTTCTAAACAATCTCTCATCTGTTTCCAGTCATTTTCTCTGAATTATCCATGTTTTCATGTAGTTTCTTATATTCTGCCTTCTGGTCCAAGTATAAGCTTTGCCCACTTTATCAAACAACTTCCTACACACTGTTATGAACTGAGGCAGCTCGGGAACATTGTCAATCAAGTGTGTTACAGAGTGTTGTACTATATTTTAGTGAAGTGTAAGGCTTTCCAAAGCTGCCGAAAGTGTTTCTTTCTCTATTTCAATGGTATTCTGCCTTGGATAACACACATTTACCACTCTAGTCTCCTTTAAGTAAAGAATAAAGGATTCATACAGTGTTTCATGTTATCCTAACTCGAATTAAGGATTTCCCGGATCTTAGCTACCTTTACTACACTAAGAACTGACTGGAGAATCTCTTTGAGCTGTTCTAAACAAGTTCTCATCTGTTTACAGTCATTTTCTCTGAATTATCCATGTTTTCATGTAGTTTCCTATATTCTGCCTTCTGGACCAAGTATAAGCTTTGCCCACTTTATCAAACAACTTCCTACACACTGTTATGAACTTAGGCAGCTCGGGAACATTGTCTCTCAACTGTGTTATAGAGTGTAGTACTACATTTCAGTGAAGTGTAAGGCTTTCCAAAGCTGCCAAACGTGTTTAATTCTCTATTTCAATGGTATTCTACCTTGTATAACACACATTTAGCACTCTAGTCTCCTTTAAGTAAAGAATATAGGATTCATACAGTGTTTCATGTGATCTTAACTCGAATTAAGGATTTCCCGGATCTTAGCTACCTTTACTAGGCTAAGAACTGACTGGAGAATCTCTTTGAGCTGTTCTAAACAAGTTCTCATCTGTTTACAGTCATTTTCTCTGAATTATCCATGTTTTCATGTAGTTTCCTATATTCTGCCTTCTGGACCAAGTATAAGCTTTGCCCACTTTATCAAACAACTTCCTACACACTGTTATGAACTGAGGCAGCTTGGGAACATTGTCTCTCAACTGTGTTACAGAGTATAGTACTATATTTTAGTGAAGTGTATGGCTTTCCAAAGCTGCCGAACGAGTTTCTTTCTCTATTTCAATGGTATTCTGCCTTGTAAAACACACATTTACCACTCCAGTCTCTTTTAAGTAAAGAATATAGGATTCATACAGTGTTTCAAGTCATCTTAACTTGAATTAAGGATTTCCCGGATCTTAGCTACCTTTTCTACACTAAGAACTGATTTGGAGAATCTCTTTCAGCTGTTCTAAACAATCTCTCATCTGTTTCCAGTCATTTTCTCTGAATTATCCATGTTTTCATGTAGTTTCTTATATTCTGCCTTCTGGTCCAAGTATAAGCTTTGCCCACTTTATCAAACAACTTCCTACACACTGTTATGAACTGAGGCAGCTCGGGAACATTGTCTGTCAACTGTGTTATAGAGTGTAGTACTATATTTCAGTGAAGTGTAAGGCTTTCCAAAGCTGCCGATCATGTTTCTTTCTCTATTTCAATGGTATTCTGCCTTATATAACACACATTTACCACTCTAGTCTCCTTTAAGTAAAGAATATAGGATTCATACAGTGTTTCATGTCATCTTAACTCGAATTAAGGATTTCCGGAATCTTAGCTACCTTTTCTACACTAAGAACTAACTTGAAGAATCTCTTTGAGCGATTCTAAACAAGTTCTCATCTGTTTACAGTCATTTTCCCTGAATTATCAATGTTTTCATGTAGTTTCCTATATTCTGCCTTCTGGTCCAAGTATAAGCTTTGCCCACTTTATCAAACAACTTCCTACACACTGTTATGAACTGAGGCAGCTCGGGAACATTGTCTCTCAACTGTGTTATAGAGTGTAGTACTACATTTCAGTGAAGTGTAAGGCTTTCCAAAGCTGCCGAACGTGTTTCTTTCTCTATTTCAATGGTATTCTGCCTTGTATAACACACATTTACCACTCTAGTCTCCTTTAAATAAAGAATATAGGATTCATACAGTGTTTCATGTGATCTTAACTCGAATTAAGGATTTCCCGGATCTTAGGTACCTTTACTACGCTAAGAACTGACCGGAGAATCTCTTTGAGCTGTTCTAAAGAAGTTCTCATCTGTTTACAGTCGTTTTCTCTGAATTATCCATGTTTTCATGTAGTTTCCTATATTCTGCCTTCTGGTCCAAGTATAAGCTTTGCCCACTTTATCAAACAATTTCCTACACACTGTTATGAACTGAGGCAGCTCGGGAACATTGTCTCTCAACTGTGTTATAGAGTGTAGTACTACATTTCAGTGAAGTGTAAGGCTTTCCAAAGCTGCCAAACGTGTTTCTTTCTCTATTTCAATGGTATTCTGCCTTGTAAAACACACATTTACCACTCAAGTCTCCTTGAAGTAAAGAATATAGGATTCCTACAGTGTTTCAAGTCATCTTAACTGAAATTAAGGATTTCCCGGATCTTAGCTACCTTTTCTACACTAAGAACTGATTTGGAGAATCTCTTTCAGCATTTCTAAACAAGTTCTCACCTGTTTCCAGTCATTTTCTCTGAATTACCCATGTTTTCATGTAGTTTCCTATATTCTGCCTTCTGGTCCAAGTATTAGCTTTGCCCACTTTATCAAACAACTTCCTACACACTGTTATGAACTGAGGCAGCTCGGGAACATTGTCTCTCAACTGTGTTATAGAGTGTAGTACTACATTTCAGTGAAGTGTAAGGCTTTCCAAAGCTGCTGAACGTGTTTCTTTCTCTATTTCAATGGTATTCTGCCTTGTATAACACACATTTACCACTCTAGTCTCCTTTAAGTAAAGAATATAGGATTCATAGAGTGTTTCAAGTCATCTTAACTTGTATTAAGGATTTCCCGGATCTTAGCTACCTTTTCTACACTAAGAACTGATTTGGAGAATCTCTTTGAGCTGTTCTAAACAAGTTCTCATCTGTTTCCAGTCATTTTCTCTGAATTATCCATGTTTTCATGTAGTTTCCTATATTCTGCCTTCTGTACCAAGTATAAGCTTTGCCCACTTTATCAAACAACTTCCTACACACTGTTATGAACTTAGGCAGCTCGGGAACATTGTCTCTCAACTGTGTTATAGAGTGTAGTACTACATTTCAGTGAAGTGTAAGGCTTTCCAAAGCTGCCAAACGTGTTTAATTCTCTATTTCAATGGTATTCTGCCTTGTATAACACACATTTACCACTCTAGTCACCTTTAAGTAAAGAATATAGGATTCATACAGTGTTTCATGTGATCTTAACTCGAATTAAGGATTTCCTGGATGTTAGCTACCTTTACTACGCTAAGAACTGACTGGAGAATCTCTTTGAGCTGTTCTAAACAAGTTCTCATCTGTTTACAGTCATTTTCTCTGAATTATCCATGTTTTCATGTAGTTTCCTATATTCTGCCTTCTGGTCCAAGTATAAGCTTTGCCCACTTTATCAAACAACTTCCTACACACTGCTATGAACTGAGGCAGCTCGGGAACATTGTCTCTCAACTGTGTTACAGAGTTTAGTACTATATTTCAGTGAAGTGTAAGGCTTTCCAAAGCTGCCGAAAGTGTTTCTTTCTCTATTTCAATGGTATTCTGCCTTGTAAAACACACATTTACCACTCCAGTCTCCTTGAAGTAAAGAATATAGGATTCCTACAGTGTTTCAAGTCATCTTAACTGAAATTAAGGATTTCCCGGATCTTAGCTACCTTTTCTACACTAAGAACTGATTTGGAGAATCTCTTTCAGCTGTTCTAAACAAGTTCTCATCTGTTTCCAGTCATTTTCTCTGAATTATCCATGTTTTCATGTAGTTTCCTATATTCTGCCTTCTGGTCCAAGTATAAGCTTTTCCCACTTTATCAAACAACTTCCTACACACTGTTATGAACTGAGGCAGCTCGGGAACATTGTCTCTCAACTGTGTTATAGAGTGTAGTACTACATTTCAGTGAAGTGTAAGGCTTTCCAAAGCTGCCGAACATGTTTCTTTCTCTATCTCAATGGTATTCTGCGTTGTAAAACACACATTTACCACTCCAGTCTCCTTTAAGTAAAGAATATAGGATTCCTACAGTGTTTCAAGTCATCTTAACTCGAATTAAGGATTTCCCGGATCTTAGCTACCTTTTCTACACTAAGAACTGATTTGGAGAATCTCTTTCATCGGTTCTAAACAAGTTCTCATCTGTTTCCTGTCATTTTCTCTGAATTATCCATGTTTTCATGTAGTTTCCTATATTCTGCCTTCTGGTCCAAGTATTAGCTTTGCCCACTTTATCAAACAACTTCCTACACACTGTTATGAACTGAGGCAGCTCGGGAACATTGTCTCTCAACTGTGTTATAGAGTGTAGTACTACATTTCAGTGAAGTGTAAGGCTTTCCTAAGCTGCCGAACGTGTTTCTTTCTCTATTTCAATGGTATTCTGCCTTGTATAACACACATTTACCACTCTAGTCTCCTTTAAGTAAAGAATATAGGATTCATACAGTGTTTCATGTGATCCTAACTCGAATTAAGGATTTCCCGGATCTTAGCTACCTTTACTACACTAAGAACTGACTGGAGAATCTCTTTGAGCTGTTCTAAACAAGTTCTCATCTGTTTCCAGTCATTTTCTCTGAATTATCCATGTTTTCATGTAGTTTCCTATATTCTGCCTTCTGGACCATGTATAAGCTTTGCCCACTTTACCAAACAACTTCCTACACACTGTTATGAACTGAGGCAGCTCGGGAACATTGTCTCTCAACTGTGTTATAGAATGTAGTACTACATTTCAGTGAAGTGTAAGGCTTTCCAAAGCTGCCGAACGTGTTTCTTTCTCTATTTCAATGGTATTCTGCCTTGTAAAACACACATTTACCACTCTAGTCTCCTTTAAGTAAAGAATATAGGATTCATACAGTGTTTCATGTGATCCTAACTCGAATTAAGGATTTCCCGGATCTTAGCTACCTTTACTACGCTAAGAACTGACTGGAGAATCTCTTTGAGCTGTTCTAAACAAGTTCTCATCTGTTTCCAGTCATTTTCTCTGAATTATCCATGTTTTCATGTAGTTTCCTATATTCTGCCTTCTGGACCAAGTATAAGCTTTGCCCACTTTATCAAACAACTTCCTACACACTGTTATGAACTGAGGCAGCTCGGGAACATTGTCTCTCAACTGTGTTATAGAGTGTAGTACTACATTTCAGTGAAGTGTAAGGCTTTCCAAAGCTGCCAAACGTGTTTAATTCTCTATTTCAATTCTATTCTACCTTGTATAACACACATTTAGCACTCTAGTCTCCTTTAAGTAAAGAATATAGGATTCATACAGTGTTTCATGTGATCTTAACTCGAATTAAGGATTTCCTGGATGTTAGCTACCTTTACTACGCTAAGAACTGACTGGAGAATCTCTTTGAGCTGTTCTAAACAAGTTCTCATCTGTTTACAGTCATTTTCTCTGAATTATCCATGTTTTCATGTAGTTTCCTATATTCTGCCTTCTGGTCCAAGTATAAGCTTTGCCCACTTTATTAAACAACTTCCTACACACTGCTATGAACTGAGGCAGCTCGGGAACATTGTCTCTCAACTGTGTTACAGAGTTTAGTACTATATTTCAGTGAAGTGTAAGGCTTTCCAAAGCTGCCGAAAGTGTTTCTTTCTCTATTTCAATGGTATTCTGCCTTGTAAAACACACATTTACCACTCCAGTCTCCTTGAAGTAAAGAATATAGGATTCCTACAGTGTTTCAAGTCATCTTAACTGAAATTAAGGATTTCCCGGATCTTAGCTACCTTTTCTACACTAAGAACTGATTTGGAGAATCTCTTTCAGCTGTTCTAAACAAGTTCTCATCTGTTTCCAGTCATTTTCTCTGAATTATCCATGTTTTCATGTAGTTTCCTATATTCTGCCTTCTGGTCCAAGTATAAGCTTTTCCCACTTTATCAAACAACTTCCTACACACTGTTATGAACTGAGGCAGCTCGGGAACATTGTCTCTCAACTGTGTTATAGAGTGTAGTACTACATTTCAGTGAAGTGTAAGGCTTTCCAAAGCTGCCGAACGTGTTTCTTTCTCTATCTCAATGGTATTCTGCGTTGTAAAACACACATTTACCACTCCAGTCTCCTTTAAGTAAAGAATATAGGATTCCTACAGTGTTTCAAGTCATCTTAACTCGAATTAAGGATTTCCCGGATCTTAGCTACCTTTTCTACACTAAGAACTGATTTAGAGAATCTCTTTCATCGGTTCTAAACAAGTTCTCATCTGTTACCTGTCATTTTCTCTGAATTATCCATGTTTTCATGTAGTTTCCTATATTCTGCCTTCTGGTCCTAGTATAAGCTTTGCCCACTTTATCAAACAACTTCCTACACACTGTTATGAGCTGAGGCAGCTCGGGAACATTGTCTCTCAACTGTGTTATCGAGTGTAGTACTACATTTCAGTGAAGTGTAAGGCTTTCCAAAGCTGCCAAACGTGTTTAATTCTCTATTTCAATGGTATTCTACCTTGTATAACACACATTTAGCACTCTAGTTTCCTTTAAGTAAAGAATATAGGATTCATACAGTTTTTCATGTGATCTTAACTTGAATTAAGGATTTCCCGGATCTTAGCTATATTTACTACAATAAGAACTGAATGGAGAATCTCTTTGAGCTGTTCTAAACAAGTTCTCATCTGTTTACGGTCATTTTCTCTGAATTATCCATGTTTTCATGTAGTTTCCTATATTCTGCCTTCTGGTCCAAGTATAAGCTTTGCCCACTTTATCAAACAACTTCCTACACACTGTTATGAACTGAGGCAGCTCGGGAACATTGTCTCTCAACTGTGTTATAGAGTGTAGTACTACATTTCAGTGAAGTGTAAGGCTTTCCAAAGCTGCCGAACGTGTTTCTTTCTCTATTTCAATGGCATTCTGCCTTGTATAACACACATTTAGCACTCTAGTATCCTTTAAGTAAAGAATATAGGATTCATACAGTGTTTCATGTGATCTTAACTCGAATTAAGGATTTCCCGGATCTTAGCTACATTTACTACAATAAGAACTGACTGGAGAATCTCTTTGAGCTGTGCTAAACAAGTTCTCATCTGTTTACAGTCATTTTCTCTGAATTATCCATGTTTTCATGTAGTTTCCTCTATTCTCCCTTCTGGTCCAAGTATAAGCTTTGCCCACTTTATCAAACAACTTCCTACACACTGTTATGAACTGAGGCAGCTCGGGAACATTGTCTCTCAACTGTGTTATAGAGTGTAGTACTACATTTCAGTGAAGTGTAAGGCTTTCCAAAGCTGCCGAAAGTGTTTCTTTCTCTATTTCAATGGTATTCTGCCTTGTATAACACACATTTACCACTCTAGTCTCCTTTAAGTAAAGAATATAGGATTCATACAGTGTTTCATGTGATCTTAACTCGAATTAAGGATTTCCGGGATCTTAGCTACCTTTACTACGCTAAGAACTGACTGGAGAATCTCTTTGAGCTGTTCTAAACCAGTTCTCATCTGTTTACAGTCATTTTCTCTGAATTATCCTTGTTTTCATGTAGTTTCCTATATTCTGCCTTCTGGTCCAAGTATAAGCTTTTCCCACTTTATCAAACAACTTCCTACACACTGTTATGAACTGAGGCAGCTCGGGAACATTGTCTCTCAACTGTGTTATAGAGTGTAGTACTACATTTCAGTGAAGTGTAAGGCTTTCCAAAGCTGCCGAACGTGTTTCTTTCTCTATCTCAATGGTATTCTGCGTTGTAAAACACACACTTACCACTCCAGTCTCCTTTAAGTAAAGAATATAGGATTCCTACAGTGTTTCAAGTCATCTTAACTCGAATTAAGGATTTCCCGGATCTTAGCTACCTTTTCTACACTAAGAACTGATTTAGAGAATCTCTTTCATCGGTTCTAAACAAGTTCTCATCTGTTTCCTGTCATTTTCTCTGAATTATCCATGTTTTCATGTAGTTTCCTATATTCTGCCTTCTGGTCCAAGTATAAGCTTTGCCCACTTTATCAAACAACTTCCTACACACTGTTATGAACTGAGGCAGCTCGGGAACATTGTCTCTCAACTGTGTTATAGAGTGTAGTACTACATTTCAGTGAAGTGTAAGGCTTTCCAAAGCTGCCGAAAGTGTTTCTTTCTCTATTTCAATGGTATTCTGCCTTGTATAACACACATTTACCACTCTAGTCTTTTTTAAGTAAAGAATATAGGATTCATACAGTGTTTCATGTGATCTTAACTCGAATTAAGGATTTCCGGGATCTTAGCTACCTTTACTACGCTAAGAACTGACTGGAGAATCTCTTTGAGCTGTTCTAAACCAGTTCTCATCTGTTTACAGTCATTTTCTCTGAATTATCCTTGTTTTCATGTAGTTTCCTATATTCTGCCTTCTGGTCCAAGTATAAGCTTTGCCCACTTTATCAAACAACTTCCTACACACTGTTATGAACTGAGGCAGCTCGGGAACATTGTCTCTCAACTGTGTTACAGAGTTTAGTACTATATTTCAGTGAAGTGTAAGGCTTTCCAAAGCTGCCGAAAGTGTTTCTTTCTCTATTTCAATGGTATTCTGCCTTGTAAAACACACATTTACCACTCCAGTCTCCTTTAAGTAAAGAATATAGGATTCCTACAGTGTTTCAAGTCATCTTAACTCGAATTAAGGATTTCCCGGATCTTAGCTACCTTTTCTACACTAAGAACTGATTTGGAGAATCTCTTTCAGCTGTTCTAAACAAGTTCTCATCTGTTTCCTGTCATTTTCTCTGAATTATCCATGTTTTCATGTAGTTTCCTATATTCTGCCTTCTGGTCCTAGTATAAGCTTTGCCCACTTTATCAAACAACTTCCTACATACTGTTATGAACTGAGGCAGCTCGGGAACATTGTCTCTCAACTGTCTTATAGAGTGTAGTACTACATTTCAGTGAAGTGTAAGGCTTTCCAAAGCTGCCAAACGTGTTTAATTCTCTATTTCAATGGTATTCTACCTTGTATAACACACATTTACCACTCCAGTCTCCTTTAAGTAAAGAATATAGGATTCCTACAGTGTTTCAAGTCATCTTAACTCAAATTAAGGATTTCCCGGATCTTAGCTATATTTACTACAATAAGAACTGAATGGAGAATCTCTTTGAGCTGTTCTAAACAAGTTCTCATCTGTTTACAGTCATTTTCTCTGAAGTATCCATGTTTTCATGTAGTTTCCTATATTCTGCCTTCTGGTCCTAGTATAAGCTTTGCCCACTTTATCAAACAACTTCCTACATACTGTTATGAACTGAGGCAGCTCGGGAACATTGTCTCTCAACTGTCTTATAGAGTGTAGTACTACATTTCAGTGAAGTTTAAGGCTTTCCAAAGCTGCCGAACGTGTTTCTTTCTCTATTTCAATGGTATTCTGCCTTGTATGACACACATTTACCACTCTAGTCTCCTTTAAGTAAAGAATATAGGATTCCTACAGTGTTTCATGTGATCCTAACTCGAATTAAGGATTTCCCGGATCTTAGCTACCTTTACTACGCTAAGAACTGACTGGAGAATCTCTTTGAGCTGTTCTAAACAAGTTCTCATCTGTTTCCAATCATTTTCTCTGAATTATCCATGTTTTCATGTAGTTTCCTATATTCTGCCTTCTGGTCCAAGTATAAGCTTTGCCCACTTTATCAAACAACTTCCTACACACTGTTATGAACTGAGGCAGCTCGGGAACATTGTCTCTCAACTGTGTTACAGAGTTTAGTACTATATTTCAGTGAAGTGTAAGGCTTTCCAAAGCTGCCGAAAGTGTTTCTTTCTCTATTTCAATGGTATTCTGCCTTGTAAAACACACATTTACCACTCCAGTCTCCTTTAAGTAAAGAATATAGGATTCCTACAGTGTTTCAAGTCATCTTAACTCGAATTAAGGATTTCCCGGATCTTAGCTACCTTTTCTACACTAAGAACTGATTTGGAGAATCTCTTTCAGCTGTTCTAAACAAGTTCTCATCTGTTTCCTGTCATTTTCTCTGAATTATCCATGTTTTCATGTAGTTTCCTATATTCTGCCTTCTGGTCCTAGTATAAGCTTTGCCCACTTTATCAAACAACTTCCTACATACTGTTATGAACTGAGGCAGCTCGGGAACATTGTCTCTCAACTGTCTTATAGAGTGTAGTACTACATTTCAGTGAAGTGTAAGGCTTTCCAAAGCTGCCAAACGTGTTTAATTCTCTATTTCAATGGTATTCTACCTTGTATAACACACATTTACCACTCCAGTCTCCTTTAAGTAAAGAATATAGGATTCCTACAGTGTTTCAAGTCATCTTAACTCAAATTAAGGATTTCCCGGATCTTAGCTATATTTACTACAATAAGAACTGAATGGAGAATCTCTTTGAGCTGTTCTAAACAAGTTCTCATCTGTTTACAGTCATTTTCTCTGAATTATCCATGTTTTCATGTAGTTTCCTATATTCTGCCTTCTGGTCCTAGTATAAGCTTTGCCCACTTTATCAAACAACTTCCTACATACTGTTATGAACTGAGGCAGCTCGGGAACATTGTCTCTCAACTGTCTTATAGTGTGTAGTACTACATTTCAGTGAAGTTTAAGGCTTTCCAAAGCTGCCGAACGTGTTTCTTTCTCTATTTCAATGGTATTCTGCCTTGTATGACACACATTTACCACTCTAGTCTCCTTTAAGTAAAGAATATAGGATTCCTACAGTGTTTCATGTGATCCTAACTCGAATTAAGGATTTCCCGGATCTTAGCTACCTTTACTACGCTAAGAACTGACTGGAGAATCTCTTTGAGCTGTTCTAAACAAGTTCTCATCTGTTTCCAATCATTTTCTCTGAATTATCCATGTTTTCATGTAGTTTCCTATATTCTGCCTTCTGGACCAAGTATAAGCTTTGCCCACTTTATCAAACAACTTCCTACACACTGTTATGAACTGAGGCAGCTCGGGAACATTGTCTCTCAACTGTGTTATAGAGTGTAGTACTACATTTCAGTGAAGTGTAAGGCTTTCCAAAGCTGCCCAACGTGTTTAATTCTCTATTTCAATGGTATTCTACCTTGTATAACACACATTTAGCACTCTAGTCTCCTTTAAGTAAAGAATATAGGATTCATACAGTGTTTCATGTGATCTTAACTCGAATTAAGGATTTCCCGGATCTTAGCTACATTTACTACAATAAGAACTGAATGGAGAATCTCTTTGAGCTGTTCTAAACAAGTTCTCATCTGTTTACAGTCATTTTCTCTGAATTATCCATGTTTTCATGTAGTTTCCTATATTCTGCCTTCTGGTCCAAGTATAAGCTTTGCCCACTTTATCAAACAACTTCCTACACACTGTTATGAACTGAGGCAGCTCGGGAACATTGTCTCTCAACTGTCTTATAGAGTGTAGTACTACATTTCAGTGAAGTGTAAGGCTTTCCAAAGCTGCCGAAAGTGTTTCTTTCTCTATTTCAATGGTATTCTGCCTTGTAAAACACACATTTACCACTCCAGTCTCCTTTAAGTAAAGAATATAGGATTCCTACAGTGTTTCAAGTCATCTTAACTCGAATTAAGGATTTCCCGGATCTTAGCTACCTTTTCTACACTAAGAACTGATTTGGAGAATCTCTTTCAGCTGTTCTAAACAAGTTCTCATCTGTTTCCTGTCATTTTCTCTGAATTATCCATGTTTTCATGTAGTTTCCTATATTCTGCCTTCTGGTCCTAGTATAAGCTTTGCCCACTTTATCAAACAACTTCCTACATACTGTTATGAACTGAGGCAGCTCGGGAACATTGTCTCTCAACTGTCTTATAGAGTGTAGTACTACATTTCAGTGAAGTGTAAGGCTTTCCAAAGCTGCCAAACGTGTTTAATTCTCTATTTCAATGGTATTCTACCTTGTATAACACACATTTACCACTCCAGTCTCCTTTAAGTAAAGAATATAGGATTCCTACAGTGTTTCAAGTCATCTTAACTCGAATTAAGGATTTCCCGGATCTTAGCTACCTTTTCTACACTAAGAACTGATTTAGAGAATCTCTTTCATCGGTTCTAAACAAGTTCTCATCTGTTTCCTGTCATTTTCTCTGAATTATCCATGTTTTCATGTAGTTTCCTATATTCTGCCTTCTGGTCCAAGTATAAGCTTTGCCCACTTTATCAAACAACTTCCTACACACTGTTATGAACTGAGGCAGCTCGGGAACATTGTCTCTCAACTGTGTTATAGAGTGTAGTACTACATTTCATTGAAGTGTAAGGCTTTCCAAAGCTGCCGAAAGTGTTTCTTTCTCTATTTCAATGGTATTCTGCCTTGTATAACACACATTTACCACTCTAGTCTCCTTTAAGTAAAGAATATAGGATTCATACAGTGTTTCATGTGATCTTAACTCGAATTAAGGATTTCCGGGATCTTAGCTACCTTTACTACGCTAAGAACTGACTGGAGAATCTCTTTGAGCTGTTCTAAAGCAGTTCTCATCTGTTTACAGTCATTTTCTCTGAATTATCCTTGTTTTCATGTAGTTTCCTATATTCTGCCTTCTGGTCCAAGTATAAGCTTTGCCCACTTTATCAAACAACTTCCTACACACTGTTATGAACTGAGGCAGCTCGGGAACATTGTCTCTCAACTGTGTTACAGAGTTTAGTACTATATTTCAGTGAAGTGTAAGGCTTTCCAAAGCTGCCGAAAGTGTTTCTTTCTCTATTTCAATGGTATTCTGCCTTGTAAAACACACATTTACCACTCCAGTCTCCTTTAAGTAAAGAATATAGGATTCCTACAGTGTTTCAAGTCATCTTAACTCGAATTAAGGATTTCCCGGATCTTAGCTACCTTTTCTACACTAAGAACTGATTTGGAGAATCTCTTTCAGCTGTTCTAAACAAGTTCTCATCTGTTTCCTGTCATTTTCTCTGAATTATCCATGTTTTCATGTAGTTTCCTATATTCTGCCTTCTGGTCCTAGTATAAGCTTTGCCCACTTTATCAAACAACTTCCTACATACTGTTATGAACTGAGGCAGCTCGGGAACATTGTCTCTCAACTGTCTTATAGAGTGTAGTACTACATTTCAGTGAAGTGTAAGGCTTTCCAAAGCTGCCAAACGTGTTTAATTCTCTATTTCAATGGTATTCTACCTTGTATAACACACATTTACCACTCCAGTCTCCTTTAAGTAAAGAATATAGGATTCCTACAGTGTTTCAAGTCATCTTAACTCAAATTAAGGATTTCCCGGATCTTAGCTATATTTACTACAATAAGAACTGAATGGAGAATCTCTTTGAGCTGTTCTAAACAAGTTCTCATCTGTTTACAGTCATTTTCTCTGAATTATCCATGTTTTCATGTAGTTTCCTATATTCTGCCTTCTGGTCCTAGTATAAGCTTTGCCCACTTTATCAAACAACTTCCTACATACTGTTATGAACTGAGGCAGCTCGGGAACATTGTCTCTCAACTGTCTTATAGAGTGTAGTACTACATTTCAGTGAAGTTTAAGGCTTTCCAAAGCTGCCGAACGTGTTTCTTTCTCTATTTCAATGGTATTCTGCCTTGTATGACACACATTTACCACTCTAGTCTCCTTTAAGTAAAGAATATAGGATTCCTACAGTGTTTCATGTGATCCTAACTCGAATGAAGGATTTCCCGGATCTTAGCTACCTTTACTACGCTAAGAACTGACTGGAGAATCTCTTTGAGCTGTTCTAAACAAGTTCTCATCTGTTTCCAATCATTTTCTCTGAATTATCGATGTTTTCATGTAGTTTCCTATATTCTGCCTTCTGGACCAAGTATAAGCTTTGCCCACTTTATCAAACAACTTCCTACACACTGTTATGAACTGAGGCAGCTCGGGAACATTGTCTCTCAACTGTCTTATAGAGTGTAGTACTACATTTCAGTGAAGTGTAAGGCTTTCCAAATCTGCCGAAAGTGTTTCTTTCTCTATTTCAATGGTATTCTGCCTTGTAAAACACACATTTACCACTCCAGTCTCCTTTAAGTAAAGAATATAGGATTCCTACAGTGTTTCAAGTCATCTTAACTCGAATTAAGGATTTCCCGGATCTTAGCTACCTTTTCTACACTAAGAACTGATTTGGAGAATCTCTTTCAGCTGTTCTAAACAAGTTCTCATCTGTTTCCTGTCATTTTCTCTGAATTATCCATGTTTTCATGTAGTTTCCTATATTCTGCCTTCTGGTCCTAGTATAAGCTTTGCCCACTTTATCAAACAACTTCCTACATACTGTTATGAACTGAGGCAGCTCGGGAACATTGTCTCTCAACTGTCTTATAGAGTGTAGTACTACATTTCAGTGAAGTGTAAGGCTTTCCAAAGCTGCCAAACGTGTTTAATTCTCTATTTCAATGGTATTCTACCTTGTATAACACACATTTACCACTCCAGTCTCCTTTAAGTAAAGAATATAGGATTCCTACAGTGTTTCAAGTCATCTTAACTCAAATTAAGGATTTCCCGGATCTTAGCTATATTTACTACAATAAGAACTGAATGGAGAATCTCTTTGAGCTGTTCTAAACAAGTTCTCATCTGTTTACAGTCATTTTCTCTGAATTATCCATGTTTTCATGTAGTTTCCTATATTCTGCCTTCTGGTCCTAGTATAAGCTTTGCCCACTTTATCAAACAACTTCCTACATACTGTTATGAACTGAGGCAGCTCGGGAACATTGTCTCTCAACTGTCTTATAGTGTGTAGTACTACATTTCAGTGAAGTTTAAGGCTTTCCAAAGCTGCCGAACGTGTTTCTTTCTCTATTTCAATGGTATTCTGCCTTGTATGACACACATTTACCACTCTAGTCTCCTTTAAGTAAAGAATATAGGATTCCTACAGTGTTTCATGTGATCCTAACTCGAATTAAGGATTTCCCGGATCTTAGCTACCTTTACTACGCTAAGAACTGACTGGAGAATCTCTTTGAGCTGTTCTAAACAAGTTCTCATCTGTTTCCAATCATTTTCTCTGAATTATCCATGTTTTCATGTAGTTTCCTATATTCTGCCTTCTGGACCAAGTATAAGCTTTGCCCACTTTATCAAACAACTTCCTACACACTGTTATGAACTGAGGCAGCTCGGGAACATTGTCTCTCAACTGTGTTATAGAGTGTAGTACTACATTTCAGTGAAGTGTAAGGCTTTCCAAAGCTGCCCAACGTGTTTAATTCTCTATTTCAATGGTATTCTACCTTGTATAACACACATTTAGCACTCTAGTCTCCTTTAAGTAAAGAATATAGGATTCATACAGTGTTTCATGTGATCTTAACTCGAATTAAGGATTTCCCGGATCTTAGCTACATTTACTACAATAAGAACTGAATGGAGAATCTCTTTGAGCTGTTCTAAACAAGTTCTCATCTGTTTACAGTCATTTTCTCTGAATTATCCATGTTTTCATGTAGTTTCCTATATTCTGCCTTCTGGTCCAAGTATAAGCTTTGCCCACTTTATCAAACAACTTCCTACACACTGTTATGAACTGAGGAAGCTCGGGAACATTGTCTCTCAACTGTCTTATAGAGTGTAGTACTACATTTCAGTGAAGTGTAAGGCTTTCCAAAGCTGCCGAAAGTGTTTCTTTCTCTATTTCAATGGTATTCTGCCTTGTAAAACACACATTTACCACTCCAGTCTCCTTTAAGTAAAGAATATAGGATTCCTACAGTGTTTCAAGTCATCTTAACTCGAATTAAGGATTTCCCGGATCTTAGCTACCTTTTCTACACTAAGAACTGATTTGGAGAATCTCTTTCAGCTGTTCTAAACAAGTTCTCATCTGTTTCCTGTCATTTTCTCTGAATTATCCATGTTTTCATGTAGTTTCCTATATTCTGCCTTCTGGTCCTAGTATAAGCTTTGCCCACTTTATCAAACAACTTCCTACATACTGTTATGAACTGAGGCAGCTCGGGAACATTGTCTCTCAACTGTCTTATAGAGTGTAGTACTACATTTCAGTGAAGTGTAAGGCTTTCCAAAGCTGCCAAACGTGTTTAATTCTCTATTTCAATGGTATTCTACCTTGTATAACACACATTTACCACTCCAGTCTCCTTTAAGTAAAGAATATAGGATTCCTACAGTGTTTCAAGTCATCTTAACTCGAATTAAGGATTTCCCGGATCTTAGCTACCTTTTCTACACTAAGAACTGATTTAGAGAATCTCTTTCATCGGTTCTAAACAAGTTCTCATCTGTTTCCTGTCATTTTCTCTGAATTATCCATGTTTTCATGTAGTTTCCTATATTCTGCCTTCTGGTCCAAGTATAAGCTTTGCCCACTTTATCAAACAACTTCCTACACACTGTTATGAACTGAGGCAGCTCGGGAACATTGTCTCTCAACTGTGTTATAGAGTGTAGTACTACATTTCATTGAAGTGTAAGGCTTTCCAAAGCTGCCGAAAGTGTTTCTTTCTCTATTTCAATGGTATTCTGCCTTGTATAACACACATTTACCACTCTAGTCTCCTTTAAGTAAAGAATATAGGATTCATACAGTGTTTCATGTGATCTTAACTCGAATTAAGGATTTCCGGGATCTTAGCTACCTTTACTACGCTAAGAACTGACTGGAGAATCTCTTTGAGCTGTTCTAAACCAGTTCTCATCTGTTTACAGTCATTTTCTCTGAATTATCCTTGTTTTCATGTAGTTTCCTATATTCTGCCTTCTGGTCCAAGTATAAGCTTTTCCCACTTTATCAAACAACTTCCTACACACTGTTATGAACTGAGGCAGCTCGGGAACATTGTCTCTCAACTGTGTTACAGAGTTTAGTACTATATTTCAGTGAAGTGTAAGGCTTTCCAAAGCTGCCGAAAGTGTTTCTTTCTCTATTTCAATGGTATTCTGCCTTGTAAAACACACATTTACCACTCCAGTCTCCTTTAAGTAAAGAATATAGGATTCCTACAGTGTTTCAAGTCATCTTAACTCGAATTAAGGATTTCCCGGATCTTAGCTACCTTTTCTACACTAAGAACTGATTTGGAGAATCTCTTTCAGCTGTTCTAAACAAGTTCTCATCTGTTTCCTGTCATTTTCTCTGAATTATCCATGTTTTCATGTAGTTTCCTATATTCTGCCTTCTGGTCCTAGTATAAGCTTTGCCCACTTTATCAAACAACTTCCTACATACTGTTATGAACTGAGGCAGCTCGGGAACATTGTCTCTCAACTGTCTTATAGAGTGTAGTACTACATTTCAGTGAAGTGTAAGGCTTTCCAAAGCTGCCAAACGTGTTTAATTCTCTATTTCAATGGTATTCTACCTTGTATAACACACATTTACCACTCCAGTCTCCTTTAAGTAAAGAATATAGGATTCCTACAGTGTTTCAAGTCATCTTAACTCAAATTAAGGATTTCCCGGATCTTAGCTATATTTACTATAATAAGAACTGAATGGAGAATCTCTTTGAGCTGTTCTAAACAAGTTCTCATCTGTTTACAGTCATTTTCTCTGAATTATCCATTTTTTCATGTAGTTTCCTATATTCTGCCTTCTGGTCCTAGTATAAGCTTTGCCCACTTTATCAAACAACTTCCTACATACTGTTATGAACTGAGGCAGCTCGGGAACATTGTCTCTCAACTGTCTTATAGAGTGTAGTACTACATTTCAGTGAAGTTTAAGGCTTTCCAAAGCTGCCGAACGTGTTTCTTTCTCTATTTCAATGGTATTCTGCCTTGTATGACACACATTTACCACTCTAGTCTCCTTTAAGTAAAGAATATAGGATTCCTACAGTGTTTCATGTGATCCTAACTCGAATTAAGGATTTCCCGGATCTTAGCTACCTTTACTACGCTAAGAACTGACTGGAGAATCTCTTTGAGCTGTTCTAAACAAGTTCTCATCTGTTTCCAATCATTTTCTCTGAATTATCGATGTTTTCATGTAGTTTCCTATATTCTGCCTTCTGGACCAAGTATAAGCTTTGCCCACTTTATCAAACAACTTCCTACACACTGTTATGAACTGAGGCAGCTCGGGAACATTGTCTCTCAACTGTCTTATAGAGTGTAGTACTACATTTCAGTGAAGTGTAAGGCTTTCCAAAGCTGCCGAAAGTGTTTCTTTCTCTATTTCAATGGTATTCTGCCTTGTAAAACACACATTTACCACTCCAGTCTCCTTTAAGTAAAGAATATAGGATTCCTACAGTGTTTCAAGTCATCTTAACTCGAATTAAGGATTTCCCGGATCTTAGCTACCTTTTCTACACTAAGAACTGATTTGGAGAATCTCTTTCAGCTGTTCTAAACAAGTTCTCATCTGTTTCCTGTCATTTTCTCTGAATTATCCATGTTTTCATGTAGTTTCCTATATTCTGCCTTCTGGTCCTAGTATAAGCTTTGCCCACTTTATCAAACAACTTCCTACATACTGTTATGAACTGAGGCAGCTCGGGAACATTGTCTCTCAACTGTCTTATAGAGTGTAGTACTACATTTCAGTGAAGTGTAAGGCTTTCCAAAGCTGCCAAACGTGTTTAATTCTCTATTTCAATGGTATTCTACCTTGTATAACACACATTTACCACTCCAGTCTCCTTTAAGTAAAGAATATAGGATTCATACAGTGTTTCATGTGATCCTAACTCGAATTAAGGATTTCCCGGATCTTAGCTACCTTTACTACACTAAGAACTGACTGGAGAATCTCTTTGAGCTGTTCTAAACAAGTTCTCATCTGTTTCCAGTCATTTTCTCTGAATTATCCATGTTTTCATGTAGTTTCCTATATTCTGCCTTCTGGACCATGTATAAGCTTTGCCCACTTTACCAAACAACTTCCTACACACTGTTATGAACTGAGGCAGCTCGGGAACATTGTCTCTCAACTGTGTTATAGAATGTAGTACTACATTTCAGTGAAGTGTAAGGCTTTCCAAAGCTGCCGAACGTGTTTCTTTCTCTATTTCAATGGTATTCTGCCTTGTAAAACACACATTTACCACTCTAGTCTCCTTTAAGTAAAGAATATAGGATTCATACAGTGTTTCATGTGATCCTAACTCGAATTAAGGATTTCCCGGATCTTAGCTACCTTTACTACGCTAAGAACTGACTGGAGAATCTCTTTGAGCAGTTCTAAACAAGTTCTCATCTGTTTCCAGTCATTTTCTCTGAATTATCCATGTTTTCATGTAGTTTCCTATATTCTGCCTTCTGGACCAAGTATAAGCTTTGCCCACTTTATCAAACAACTTCCTACACACTGTTATGAACTGAGGCAGCTCGGGAACATTGTCTCTCAACTGTGTTATAGAGTGTAGTACTACATTTCAGTGAAGTGTAAGGCTTTCCAAAGCTGCCAAACGTGTTTAATTCTCTATTTCAATTCTATTCTACCTTGTATAACACACATTTAGCACTCTAGTCTCCTTTAAGTAAAGAATATAGGATTCATACAGTGTTTCATGTGATCTTAACTCGAATTAAGGATTTCCTGGATGTTAGCTACCTTTACTACGCTAAGAACTGACTGGAGAATCTCTTTGAGCTGTTCTAAACAAGTTCTCATCTGTTTACAGTCATTTTCTCTGAATTATCCATGTTTTCATGTAGTTTCCTATATTCTGCCTTCTGGTCCAAGTATAAGCTTTGCCCACTTTATTAAACAACTTCCTACACACTGCTATGAACTGAGGCAGCTCGGGAACATTGTCTCTCAACTGTGTTACAGAGTTTAGTACTATATTTCAGTGAAGTGTAAGGCTTTCCAAAGCTGCCGAAAGTGTTTATTTCTCTATTTCAATGGTATTCTGCCTTGTAAAACACACATTTACCACTCCAGTCTCCTTGAAGTAAAGAATATAGGATTCCTACAGTGTTTCAAGTCATCTTAACTGAAATTAAGGATTTCCCGGATCTTAGCTACCTTTTCTACACTAAGAACTGATTTGGAGAATCTCTTTCAGCTGTTCTAAACAAGTTCTCATCTGTTTCCAGTCATTTTCTCTGAATTATCCATGTTTTCATGTAGTTTCCTATATTCTGCCTTCTGGTCCAAGTATAAGCTTTTCCCACTTTATCAAACAACTTCCTACACACTGTTATGAACTGAGGCAGCTCGGGAACATTGTCTCTCAACTGTGTTATAGAGTGTAGTACTACATTTCAGTGAAGTGTAAGGCTTTCCAAAGCTGCCGAACGTGTTTCTTTCTCTATCTCAATGGTATTCTGCGTTGTAAAACACACATTTACCACTCCAGTCTCCTTTAAGTAAAGAATATAGGATTCCTACAGTGTTTCAAGTCATCTTAACTCGAATTAAGGATTTCCCGGATCTTAGCTACCTTTTCTACACTAAGAACTGATTTAGAGAATCTCTTTCATCGGTTCTAAACAAGTTCTCATCTGTTTCCTGTCATTTTCTCTGAATTATCCATGTTTTCATGTAGTTTCCTATATTCTGCCTTCTGGTCCTAGTATAAGCTTTGCCCACTTTATCAAACAACTTCCTACACACTGTTATGAACTGAGGCAGCTCGGGAACATTGTCTCTCAACTGTGTTATAGAGTGTAGTACTACATTTCAGTGAAGTGTAAGGCTTTCCAAAGCTGCCAAACGTGTTTAATTCTCTATTTCAATGGTATTCTACCTTGTATAACACACATTTAGCACTCTAGTTTCCTTTAAGTAAAGAATATAGGATTCATACAGTTTTTCATGTGATCTTAACTTGAATTAAGGATTTCCCGGATCTTAGCTATATTTACTACAATAAGAACTGAATGGAGAATCTCTTTGAGCTGTTCTAAACAAGTTCTCATCTGTTTACGGTCATTTTCTCTGAATTATCCATGTTTTCATGTAGTTTCCTATATTCTGCCTTCTGGTCCAAGTATAAGCTTTGCCCACTTTATCAAACAACTTCCTACACACTGTTATGAACTGAGGCAGCTCGGGAACATTGTCTCTCAACTGTGTTATAGAGTGTAGTACTACATTTCAGTGAAGTGTAAGGCTTTCCAAAGCTGCCGAACGTGTTTCTTTCTCTATTTCAATGGCATTCTGCCTTGTATAACACACATTTAGCACTCTAGTCTCCTTTAAGTAAAGAATATAGGATTCATACAGTGTTTCATGTGATCTTAACTCGAATTAAGGATTTCCCGGATCTTAGCTACATTTACTACAATAAGAACTGACTGGAGAATCTCTTTGAGCTGTGCTAAACAAGTTCTCATCTGTTTACAGTCATTTTCTCTGAATTATCCATGTTTTCATGTAGTTTCCTCTATTCTGCCTTCTGGTCCAAGTATAAGCTTTGCCCACTTTATCAAACAACTTCCTACACACTGTTATGAACTGAGGCAGCTCGGGAACATTGTCTCTCAACTGTGTTATAGAGTGTAGTACTACATTTCAGTGAAGTGTAAGGCTTTCCAAAGCTGCCGAAAGTGTTTCTTTCTCTATTTCAATGGTATTCTGCCTTGTATAACACACATTTACCACTCTAGTCTCCTTTAAGTAAAGAATATAGGATTCATACAGTGTTTCATGTGATCTTAACTCGAATTAAGGATTTCCGGGATCTTAGCTACCTTTACTACGCTAAGAACTGACTGGAGAATCTCTTTGAGCTGTTCTAAACCAGTTCTCATCTGTTTACAGTCATTTTCTCTGAATTATCCTTGTTTTCATGTAGTTTCCTATATTCTGCCTTCTGGTCCAAGTATAAGCTTTTCCCACTTTATCAAACAACTTCCTACACACTGTTATGAACTGAGGCAGCTCGGGAACATTGTCTCTCAACTGTGTTATAGAGTGTAGTACTACATTTCAGTGAAGTGTAAGGCTTTCCAAAGCTGCCGAACGTGTTTCTTTCTCTATCTCAATGGTATTCTGCGTTGTAAAACACACATTTACCACTCCAGTCTCCTTTAAGTAAAGAATATAGGATTCCTACAGTGTTTCAAGTCATCTTAACTCGAATTAAGGATTTCCCGGATCTTAGCTACCTTTTCTACACTAAGAACTGATTTAGAGAATCTCTTTCATCGGTTCTAAACAAGTTCTCATCTGTTTCCTGTCATTTTCTCTGAATTATCCATGTTTTCATGTAGTTTCCTATATTCTGCCTTCTGGTCCAAGTATAAGCTTTGCCCACTTTATCAAACAACTTCCTACACACTGTTATGAACTGAGGCAGCTCGGGAACATTGTCTCTCAACTGTGTTATAGAGTGTAGTACTACATTTCAGTGAAGTGTAAGGCTTTCCAAAGCTGCCGAAAGTGTTTCTTTCTCTATTTCAATGGTATTCTGCCTTGTATAACACACATTTACCACTCTAGTCTCCTTTAAGTAAAGAATATAGGATTCATACAGTGTTTCATGTGATCTTAACTCGAATTAAGGATTTCCGGGATCTTAGCTACCTTTACTACGCTAAGAACTGACTGGAGAATCTCTTTGAGCTGTTCTAAACCAGTTCTCATCTGTTTACAGTCATTTTCTCTGAATTATCCTTGTTTTCATGTAGTTTCCTATATTCTGCCTTCTGGTCCAAGTATAAGCTTTGCCCACTTTATCAAACAACTTCCTACACACTGTTATGAACTGAGGCAGCTCGGGAACATTGTCTCTCAACTGTGTTACAGAGTTTAGTACTATATTTCAGTGAAGTGTAAGGCTTTCCAAAGCTGCCGAAAGTGTTTCTTTCTCTATTTCAATGGTATTCTGCCTTGTAAAACACACATTTACCACTCCAGTCTCCTTTAAGTAAAGAATATAGGATTCCTACAGTGTTTCAAGTCATCTTAACTCGAATTAAGGATTTCCCGGATCTTAGCTACCTTTTCTACACTAAGAACTGATTTGGAGAATCTCTTTCAGCTGTTCTAAACAAGTTCTCATCTGTTTCCTGTCATTTTCTCTGAATTATCCATGTTTTCATGTAGTTTCCTATATTCTGCCTTCTGGTCCTAGTATAAGCTTTGCCCACTTTATCAAACAACTTCCTACATACTGTTATGAACTGAGGCAGCTCGGGAACATTGTCTCTCAACTGTCTTATAGAGTGTAGTACTACATTTCAGTGAAGTGTAAGGCTTTCCAAAGCTGCCAAACGTGTTTAATTCTCTATTTCAATGGTATTCTACCTTGTATAACACACATTTACCACTCCAGTCTCCTTTAAGTAAAGAATATAGGATTCCTACAGTGTTTCAAGTCATCTTAACTCAAATTAAGGATTTCCCGGATCTTAGCTATATTTACTACAATAAGAACTGAATGGAGAATCTCTTTGAGCTGTTCTAAACAAGTTCTCATCTGTTTACAGTCATTTTCTCTGAAGTATCCATGTTTTCATGTAGTTTCCTATATTCTGCCTTCTGGTCCTAGTATAAGCTTTGCCCACTTTATCAAACAACTTCCTACATACTGTTTTGAACTGAGGCAGCTCGGGAACATTGTCTCTCAACTGTCTTATAGAGTGTAGTACTACATTTCAGTGAAGTTTAAGGCTTTCCAAAGCTGCCGAACGTGTTTCTTTCTCTATTTCAATGGTATTCTGCCTTGTATGACACACATTTACCACTCTAGTCTCCTTTAAGTAAAGAATATAGGATTCCTACAGTGTTTCATGTGATCCTAACTCGAATTAAGGATTTCCCGGATCTTAGCTACCTTTACTACGCTAAGAACTGACTGGAGAATCTCTTTGAGCTGTTCTAAACAAGTTCTCATCTGTTTCCAATCATTTTCTCTGAATTATCCATGTTTTCATGTAGTTTCCTATATTCTGCCTTCTGGTCCAAGTATAAGCTTTGCCCACTTTATCAAACAACTTCCTACACACTGTTATGAACTGAGGCAGCTCGGGAACATTGTCTCTCAACTGTGTTACAGAGTTTAGTACTATATTTCAGTGAAGTGTAAGGCTTTCCAAAGCTGCCGAAAGTGTTTCTTTCTCTATTTCAATGGTATTCTGCCTTGTAAAACACACATTTACCACTCCAGTCTCCTTTAAGTAAAGAATATAGGATTCCTACAGTGTTTCAAGTCATCTTAACTCGAATTAAGGATTTCCCGGATCTTAGCTACCTTTTCTACACTAAGAACTGATTTGGAGAATCTCTTTCAGCTGTTCTAAACAAGTTCTCATCTGTTTCCTGTCATTTTCTCTGAATTATCCATGTTTTCATGTAGTTTCCTATATTCTGCCTTCTGGTCCTAGTATAAGCTTTGCCCACTTTATCAAACAACTTCCTACATACTGTTATGAACTGAGGCAGCTCGGGAACATTGTCTCTCAACTGTCTTATAGAGTGTAGTACTACATTTCAGTGAAGTGTAAGGCTTTCCAAAGCTGCCAAACGTGTTTAATTCTCTATTTCAATGGTATTCTACCTTGTATAACACACATTTACCACTCCAGTCTCCTTTAAGTAAAGAATATAGGATTCCTACAGTGTTTCAAGTCATCTTAACTCAAATTAAGGATTTCCCGGATCTTAGCTATATTTACTACAATAAGAACTGAATGGAGAATCTCTTTGAGCTGTTCTAAACAAGTTCTCATCTGTTTACAGTCATTTTCTCTGAATTATCCATGTTTTCATGTAGTTTCCTATATTCTGCCTTCTGGTCCTAGTATAAGCTTTGCCCACTTTATCAAACAACTTCCTACATACTGTTATGAACTGAGGCAGCTCGGGAACATTGTCTCTCAACTGTCTTATAGTGTGTAGTACTACATTTCAGTGAAGTTTAAGGCTTTCCAAAGCTGCCGAACGTGTTTCTTTCTCTATTTCAATGGTATTCTGCCTTGTATGACACACATTTACCACTCTAGTCTCCTTTAAGTAAAGAATATAGGATTCCTACAGTGTTTCATGTGATCCTAACTCGAATTAAGGATTTCCCGGATCTTAGCTACCTTTACTACGCTAAGAACTGACTGGAGAATCTCTTTGAGCTGTTCTAAACAAGTTCTCATCTGTTTCCAATCATTTTCTCTGAATTATCCATGTTTTCATGTAGTTTCCTATATTCTGCCTTCTGGACCAAGTATAAGCTTTGCCCACTTTATCAAACAACTTCCTACACACTGTTATGAACTGAGGCAGCTCGGGAACATTGTCTCTCAACTGTGTTATAGAGTGTAGTACTACATTTCAGTGAAGTGTAAGGCTTTCCAAAGCTGCCCAACGTGTTTAATTCTCTATTTCAATGGTATTCTACCTTGTATAACACACATTTAGCACTCTAGTCTCCTTTAAGTAAAGAATATAGGATTCATACAGTGTTTCATGTGATCTTAACTCGAATTAAGGATTTCCCGGATCTTAGCTACATTTACTACAATAAGAACTGACTGGAGAATCTCTTTGAGCTGTTCTAAACAAGTTCTCATCTGTTTACAGTCATTTTCTCTGAATTATCCATGTTTTCATGTAGTCTCCTATATTCTGCCTTCTGGTCCAAGTATAAGCTTTGCCCACTTTATCAAACAACTTCCTACACACTGTTATGAACTGAGGCAGCTCGGGAACATTGTCTCTCAACTGTCTTATAGAGTGTAGTACTACATTTCAGTGAAGTGTAAGGCTTTCCAAAGCTGCCGAAAGTGTTTCTTTCTCTATTTCAATGGTATTCTGCCTTGTAAAACACACGTTTACCACTCCAGTCTCCTTTAAGTAAAGAATATAGGATTCCTACAGTGTTTCAAGTCATCTTAACTCGAATTAAGGATTTCCCGGATCTTAGCTACCTTTTCTACACTAAGAACTGATTTGGAGAATCTCTTTCAGCTGTTCTAAACAAGTTCTCATCTGTTTCCTGTCATTTTCTCTGAATTATCCATGTTTTCATGTAGTTTCCTATATTCTGCCTTCTGGTCCTAGTATAAGCTTTGCCCACTTTATCAAACAACTTCCTACATACTGTTATGAACTGAGGCAGCTCGGGAACATTGTCTCTCAACTGTCTTATAGAGTGTAGTACTACATTTCAGTGAAGTGTAAGGCTTTCCAAAGCTGCCAAACGTGTTTAATTCTCTATTTCAATGGTATTCTACCTTGTATAACACACATTTACCACTCCAGTCTCCTTTAAGTAAAGAATATAGGATTCCTACAGTGTTTCAAGTCATCTTAACTCGAATTAAGGATTTCCCGGATCTTAGCTACCTTTTCTACACTAAGAACTGATTTAGAGAATCTCTTTCATCGGTTCTAAACAAGTTCTCATCTGTTTCCTGTCATTTTCTCTGAATTATCCATGTTTTCATGTAGTTTCCTATATTCTGCCTTCTGGTCCAAGTATAAGCTTTGCCCACTTTATCAAACAACTTCCTACACAGTGTTATGAACTGAGGCAGCTCGGGAACATTGTCTCTCAACTGTGTTATAGAGTGTAGTACTACATTTCATTGAAGTGTAAGGCTTTCCAAAGCTGCCGAAAGTGTTTCTTTCTCTATTTCAATGGTATTCTGCCTTGTATAACACACATTTACCACTCTAGTCTCCTTTAATAAAGAATATAGGATTCATACAGTGTTTCATGTGATCTTAACTCGAATTAAGGATTTCCGGGATCTTAGCTACCTTTACTACGCTAAGAACTGACTGGAGAATCTCTTTGAGCTGTTCTAAACCAGTTCTCATCTGTTTACAGTCATTTTCTCTGAATTATCCTTGTTTTCATGTAGTTTCCTATATTCTGCCTTCTGGTCCAAGTATAAGCTTTTCCCACTTTATCAAACAACTTCCTACACACTGTTATGAACTGAGGCAGCTCGGGAACATTGTCTCTCAACTGTGTTACAGAGTTTAGTACTATATTTCAGTGAAGTGTAAGGCTTTCCAAAGCTGCCGAAAGTGTTTCTTTCTCTATTTCAATGGTATTCTGCCTTGTAAAACACACATTTACCACTCCAGTCTCCTTTAAGTAAAGAATATAGGATTCCTACAGTGTTTCAAGTCATCTTAACTCGAATTAAGGATTTCCCGGATCTTAGCTACCTTTTCTACACTAAGAACTGATTTGGAGAATCTCTTTCAGCTGTTCTAAACAAGTTCTCATCTGTTTCCTGTCATTTTCTCTGAATTATCCATGTTTTCATGTAGTTTCCTATATTCTGCCTTCTGGTCCTAGTATAAGCTTTGCCCACTTTATCAAACAACTTCCTACATACTGTTATGAACTGAGGCAGCTCGGGAACATTGTCTCTCAACTGTCTTATAGAGTGTAGTACTACATTTCAGTGAAGTGTAAGGCTTTCCAAAGCTGCCAAACGTGTTTAATTCTCTATTTCAATGGTATTCTACCTTGTATAACACACATTTACCACTCCAGTCTCCTTTAAGTAAAGAATATAGGATTCCTACAGTGTTTCAAGTCATCTTAACTCGAATTAAGGATTTCCCGGATCTTAGCTACCTTTTCTACACTAAGAACTGATTTAGAGAATCTCTTTCATCGGTTCTAAACAAGTTCTCATCTGTTTCCTGTCATTTTCTCTGAATTATCCATGTTTTCATGTAGTTTCCTATATTCTGCCTTCTGGTCCAAGTATAAGCTTTGCCCACTTTATCAAACAACTTCCTACACACTGTTATGAACTGAGGCAGCTCGGGAACATTGTCTCTCAACTGTGTTATAGAGTGTAGTACTACATTTCATTGAAGTGTAAGGCTTTCCAAAGCTGCCGAAAGTGTTTCTTTCTCTATTTCAATGGTATTCTGCCTTGTATAACACACATTTACCACTCTAGTCTCCTTTAAGTAAAGAATATAGGATTCATACAGTGTTTCATGTGATCTTAACTCGAATTAAGGATTTCCGGGATCTTAGCTACCTTTACTACGCTAAGAACTGACTGGAGAATCTCTTTGAGCTGTTCTAAACCAGTTCTCATCTGTTTACAGTCATTTTCTCTGAATTATCCTTGTTTTCATGTAGTTTCCTATATTCTGCCTTCTGGTCCAAGTATAAGCTTTTCCCACTTTATCAAACAACTTCCTACACACTGTTATGAACTGAGGCAGCTCGGGAACATTGTCTCTCAACTGTGTTACAGAGTTTAGTACTATATTTCAGTGAAGTGTAAGGCTTTCCAAAGCTGCCGAAAGTGTTTCTTTCTCTATTTCAATGGTATTCTGCCTTGTAAAACACACATTTACCACTCCAGTCTCCTTTAAGTAAAGAATATAGGATTCCTACAGTGTTTCAAGTCATCTTAACTCGAATTAAGGATTTCCCGGATCTTAGCTACCTTTTCTACACTAAGAACTGATTTGGAGAATCTCTTTCAGCTGTTCTAAACAAGTTCTCATCTGTTTCCTGTCATTTTCTCTGAATTATCCATGTTTTCATGTAGTTTCCTATATTCTGCCTTCTGGTCCTAGTATAAGCTTTGCCCACTTTATCAAACAACTTCCTACATACTGTTATGAACTGAGGCAGCTCGGGAACATTGTCTCTCAACTGTCTTATAGAGTGTAGTACTACATTTCAGTGAAGTGTAAGGCTTTCCAAAGCTGCCAAACGTGTTTAATTCTCTATTTCAATGGTATTCTACCTTGTATAACACACATTTACCACTCCAGTCTCCTTTAAGTAAAGAATATAGGATTCCTACAGTGTTTCAAGTCATCTTAACTCAAATTAAGGATTTCCCGGATCTTAGCTATATTTACTACAATAAGAACTGAATGGAGAATCTCTTTGAGCTGTTCTAAACAAGTTCTCATCTGTTTACAGTCATTTTCTCTGAATTATCCATGTTTTCATGTAGTTTCCTATATTCTGCCTTCTGGTCCTAGTATAAGCTTTGCCCACTTTATCAAACAACTTCCTACATACTGTTATGAACTGAGGCAGCTCGGGAACATTGTCTCTCAACTGTCTTATAGAGTGTAGTACTACATTTCAGTGAAGTTTAAGGCTTTCCAAAGCTGCCGAACGTGTTTCTTTCTCTATTTCAATGGTATTCTGCCTTGTATGACACACATTTACCACTCTAGTCTCCTTTAAGTAAAGAATATAGGATTCCTACAGTGTTTCATGTGATCCTAACTCGAATTAAGGATTTCCCGGATCTTAGCTACCTTTACTACGCTAAGAACTGACTGGAGAATCTCTTTGAGCTGTTCTAAACAAGTTCTCATCTGTTTCCAATCATTTTCTCTGAATTATCCATGTTTTCATGTAGTTTCCTATATTCTGCCTTCTGGACCAAGTATAAGCTTTGCCCACTTTATCAAACAACTTCCTACACACTGTTATGAACTGAGGCAGCTCGGGAACATTGTCTCTCAACTGTCTTATAGAGTGTAGTACTACATTTCAGTGAAGTGTAAGGCTTTCCAAAGCTGCCGAAAATGTTTCTTTCTCTATTTCAATGGTATTCTGCCTTGTAAAACACACATTTACCACTCCAGTCTCCTTTAAGTAAAGAATATAGGATTCCTACAGTGTTTCAAGTCATCTTAACTCGAATTAAGGATTTCCCGGATCTTAGCTACCTTTTCTACACTAAGAACTGATTTGGAGAATCTCTTTCAGCTGTTCTAAACAAGTTCTCATCTGTTTCCTGTCATTTTCTCTGAATTATCCATGTTTTCATGTAGTTTCCTATATTCTGCCTTCTGGTCCTAGTATAAGCTTTGCCCACTTTATCAAACAACTTCCTACATACTGTTATGAACTGAGGCAGCTCGGGAACATTGTCTCTCAACTGTCTTATAGAGTGTAGTACTACATTTCAGTGAAGTGTAAGGCTTTCCAAAGCTGCCAAACGTGTTTAATTCTCTATTTCAATGGTATTCTACCTTGTATAACACACATTTACCACTCCAGTCTCCTTTAAGTAAAGAATATAGGATTCCTACAGTGTTTCAAGTCATCTTAACTCAAATTAAGAATTTCCCGGATCTTAGCTATATTTACTACAATAAGAACTGAATGGAGAATCTCTTTGAGCTGTTCTAAACAAGTTCTCATCTGTTTACAGTCATTTTCTCTGAATTATCCATGTTTTCATGTAGTTTCCTATATTCTGCCTTCTGGTCCTAGTATAAGCTTTGCCCACTTTATCAAACAACTTCCTACATACTGTTATGAACTGAGGCAGCTCGGGAACATTGTCTCTCAACTGTCTTATAGAGTGTAGTACTACATTTCAGTGAAGTTTAAGGCTTTCCAAAGCTGCCGAACGTGTTTCTTTCTCTATTTCAATGGTATTCTGCCTTGTATGACACACATTTACCACTCTAGTCTCCTTTAAGTAAAGAATATAGGATTCCTACAGTGTTTCATGTGATCCTAACTCGAATTAAGGATTTCCCGGATCTTAGCTACCTTTACTACGCTAAGAACTGACTGGAGAATCTCTTTGAGCTGTTCTAAACAAGTTCTCATCTGTTTCCAATCATTTTCTCTGAATTATCCATGTTTTCATGTAGTTTCCTATATTCTGCCTTCTGGACCAAGTATAAGCTTTGCCCACTTTATCAAACAACTTCCTACACACTGTTATGAACTGAGGCAGCTCGGGAACATTGTCTCTCAACTGTGTTATAGAGTGTAGTACTACATTTCAGTGAAGTGTAAGGCTTTCCAAAGCTGCCAAACGTGTTTATTTCTCTATTTCAATGGTATTCTACCTTGTATAACACACATTTAGCACTCTAGTCTCCTTTAAGTAAAGAATATAGGATTCATACAGTGTTTCATGTGATCTTAACTCGAATTAAGGATTTCCCGGATCTTAGCTACATTTACTACAATAAGAACTGACTGGAGAATCTCTTTGAGCTGTTCTAAACAAGTTCTCATCTGTTTATAGTCATTTTCTCTGAATTATCCATGTTTTCATGTAGTTTCCTATATTCTGCCTTCTGGTCCAAGTATAAGCTTTTCCCACTTTATCAAACAACTTCCTACACACTGTTATGAACTGAGGCAGCTCGGGAACATTGTCTCTCAACTGTCTTATAGAGTGTAGTACTACATTTCAGTGAAGTGTAAGGCTTTCCAAAGCTGCCGAAAGTGTTTCTTTCTCTATTTCAATGGTATTCTGCCTTGTAAAACACACATTTACCACTCCAGTCTCCTTTAAGTAAAGAATATAGGATTCCTACAGTGTTTCAAGTCATCTTAACTCGAATTAAGGATTTCCCGGATCTTAGCTACCTTTTCTACACTAAGAACTGATTTGGAGAATCTCTTTCAGCTGTTCTAAACAAGTTCTCATCTGTTTCCTGTCATTTTCTCTGAATTATCCATGTTTTCATGTAGTTTCCTATATTCTGCCTTCTGGTCCTAGTATAAGCTTTGCCCACTTTATCAAACAACTTCCTACATACTGTTATGAACTGAGGCAGCTCGGGAACATTGTCTCTCAACTGTCTTATAGAGTGTAGTACTACATTTCAGTGAAGTTTAAGGCTTTCCAAAGCTGCCGAACGTGTTTCTTTCTCTATTTCAATGGTATTCTGCCTTGTATGACACACATTTACCACTCTAGTCTCCTTTAAGTAAAGAATATAGGATTCCTACAGTGTTTCATGTGATCCTAACTCGAATTAAGGATTTCCCGGATCTTAGCTACCTTTACTACGCTAAGAACTGACTGGAGAATCTCTTTGAGCTGTTCTAAACAAGTTCTCATCTGTTTCCAGTCATTTTCTCTGAATTATCCATGTTTTCATGTTGTTTCCTATATTCTGCCTTCTGGACCAAGTATAAGCTTTGCCCACTTTATCAAACAACTTCCTACACACTGTTATGAACTGAGGCAGCTCGGGAACATTGTCTCTCAACTGTGTTATAGAGTGTAGTACTACATTTCAGTGAAGTGTAAGGCTTTCCAAAGCTGCCGAACGTGTTTCTTTCTCTATTTCAATGGCATTCTGCCTTGTATAACACACATTTAGCACTCTAGTCTCCTTTAAGTAAAGAATATAGGATTCATACAGTGTTTCATGTGATCTTAACTCGAATTAAGGATTTCCCGGATCTTAGCTACATTTACTACAATAAGAACTGACTGGAGAATCTCTTTGAGCTGTTCTAAACAAGTTCTCATCTGTTTACAGTCATTTTCTCTGAATTATCCATGTTTTCATGTAGTTTCCTATATTCTGCCTTCTGGTCCAAGTATAAGCTTTTCCCACTTTATCAAACAACTTCCTACACACTGTTATGAACTGAGGCAGCTCGGGAACATTGTCTCTCAACTGTCTTATAGAGTGTAGTACTACATTTCAGTGAAGTGTAAGGCTTTCCAAAGCTGCCGAAAGTGTTTCTTTCTCTATTTCAATGGTATTCTGCCTTGTAAAACACACATTTACCACTCCAGTCTCCTTTAAGTAAAGAATATAGGATTCCTACAGTGTTTCAAGTCATCTTAACTCGAATTAAGGATTTCCCGGATCTTAGCTACCTTTTCTACACTAAGAACTGATTTGGAGAATCTCTTTCAGCTGTTCTAAACAAGTTCTCATCTGTTTCCTGTCATTTTCTCTGAATTATCCATGTTTTCATGTAGTTTCCTATATTCTGCCTTCTGGTCCTAGTATAAGCTTTGCCCACTTTATCAAACAACTTCCTACATACTGTTATGAACTGAGGCAGCTCGGGAACATTGTCTCTCAACTGTCTTATAGAGTGTAGTACTACATTTCAGTGAAGTGTAAGGCTTTCCAAAGCTGCCAAACGTGTTTAATTCTCTATTTCAATGGTATTCTACCTTGTATAACACACATTTACCACTCCAGTCTCCTTTAAGTAAAGAATATAGGATTCCTACAGTGTTTCAAGTCATCTTAACTCAAATTAAGGATTTCCCGGATCTTAGCTATATTTACTACAATAAGAACTGAATGGAGAATCTCTTTGAGCTGTTCTAAACAAGTTCTCATCTGTTTACAGTCATTTTCTCTGAATTATCCATGTTTTCATGTAGTTTCCTATATTCTGCCTTCTGGTCCTAGTATAAGCTTTGCCCACTTTATCAAACAACTTCCTACATACTGTTATGAACTGAGGCAGCTCGGGAACATTGTCTCTCAACTGTCTTATAGAGTGTAGTACTACATTTCAGTGAAGTTTAAGGCTTTCCAAAGCTGCCGAACGTGTTTCTTTCTCTATTTCAATGGTATTCTGCCTTGTATGACACACATTTACCACTCTAGTCTCCTTTAAGTAAAGAATATAGGATTCCTACAGTGTTTCATGTGATCCTAACTCGAATTAAGGATTTCCCGGATCTTAGCTAACTTTACTACGCTAAGAACTGACTGGAGAATCTCTTTGAGCTGTTCTAAACAAGTTCTCATCTGTTTCCAATCATTTTCTCTGAATTATCCATGTTTTCATGTAGTTTCCTATATTCTGCCTTCTGGACCAAGTATAAGCTTTGCCCACTTTATCAAACAACTTCCTACACACTGTTATGAACTGAGGCAGCTCGGGAACATTGTCTCTCAACTGTGTTATAGAGTGTAGTACTACATTTCAGTGAAGTGTAAGGCTTTCCAAAGCTGCCAAACGTGTTTATTTCTCTATTTCAATGGTATTCTACCTTGTATAACACACATTTAGCACTCTAGTCTCCTTTAAGTAAAGAATATAGGATTCATACAGTGTTTCATGTGATCTTAACTCGAATTAAGGATTTCCCGGATCTTAGCTACATTTACTACAATAAGAACTGACTGGAGAATCTCTTTGAGCTGTTCTAAACAAGTTCTCATCTGTTTACAGTCATTTTCTCTGAATTATCCATGTTTTCATGTAGTTTCCTATATTCTGCCTTCTGGTCCAAGTATAAGCTTTTCCCACTTTATCAAACAACTTCCTACACACTGTTATGAACTGAGGCAGCTCGGGAACATTGTCTCTCAACTGTCTTATAGAGTGTAGTACTACATTTCAGTGAAGTGTAAGGCTTTCCAAAGCTGCCGAAAGTGTTTCTTTCTCTATTTCAATGGTATTCTGCCTTGTAAAACACACATTTACCACTCCAGTCTCCTTTAAGTAAAGAATATAGGATTCCTACAGTGTTTCAAGTCATCTTAACTCGAATTAAGGATTTCCCGGATCTTAGCTACCTTTTCTACACTAAGAACTGATTTGGAGAATCTCTTTCAGCTGTTCTAAACAAGTTCTCATCTGTTTCCTGTCATTTTCTCTGAATTATCCATGTTTTCATGTAGTTTCCTATATTCTGCCTTCTGGTCCTAGTATAAGCTTTGCCCACTTTATCAAACAACTTCCTACATACTGTTATGAACTGAGGCAGCTCGGGAACATTGTCTCTCAACTGTCTTATAGAGTGTAGTACTACATTTCAGTGAAGTGTAAGGCTTTCCAAAGCTGCCAAACGTGTTTAATTCTCTATTTCAATGGTATTCTACCTTGTATAACACACATTTACCACTCCAGTCTCCTTTAAGTAAAGAATATAGGATTCCTACAGTGTTTCAAGTCATGTTAACTCAAATTAAGGATTTCCCGGATCTTAGCTATATTTACTACAATAAGAACTGAATGGAGAATCTCTTTGAGCTGTTCTAAACAAGTTCTCATCTGTTTACAGTCATTTTCTCTGAATTATCCATTTTTTCATGTAGTTTCCTATATTCTGCCTTCTGGTCCTAGTATAAGCTTTGCCCACTTTATCAAACAACTTCCTACATACTGTTATGAACTGAGGCAGCTCGGGAACATTGTCTCTCAACTGTCTTATAGAGTGTAGTACTACATTTCAGTGAAGTTTAAGGCTTTCCAAAGCTGCCGAACGTGTTTCTTTCTCTATTTCAATGGTATTCTGCCTTGTATGACACACATTTACCACTCTAGTCTCCTTTAAGTAAAGAATATAGGATTCCTACAGTGTTTCATGTGATCCTAACTCGAATTAAGGATTTCCCGGATCTTAGCTACCTTTACTACGCTAAGAACTGACTGGAGAATCTCTTTGAGCTGTTCTAAACAAGTTCTCATCTGTTTCCAATCATTTTCTCTGAATTATCCATGTTTTCATGTAGTTTCCTATATTCTGCCTTCTGGACCAAGTATAAGCTTTGCCCACTTTATCAAACAACTTCCTACACACTGTTATGAACTGAGGCAGCTCGGGAACATTGTCTCTCAACTGTGTTATAGAGTGTAGTACTACATTTCAGTGAAGTGTAAGGCTTTCCAAAGCTGCCAAACGTGTTTATTTCTCTATTTCAATGGTATTCTACCTTGTATAACACACATTTAGCACTCTAGTCTCCTTTAAGTAAAGAATATAGGATTCATACAGTGTTTCATGTGATCTTAACTCGAATTAAGGATTTCCCGGATCTTAGCTACATTTACTACAATAAGAACTGACTGGAGAATCTCTTTGAGCTGTTCTAAACAAGTTCTCATCTGTTTATAGTCATTTTCTCTGAATTATCCATGTTTTCATGTAGTTTCCTATATTCTGCCTTCTGGTCCAAGTATAAGCTTTTCCCACTTTATCAAACAACTTCCTACACACTGTTATGAACTGAGGCAGCTCGGGAACATTGTCTCTCAACTGTCTTATAGAGTGTAGTACTACATTTCAGTGAAGTGTAAGGCTTTCCAAAGCTGCCGAAAGTGTTTCTTTCTCTATTTCAATGGTATTCTGCCTTGTAAAACACACATTTACCACTCCAGTCTCCTTTAAGTAAAGAATATAGGATTCCTACAGTGTTTCAAGTCATCTTAACTCGAATTAAGGATTTCCCGGATCTTAGCTACCTTTTCTACACTAAGAACTGATTTGGAGAATCTCTTTCAGCTGTTCTAAACAAGTTCTCATCTGTTTCCTGTCATTTTCTCTGAATTATCCATGTTTTCATGTAGTTTCCTATATTCTGCCTTCTGGTCCTAGTATAAGCTTTGCCCACTTTATCAAACAACTTCCTACATACTGTTATGAACTGAGGCAGCTCGGGAACATTGTCTCTCAACTGTCTTATAGAGTGTAGTACTACATTTCAGTGAAGTTTAAGGCTTTCCAAAGCTGCCGAACGTGTTTCTTTCTCTATTTCAATGGTATTCTGCCTTGTATGACACACATTTACCACTCTAGTCTCCTTTAAGTAAAGAATATAGGATTCCTACAGTGTTTCATGTGATCCTAACTCGAATTAAGGATTTCCCGGATCTTAGCTACCTTTACTACGCTAAGAACTGACTGGAGAATCTCTTTGAGCTGTTCTAAACAAGTTCTCATCTGTTTCCAGTCATTTTCTCTGAATTATCCATGTTTTCATGTTGTTTCCTATATTCTGCCTTCTGGACCAAGTATAAGCTTTGCCCACTTTATCAAACAACTTCCTACACACTGTTATGAACTGAGGCAGCTCGGGAACATTGTCTCTCAACTGTGTTATAGAGTGTAGTACTACATTTCAGTGAAGTGTAAGGCTTTCCAAAGCTGCCAAACGTGTTTAATTCTCTATTTCAATGGTATTCTACCTTGTATAACACACATTTAGCACTCTAGTCTCCTTTAAGTAAAGAATATAGGATTCATACAGTGTTTCATGTGATCTTAACTCGAATTAAGGATTTCCCGGATCTTAGCTACATTTACTACAATAAGAACTGACTGGAGAATCTCTTTGAGCTGTTCTAAACAAGTTCTCATCTGTTTACAGTCATTTTCTCTGAATTATCCATGTTTTCATGTAGTTTCCTATATTCTGCCTTCTGGTCCAAGTATAAGCTTTTCCCACTTTATCAAACAACTTCCTACACACCGTTATGAACTGAGGCAGCTCGGGAACATTGTCTATCAACTGTGTTATAGAGTGTAGTAATACATTTCAGTGAAGTGTAAGGCTTTCCAAAGCTGCCGAAAGTGTTTCTTTCTCTATTTCAATGGTATTCTGCCTTGTAAAACACACATTTACCACTCCAGTCTCCTTTAAGTAAAGAATATAGGATTCCTACAGTGTTTCAAGTCATCTTAACTCGAATTAAGGATTTCCCGGATCTTAGCTACCTTTTCTACACTAAGAACTGATTTGGAGAATCTCTTTCAGCTGTTCTAAACAAGTTCTCATCTGTTTCCTGTCATTTTCTCTGAATTATCCATGTTTTCATGTAGTTTCCTATATTCTGCCTTCTGGTCCTAGTTTAAGCTTTGCCCACTTTATCAAACAACTTCCTACATACTGTTATGAACTGAGGCAGCTCGGGAACATTGTCTCTCAACTGTCTTATAGAGTGTAGTACTACATTTCAGTGAAGTTTAAGGCTTTCCAAAGCTGCCGAACGTGTTTCTTTCTCTATTTCAATGGTATTCTGCCTTGTATAACACACATTTACCACTCTAGTCTCCTTTAAGTAAAGAATATAGTATTCATACAGTGTTTCATGTGATCCTAACTCGAATTAAGGATTTCCCGGATCTTAGCTACCTTTACTACGCTAAGAACTGACTGGAGAATCTCTTTGAGCTGTTCTAAACAAGTTCTCATCTGTTTCCAGTCATTTTCTCTGCATTATCCATGTTTTCATGTAGTTTCCTATATTCTGCCTTCTGGACCAAGTATAAGCTTTGCCCACTTTATCAAACAACTTCCTACACACTGTTATGAACTGAGGCAGCTCGGGAACATTGTCTCTCAACTGTGTTATAGAGTGTAGTACTACATTTCAGTGAAGTGTAAGGCTTTCCAAAGCTGCCAAACGTGTTTAATTCTCTATTTCAATGGTATTCTACCTTGTATAACACACATTTAGCACTCTAGTCTCCTTTAAGTAAAGAATATAGGATTCATACAGTGTTTCATGTGATCTTAACTTGAATTAAGGATTTCCCGGATCTTAGCTATATTTACTACAATAATAACTGACTGGAGAATCTCTTTGAGCTGTTCTAAACAAGTTCTCATTTGTTTCCAGTCATTTTCTCTGAATTATCCATGTTTTCATGTAGTTTCCTATATTCTGCCTTCTGGACCAAGTATAAGCTTTGCCCACTTTATCAAACAACTTCCTACACACTGTTATGAACTGAGGCAGCTCGGGAACATTGTCTCTCAACTGTGTTATAGAGTGTAGTACTACATTTCAGTGAAGTGTAAGGCTTTCCAAAGCTGCCAAACGTGTTTAATTCTCTATTTCAATGGTATTCTACCTTGTATAACACACATTTAGCACTCTAGTCTCCTTTAAGTAAAGAATATAGGATTCATACAGTGTTTCATGTGATCTTAACTCGAATTAAGGATTTCCCGGATCTTAGCTACATTTACTACAATAAGAACTGACTGGAGAATCTCTTTGAGCTGTTCTAAACAAGTTCTCATCTGTTTACAGTCATTTTCTCTGAATTATCCATGTTTTCATGTAGTTTCCTATATTCTGCCTTCTGGTCCAAGTATAAGCTTTTCCCACTTTATCAAACAACTTCCTACACACCGTTATGAACTGAGGCAGCTCGGGAACATTGTCTATCAACTGTGTTATAGAGTGTAGTAATACATTTCAGTGAAGTGTAAGGCTTTCCAAAGCTGCCGAAAGTGTTTCTTTCTCTATTTCAATGGTATTCTGCCTTGTAAAACACACATTTACCACTCCAGTCTCCTTTAAGTAAAGAATATAGGATTCCTACAGTGTTTCAAGTCATCTTAACTCGAATTAAGGATTTCCCGGATCTTAGCTACCTTTTCTACACTAAGAACTGATTTGGAGAATCTCTTTCAGCTGTTCTAAACAAGTTCTCATCTGTTTCCTGTCATTTTCTCTGAATTATCCATGTTTTCATGTAGTTTCCTATATTCTGCCTTCTGGTCCTAGTTTAAGCTTTGCCCACTTTATCAAACAACTTCCTACATACTGTTATGAACTGAGGCAGCTCGGGAACATTGTCTCTCAACTGTCTTATAGAGTGTAGTACTACATTTCAGTGAAGTTTAAGGCTTTCCAAAGCTGCCGAACGTGTTTCTTTCTCTATTTCAATGGTATTCTGCCTTGTATAACACACATTTACCACTCTAGTCTCCTTTAAGTAAAGAATATAGTATTCATACAGTGTTTCATGTGATCCTAACTCGAATTAAGGATTTCCCGGATCTTAGCTACCTTTACTACGCTAAGAACTGACTGGAGAATCTCTTTGAGCTGTTCTAAACAAGTTCTCATCTGTTTCCAGTCATTTTCTCTGAATTATCCATGTTTTCATGTAGTTTCCTATATTCTGCCTTCTGGACCAAGTATAAGCTTTGCCCACTTTATCAAACAACTTCCTACACACTGTTATGAACTGAGGCAGCTCGGGAACATTGTCTCTCAACTGTGTTACAGAGTGTAGTACTATATTTCAGTGAAGTGTAAGGCTTTCCAAAGCTGCCAAAAGTGTTTTTTTCTCTATTTCAATGGTATTCTGCCCTGTAAAACACACATTTACCGCTCCAGTCTCCTTTAAGTAAAGAATATAGGATTCATACAGTGTTTCATGTGATTTTAACTCGAATTAATGATTTCCCGGATCTTAGCTACATTTACTATGCTAAGAACTGACTGGAGAATCTCTTTGAGCTGTTCTAAACAAGTTATCATATGTTTCCAGTCATTTTCTCTGAATTATCCATGTTTTCATGTAGTTTCCTATATTCTGCCTTCTGGTCCAAGTATAGGCTTTGCCCACTTTATTAAACAACTTCCTACACACTGTTATGAACTGAGGCAGCTCGGGAACATTGTCTCTCAACTGTGTTATAGAGTGTAGTACTACATTTCAGTGAAGTGTAAGGCTTTCCAAAGCTGCTGAACGTGTTTCTTTCTCTATTTCAATGGTATTCTGCCTTGTATAACACACATTTACCACTCTAGTATCCTTTAAGTAAAAAATATAGGATTCATACAGTGTTTCATGTGATCTTAACTCGAATTAAGGATTTCCCGGATATTAGCTACCTTTACTATGCTAAGAACGGACTGGAGAATCTCTTTGAGCTGTTCTAAACAAGTTCTCATCTGTTTACAGTAATTTTCTCTGAATTATCCATGTTTTCATGTAGTTTCCTATATTCTGCCTTCTGGTCCAAGTATAAGCTTTGCCCACTTTATCAAACAACTTCCTACACACTGTTATGAACTGAGGCAGCTCGGGAACATTGTCTCTCAACTGTGTTATAGAGTGTAGTACTATATTTCAGTAAAGTGTAAGGCTTTCCAAAGCTGCCGAACGTGTTTCTTTCTCTATTTCAATGGTATTCTGCCTTGTAAAACACACATTTACCACTCCAGTCTCCTTTAAGTAAAGAATATAGGATTCATACAGTGTTTCATGTCATCTTAACTAGAATTAAGGATTTCCCGTATCTTAGCTACCTTTTCTACAAAAAGAACTGACTTGGAGAATCTCTATCAGCAGTTTTAAAGCAGTTCTCATCTGTTTACAGTCATTTTCTCTGAATTATTCATGTTTTCATGTAGTTTCCTTTATTCTGCCTTCTGGTACAAGTATAATCTTTGCCCACTTTATCAAACAACTTCCTACACACTGTTATGAACAGAGGCAGCACGGGAACATTGTCTCTCAACTGTGTTATAGAGTGTAGTACTATATTTCAGTGAAGTTTAAGGCTTTCCAAAGCTGCCGAACGTGTTTCTTTCTCTATTTCAATGCTATACTGTCTTGTATGACACACATTTACCACTCTAGTCTCCTTTAAGTAAAGAATATAGGATTCATACAGTGTTTCCTGTGATCTTATCTCGAATTAAGGAATATAGGAAACTACATGAAAACATGTATAATTCAGAGAAAATGACTATAAACAAATGAGAAATCATTTAGAACAGCTAAAAGAGATTCTCCATGTCAGTTCTTAGTGTATAAAACGTAGCTAAGATCCGGGAAATTCTTAGTTCGAGTTAAGGTCACATGAAACACTGTATAAATCATATATTGTTTACTTAAAGGAAATTGTAATGGTAAATTTGTGTCCTAAAAGGCAAAATACCATAGATATAGAGAAAGAAACAAGTTAGGCAGCTTTGGAAATCCTTACACTTCACTGCAATGTAGTATTACACTCTATAACATAGTTGAGAGACAATGATCCCGAGGTTTTTAGGTTCATAACAATGTTTAGGTAGTTGTTTGTCCTTGTTCCCAATGCTTACAGCTAGACAAGAAGGCCTAATGTTAGATACTATGAGAAAACATCAGTAATTCTGGGAAAATAAAAGTAAATAGATGAGAACTCGCATAGAACATGTATAAAACACTTCTCCAAGTCTGTTGTTAGTTTCAGAAAGGTATATAGGATCCAGGAAATCCTTAATTTGAGTTCAGATCACATGAAACAGTGTATAAATCCCGTATTGTTTACTTAAAGGAGCCTGGAAGGGTAAATGTGTGTCATACAAGGTAGAATAGCAATGAAATAGAGAAAATAACACGTTAGGTAGCTTTGGAAAGCTTTACACTTCACTGCAATGTTGTATTACACTCCAGAACATAGTTGAGAGACAATGTTTCCGAGATTCTTGTGTTCATAACAGTGTGTAGGAAGTTGTTTGTATATGTGGGCAAAGCTTATACATGAACAAGTAGGCATAATATAGGAAACTACAAGAAAAAATGAATAATTCATAGAAAATGTCAGTAAATAGATGAGAACTCATTTGGAACAGCTGAAACAGATTATCCAAGTCAGATCTTAGTGTAGAAAGGTATCTAAGATCCAAGAAATCCATAATTAGAGTTTAGAGAACATGAATCATTATATGAATCCTATATTTTTTTCTTATTGGAGCCTAGAACTTTACACGTATGTCACACAAAACTTGAAAGAGAGAAATAAGCAAATTAAGCAGCTTTGGAAAGCCCTAAAGTTCACTTAATGTAGCATTACACTCTATAACATAATTGAGAGACAATGTTCCCGAGGTTTTCAGGTTCATAACTATGTTTAGGTAGTTTTTTGTCCATGTTCCCAATGCTTATACCTGGACCAGAAGGCCTAATGTTAGAAACTATGAGAAAACATCAGTAATTCTGGGAATATAACAGTAAATAGATGAGAACTCGCATAGAATATGTATAAAACACATCTCCAAGTCTGTTGTTAGTTTAAAAAAAGGTATCTACGATCCAGGAAATCCTTAATTAGAGTTCAGATTACATGAAACAGTGTACAAATCCTATATTGTTTACTTAAAGGAGCCTGGAATGGTAAATGTGTGTCATACAAGGCAGAATACCATTGAAATAGAGAAAGGAACATGTTCTGCAGCTTTGGAAATCCTTACAGTTCACTGCAATGTAGTACTACATTCTATAACATAGTTGAGAGACAATGTTCCTGAGGTTTTCAGGTTCATAACAGTGTTTATGAAGTTGTTTGTCCATGTTCCCAATGCTTATACCTGGACTTGAAGGCCTAATGTTAGAAACTATGAGAAAACATCAGTAATTCTAAGAAAATAACAGTAAATAGATGGAACTCGCATAGAACATGTATAAAACACTTCTCCAAGTCTGTTGTTAGTTTATAAAAGTTTTATGATCCAGGAAATTCTTAATTCAAGTTCAGATCACATGATACAATGTATAAATCCTATATTGTTTACTGAAAGGAGCCTTCAATGATAAATTTGAGTCATACCAGGCAGAATACCATTGAAATAGAGAAAGAAATATGTTAGGCAGTTTTGGAAAGCCTTACACTTGACTGCAATGTAGTATTACACTCTATTACATGGTTGAGAGACAATGTTCCCGAGGTTTTCAGGTTCAAAACAGTGTTTAGGTAGTTGTTTGTCCATGTTCCCAATGCTTATACCTGAATCAGAAGGCCTATTGTTAGTAACTATGACAAAAAATCAGTAATTCTGAGAAAATAAACGTAAATAGATGGGAACTCGCATAGAACATGTATAAAACACTTCTCCAAGTCTGATGTTAGTGTATAAAAGTATCTATGATCCAGGAAATCCTTAATTAGTGTTCAGATCACAAGAAACAGTATATAAATCCTATATTGTTTACTTAAAGGAGCCTGGAATTGTAAATTTGTCATACAAGGCAGAATACCATTGTAATAGAGAAAGAAACACGTTAGGCAGCTTTGGAAAGCCTTTCACGTCACTTCAATGTAGTATTGCACTCTATAACGCAGTTGAGAGACAATGTTCCTGAGCTTCTTGTGTTCATAACAGTGTGTAGTAAGTTCTTTGTATATGTGGGCAAAGCTTATACATGGACAAGAAGGCGTAAAATAGGAAACTACATGAAAACATGAATAGTTCAGAGAAAATGTCAGAAAATAGATGAGAACTCATTTGGAACAGCTCAAACAGATTCTCCAGGTTAGTTCTTAGTGTAGAATAGATATCTAAGATCCAGAAAATCCTCAATTAGATTTCAGATCGCATGAAACAGTGTATGAATCCTATATTGTTTACTTAAATGAGCCTAGAAAGGTAAAAGTGTGTCATACAAGGCAGATTACCATTGAAATAGAGAAATAAACACATTAAGCAGCTTTGGAAAGCTTACACTTCACTGAAATATAGTATTATACTCTCTAACATAGTTGAGAGACAATGTTCCCTAGCTTCTTCTGTTCATAACAGTGTGTAAGACATTGTTCGTTTATGTGGGCAAAGCTTATATGTGGACAAGAAGGCATAATATAGGAAACTACATGAAAACATGAAAAATTCAGATCAAATGTCAGAAAATAGATGAGAACTCATTTAGAACAGCTCAAACAAATTCTCCAGGTCAGTTCTTAGTGTAGAAAGGTATCTAAGATCCAGGAAATCCTTAATTAGAGTTCAGATCACATGAAACAGTGTATGAATCCTACATTTTTTACTTATTGGAGCCTAGAACTTTAAATGCATGTCACACAAAGCTTGAAAGAGAGAAATAAGGAAATTTAGCAGCTTTGGAAAGCTTTACAGTTCACTGTAATGTAGCATTACACTCTATAACATAGTTGAGAGACAATGTTCCCGAGGTTTTCAGGTTCATAACAATGTTTATGTTGTTGTTTGTCCATGTTCCCAATGCTTATACCTGGACCAGAAGGCCTAATGTTAGAAACTATGAGAAAACATCAGTAATTCTGGGAAAATAACAGTAAATAGATGAGAACCCGAATAGAACATGTATAAAACAATTCCCCAAGTCTGTTGTTAGTTTATCAAAGGTATCTACGATCCAGGAAATCCTTAATTAGAGTTCAGATCACATGAAACAGTGTATAAATCCTATATTGTTTACTTAAAGTAGCCTAAAATGGTAAATGTGTGTCATACAAGGAAGAATACCATTGAAATGGATAAATAAACACATTAAGCCACTTTGGAAAGCCTTACAATTCACTGCAACCTAGTATTACACTCTTTAACATAGTTGAGAGACAATATTCCTGAGCTTCTGATATTCATAACAGTGTGTAGGACTTTGTTTGTATATGTCGGTAAAGCTTATATTGGACAAGAAGGCCTAATATAGGAAAGTACATGAAAACATGAATAATTCAGAGAAAATGTCAGTAAATAGATCAGAACTCTTTCAGAAGAGCTGAAACAGATTCTCCAAGTCAGTTCTTCGTGTAGAAAGGTATCTAAGATCCAGGAAATTCTAAATTAGAGTTCAGATCACATCAAACAGTGTACGAATCCTATATTGTTTACTTAAAGGAGCCTGGAATGGTAAATGTTGTCATATAGGCAGAATTCCATTGAAATAGAGAAATAAACACATTATGCAGCTTGTGAAGCCTTACACTTCACTGCAATGTAGTATTACACTCTATGGCATAGTTGAGAGACAATGTTCCCGAGCTTCTTCTGTTCATAACAGTGTGTAGGACGTTGTTTGTATATGTGGGTAAAGCTTATAGTTAGAAACGAAGGCATAATATAGGAAACTATATGAAAACATGAATAATTCAGAATAAATGACAGTAAATAGATGAGAACTCGGTTAGAACAGCTGATACATATTCTCCAAGTCAGTTCTTAGTGTAAAACGCATCAAAGATCCAAGAAATTCTTAATTAGAGTTTAGAGCACATGAAACAGTGCATGAATCCTATATTTTTTACTTATTGGAGCCTAGAACTTTAAATGAATGTCACACAAAGCTCGAAAGAGAGAAATAAGCAAATTAAGCAGCTTTGGAAAGCCTTACACTTCACTGTAATATAGCATTAAACTCTATAACATAGTTGAGAGACAATGTTCCCGAGGTTTTCAAGTTCATAACAGTGTTTAGGTATTTGTTTGTCCACGTTCCCAATGCTTATACCTGGACGAGAAGGCCTAATGTTAGAAACTATGAGAAAACATCAGTAATTCTGGGAAATTAACAGTAAATAGATGAGAACTCCCATAGAACATGTATAAAACATTTCCCCAAGTCTGTAGTTAGTCTATAAAAGGTATCTACGATCCAGGAAATCCTTAATTAGAGTTCAGATCACATGAAACAGTGTTTGAATCCTATATTGTTTACTTAAAGGAGCCTAGAATGGTACCTGTGTGTCATACAAGGCAGAATACCATTGTAATAGAGAATTAAACACATTAAGCAGTTTTGGAAATCCTTACACTTCGTTGCAATGTAGTATTACACTCTATAACATAGTTGAGAGACAATGTTACCAGCTTCTTCTGTTCATAAAAGTATGTTGGAAGTTCTTTTTATATGTGGGCAAAGCTTATACATGGACAAGAAGGCATAATTTAGGAAACTACATGAAAACCTGAATAATTCAGAGAAAATGTCAGTAAATAGATGAGAACTCATTTAGAACAGCTGAAACAGATTCTCCAAGTTAGTTCTTAGTGTACAAAGGTATATAAGATCCAGGATATTCTAAAATAGAGTTAAGATCACATCAAACAGTGTACGAATCCTATATTGTTTACTTAAAGGAACCTAGAAAGATAAATGTTGTCCTACAGGTAGAATACTATTGAAATAGAGAAATAAACATATTAAGCAGCTTATATTACACTTCATTTCAATATGGTATTATACTCTATAACATAGTTGATACAATGTTCCCGAGCTTCTTCTATTCATAACAGTGTGTAGGACATTGTTTCTTTATGTGGGCAAAGCTTATACTTGGACAAGAAAGCATAATATATGAACCTACATGAAAACATGAATAATTCAGAGAAAATGTCAGTAAATAGATGAGAACTCATTTAGAACAGCTGAAACAGATTCTGCAAGTCAGTTCTTAGTGTAAAAATGTATCTAAGATCCAGGAAATTCTTAATTAGAGTTAAGATCACATGAAACAGTGTATGAATCTTATATTGTTAACTTAAAGGAGCCTAGAAAGGTAAATGTGTGTCATACAGGCAGAATGCCATTGAAATAGAGAAAGAAACACATTAAGCATCTTTGGAAATCCTTAAATTTCACTGCAATGTAGTATTACCCTCTATAACATAGTTGACAGACCATGTTCCTGAGCTTCTTCTGTTTGTAACTGTGTGTAGGAAGTTGTTTGTATGTGTGGGCTATGCTTATACTTAGACAAGAAGGCCTAATATAGGAAACTACATGAAAACATGAATAATTCAGAGTAAATGAGAGTAAATAGATGAGAACTCGTTTAGAACAGGTGAAACAGATTATCCAAGTCAGTTCATAGTGTAGTAAAGGGATCTAACATCCAGGAATTCCTTAATTCGAGTTGAGAGCACATGAAACAGTGTATGAATCCTATATTTTTACTAACTGAAGCCCAGAACCTTAAATGTATGTCACTCAAAGCTTGAAAGAGAGAAATAAGCAAATTAAGCAGCTTTGGAAAGCCTTACACTTCACTGAAATGTATCATTAAACTCTATAACAAAGTTGAGAGACAATGTTCCCGAGGTTTTCAGGTTCATAACAATGTTCAGGTAGTGGTTTGTCCATGTTCCCAATGCTTATACCTGGACCTGAAGGCCTAATGTTAGAAACTATGAGAAAACATCTGAAATTCTGGGAAAATAAAAGTATATAGATGAGAACTGGAATAGAACATGTATAAAACACTTCTCTAAGTCTGTTGTTAGTTTATAAAAGTTATCTAGGATCCAGGAAATCCTTAATTAGAGTTCAGATCGCATGAAACACTGTATAAATCCTATATTGTTTACTTAAAGGAGCCTAGAATTGTAAATGTGTGACATACAAGGCAGAATACCATTGAAATAGAGAAAGGAACATGTTAGGCAGCTTTGGAAAGCCTTACACTTCACTGCAATGTAGTATTACACTCTATAACATAGTTGAGAAACAATGTTCCCGAGGTTTTCAGGTTCATAACAGTGTTTAGGTAGTTGTTTGTCCATGTTACCAATGCTTATACCTGGACCAGAAGGCCTAATGTTAGAAACTATGAGAAAACATCAGTAATTCTGGGAAAATAACAGTAAATAGATGAGAACCCGCATAGAACATGTATAAAACGCTTCTCTAAGTCTGTTGTTAGTTTAGAAAAGTTATCTAGGATCCAGGAAATCCTTAACTAGAGTTCAGATCACATGAAACAGTGAATGAATCCTACATTGTTTACTTAAAGGAGCCTAGAACGGTAAATGTGTGTCATACAGGCAGAATACCATTGAAATAGAGAAAGAAACACGTTAGGCAGCTTTGGAAAGCCTTACACTTCACTGCAATGTAGTATTACACTCTATAACATAGTTGAGAGACAATGTTCCCGACCTTCTTCTGTTCATAACAGTGTGTAGGACATTGTTTGCATATGGGGGCAAAGCTTATACGTAGACAAGAAGGCCTGATAAAGGAAACAAAATGAAAACATGAATAATTTGAGTAAATGACAGTAAATAGATGAGAACTAGTTTAGAACAGGTGAAACAGATTTTCCAATCAGTTCTTAGTGTAGAAAAGGGATCTAACATCAAGGAATTCCTTAATTCAAGTTTAGAGCACATAAAACAGTGTGTGAATCCTATATTTTTAACTCATTGGAGCCTAGAACGTTAAATGTATGTCAGACAAAGCTTGAAAGACAGAAATAATCAAATTGAGCAGCTTTAGAAAGCCTTACAGTTCACTGTAATTTAGCATTACACTCTATAACATAGTTGAAAGACAATGTTTCCGAGCCTTTTCTGTTCATAACAGTGTGTGGGAAGTTGTTTGTATATGTGGGCAAAGCTTATATTGGACAAGAAGGCCTAATATAGGAAATTACATGAAAACATGAATAATTCATAGAAAATGTCAATAAATGATGAGAACTCTTTCAGAAGAGCTGAAACAGATTCTCCAAGTCAGTTCTTAGTGTAGAAAGTTATCTAAGATCCAGGAAATTCTAAATTAGAGTTCAGATCATATCAAACAGTGTATGAATCCTATATTGTGTACTTAAAGGAGCCTGGAATGGTAAATGTTGTCATACAGGCAGAATTCCATTGAAATAGAGAAATAAACACATTATGCTGCTTGTGAAGCCTTACACTTCACTGCAATGTACAATATTATTACACTCTATCACATAGTTGAGAGACAATGTTCCCGAGCTTCTTCTGTTCATAACAGTGTGTAGGAAGTTGTTTGTATATGTTGGTAAAGCTTATACTTAGAAAAGAAGGCATAATATAGGAAACTATATGAAAACATGAATAATTCAGAATAAATGACAGTAAATAGATGAGAACTCATTTAGAACAGCCGAATCAGATTCTCCAAGTCAGTTCTTAGTGTAAAAAGGTATCAAAGATCCAAGAAATTCTTAATTAGAGTTTAAAGCAATGAAACAGTGTATGAATCCTATATTGTTTACTTAAAGGAGCCTAGAAAGGTAAATGTTGTCATACAGGCAGAATTCCATTGAAATGGAGAAATAAACACATTATGCAGCTTGTGAAGCCTTACACTTCCCTGCAATGTAGTATTACACTCTACAACATAGTTGAGAGACAATGTTCCCGAGGTTTACAGGTTCATAACAGTGTGAACTCGTATTCAACGTGTATAAAACACTTCTCCAATTCTGTTGTTCATTTATAAAAGGTATCTACCATCTAGGAAATGATTAATTAGAGTCAAGATCACATGAAACATTGTAAGAAACCAATATTGTTTATTTAAAGGAGCCTAGAACAATAAATGTGTGTCATACAAGGTAGAGTGCCATTGAAATAGAGAAAGAAACACATTAAGCAGCTTTGGAAAGCCTTATACTTCACTGCAATGTAGGATTACACTCTATAACATAGTTGATAGACAATGTTCCCTAGCTTCTTCTGTTCATAACAGTGTGTAGGAAGTTGTTTGTTTATGTGGGCTCTACTTTTACTTGGAAAAGAAGGCCTACTATAGGAAACTACATGAAAACATGAATAATTCAGATAAAATGTCAGTAAATAGATGAGAACTCATTTAGAATAGCTAAAACAGATTCTCCAAGTCAGATTTTAGTGTAGAAAAGTTATCTAAGACCCAGGAAATGCTTAATTAGAGTTAAGAGCACATTAAGCAGTGTATGAAACCTCTTTTGTTTACTTAAAATAACCTAGAACTTTACATGTGTGTCATACAAGGCTTGAAAGAGAGAAATAAGCAAATTGAGCAGCTTTGGAAAGCCTTACAGATCACTGTAATGTAGCATTACAATCTATAACATAGTTGATAGACAATGTTCCCTAGCTTCTTCTGTTCATAACAGTGTGTAGGAAGTTGTTTGTATATGTGGGCTATGCTTATACTTGGACAGGTATGCCAAATATAGGAAACTACTTGAAAACATGAATAATTCAAAGAAAATGTCAGTAAATACATGAGAACTCGTTTAGAACAGGTGAAAGAGATTCTCCAAGACAGTTGTTAGTGTAGAAAAGTTATCTAACATCCAGGAATTCCTTAATTCGAGTTGAGAGTTCATTAAACAGTGTATGAGTCCTTTATTTCTTACTTAAAGGAGCCTAGAACTTTAAATGTATGTCACACAAAGCTTGAAATAGAGAAATAAGCAAATAAAGTAGCTACGGAAAGCCTTACACTTTACTGAAATGTATCATTAAACTCTATAACATATTGATAGCTGAGAGACAATGTTCTCGAGCTTTTCAGGTTCATAACAGTGTTTAGGTAGCTGTTTGTCCATGTTTCCAATGCTTATACCTAGACAAGAAGGACTAATGTTAGAAACTACAAGAAAACATCAGTAATTCTGGGAAAATAACAGAAAATAGATGTGAACTCACATAGAACATGTATAAAACACTTCTGCAACTCTGCTGTTAGTTTATAAAAGGTATCTACGATCCAAGAAATCCTTCATTGAGCAGCTGGAAAAATCCTTACAGTTCACTGCATTGTAGCATTGAACGCTATAACATAGTTGAGAGACAATGTTCCAGAACTTCTCAGGTTCATAACCGTGTGTAGGAAGTTGTTTGTCCTTATCCCCAATGCTTATACTTTGACAACAAGGCCTAATATTGGGAACTACAAGAAAATATCAGTAATTCAGGGAAAATAACATTAAATAGATGAGTACTCGCATAGAACATGTAGAAAACACTTCTCCAAGTCTGTTGTTTGTGTATAAAAAGAATCTAAGATCCAGGAAATCCTTATTACAGTAAAGAGCTCATTAAACAGTGTATGAAACCTCTATTATTTCTTAATGGAGCCTAGAAGTGTAAATATCTGTCATACAAGGCAAAATAGTCTTAAAATAGACAAATAAGCACATTTCAGCATCTTTGGAAAGCCTTACACTTCACCGCAATGTAGTATTCAACTCTATAATATAGGTGAGATACAATGTTCCTGAGCTTCTCAGGTTGATAACAGTGTGAGAACTCGCATGTAATATGTAGAAAACACTTCTCCAAGTCTGTTCTTAGTGTATAAAAGATATTTATGAGCCAGGAAATCCTTAATTAGAGTTACAATCACAATAAGCAGTGTGTGAATCTTATATTATTTACTTAAAGGAACCTAGAAGTTTATTTTTTTGCATCCAATATCTTTATTTTTTAAAATAAATTTTTGTTGTTCATATTATTACAAATGTTCCTTTCCCCACCACCACCATTGCTCTCCTCCACCAGGTTCCCACCCCACCCTCTGCCCTTTCCCCTCTCCCCATTGTCCTCGTCCATAGGTGCACAGTTAATGTTCAGTCTCTTCCCACATCCCCCTGTGCCCTTTTCCCCAAGAATCATCAGTTCACTCCCCTTCCATACCTCTGATTCTATTACATTCAACAGTTAATATTGTTCATCAGATTTTTTTTTTAATTTCCTTGGTTTTTAGATTCACTTGTTGATAGTTACGTATTTGTTGTTCATAATTTTTATCTTTATTTACTTTCTCTTCTGAAAGAACCCCCTTCAGCAATTCATATAATTCTGGTTTGTTTTTTGATGAACTCCTTTAGCTTTTTTTGTTTTTTATTAGTGAAGCTCTTTATCTGACCTTCGATTCTGAGTAATAGCTTTGCTGGATAGATTATCTTTGGCTGTAGGTTCTTACTATTCATCACCTCGAATATTTCTTGCCATTCCTGTCTGGCCTGCATGGTTTCTGTTGAGAAATCAGCTGACAATCGTATAGGTGCTCCTTTATAGGTAACTACCTTCTTTGCTCTTGCTGCTTTTAATATTCTATCTTTGCCTTTTGCTCTTGGAATTTTAATTATGATTTGTCTTGGTTTGGTCCTCTTTGGATTCCTTTTGTTTGAAGTTCTGTGCACTTCCTGGACTTGTAAGTGTAATTCTTTCACCAGGTGGGGGAAGTTTTCTGTCACTATTTCTTTCAGTATGTTTTCGATATCTTGCTCTCTCTCATCTTCCGGGACCCCCATAATTCTGATGTTGGTTCGCTTGAAGTTGCCCCAGAGGTTTCTTACATTATGTTCAATTTTCTGGATTCTCTTGCCTTCTAGGTTCTGTGGAGGAGTGTCTTCTGGCTCTTTATGTTCCAAATCTTTGACTTGTTTCTTGCGATCTTCCATTCTGTTTTTAGGACTCTCTATAATATTTTTTTTATTTCAGACAATGTATTCTTTATTTCTTGTTGATCCCTTATCATTTCTTATTGATCCCTTATCATTTCTTGTTGATTCCTTATTAATTCTAGTTGATCTATTTTCATATCCTCATAGGTCTTATCGATCTTTTCTACGAAATTCTTGAAAAACTTTATAAGCGTAGATTTGAACTCTATGTCCAGTCGCTTTTTGTCCTCCATTTCTTTCATTTGTGATCTATTTCATTGTCACATTTCCCAGCTACAGATGGGATGGCATTTCAGGGTGGAGCCTACAGCCTTGACTTCCGTCAGCCCCGTGGCTCCTGGGTCTCAGGGTCCTTCAGTCCATGCTGCAAGTGCCTCTGAGAGAAAGGTGCCCTTGATTTTCGCCTGCTACCAAAGAGTCTAGGCTTTCGCCAAATGAGCCCGGTATTGGGGTTCAGTTCAGTTGGAAGTGGAGCTGGAGGTGGCGTTCAGAGCAGTCTGGAGCCCCAGTCTCCTTTCCGCCAGGGCAATCCCGTGGCACAGCCAACCGTCCCTTCTCTGTGCACAATGTGCAAGCCACCAGGACCTCCTTTCGCCGTTCCCCCAAGGATCCGCCTCGCAGCCCAGCTTCCTATGGATGAGCCTGGGTCCCCGGGGTCTGGCCTAGAACTGGGGTTCAGAGCAGTCGGAACTGGGGCCCAGCACAGTTGGAGCTTTTATCTCCTTCCTGCAAGGGAATGCCAGCCAGGCACTCAGCCTCCCTCCTCTCTAGCTCCATCCTCTCCGGCTCCGTCCTCTCTGCAAGCGTGGCATGTCTCCGTACCTTAGGCTTTTACAACTCCTCTGCGCTTCCTTCTGGTTTTCTGCTTACTTCTCGCTGTAGAATTTCCAGTCAGTCGACTTTCCTGTAGTTCTGGGTAATGTCCATTTTATATTTTAGTTGTATTTTATTGAAATTGTTGGGTGCGGCTGCGGCTAGGTGTCTACCTGAGCAGCCATCTTGGATTCTACAGGAACCTAGAAGTTTAAATGTGTGTCACACAAGGCTTGAAAGAGAGAAATAAGCACAATTAAGCAGCTGGAGAAAGCCTTACACTTCACTGCAATATAGCATTGAATTCTATAACATAGTTGAGAGACAATATTCCAGAGCTTCTCAGGTTCATAACCGTGTGTAGGAAGTTGTTTGTCCATATCCCCAATGCTTATACTTTGACAACAAGGCCTAATGTTGGAAACTACAAGAAAATATCATTAATTCAGGGAAAATAACATTAAATAGATGAGAACTCACATAGAACATGTAGAAAACACTTCTCCAAGTCTGTTGTTTGTGTATAAAAGGAATCTAAGATCCAGGAAATCCTTATTACAGTAAAGAGCTCATTAAACCGTGTATGAAATCTCTATTATTTCTTAATGGAGCCTAGAAGTGTAAATGTGTGTCATACAAAGCAAAATATCCTTGAAATAGACAAATAAGCACATTTCAGCATCTTTGGAAAGCCTTACACATCACTGCAATGTAGTATTAAACTCTATAATATAGGTGAGATACAATGTTCCTGAGCTTCTCAGGTTGTTAACAGCGTGAGAACTCGCGTGTAATATGTAGGAAACACTTCTCCAAGTAAGTTGTTTGTGTAGAAAGGTATTTAACATCCAGGAAATCCTTAATTAGAGTTAAGAGCACATGAAACAGTGTATGAAGACTTTTTATTTAATTAAAGTAGCATGGAACTGTAAATGTGTGCCATGCAAGACAGAATATCCTTTAAATAGAGAAATAAGCATATTTAAGCAGCTTTGGAAAGCTTTTGACTTCACTGTAATGTAGCATTAAACTCTAAAACATAGTTGAGAGACAATATTCCAGAGCTTCTCAGGTTCAAAACAGTGTTTAGGTATTTGTTTGTCCATGTTCCCAATGCTTATACTTGAACAAGAAGGCATAATATTGGAAACTAGAAGAAAACAGTAATTCAGAGAAAATAACAGTATATATTGTAGATGAGAACTCGCATAGAACATGTAGAAAACAATTCTCCAAGTCAGTTGTTAGGGTAGAAAAGGTTTCTAAGATCCAGGAAAACCTTAATTACACTAAAGAGATCATTAAATAGTGTATGAAACCAATAAACCAAAAAAACCACATAATTATAAAGGTATGTCATACAAGACAGAAATCCTTGAAATAGAGAAATAAACATATTTTAGTAACTTTGGAAACCCTTACACTTCACTGAAATGTAGCATTAAATTCTATAACAGAGTTGAAAGACAATATTCCCTCAGCCTAACCATAACCCTATCCCTAACCCTAACCCTAGTCCTAACCCTAACCCTAACCCTAGCCCTAACCCTAACCCTAACCCTAGTTCTAACCCTAAACCTAACCCTAACCCTAACCCTAACCCTAACCCTAGCCCTAGCCCTAACCCTAACCCTAGCTTCCCAGCTTCATAACAGTGTGTAGCAAGTTGTTTGTCCTTGTGGGCAATGCTTATATTTGGATAAGAAGGCCTAATATATGAAACCACGAGAAAAAAATGAGTAATACAGAGAAATCAACAGTAAATAGATGAGACCTCATATAAAACAGCTGAAACAGATTTCTACAAGTCAGTTATTAGTGGAGAAAAGGAATCTAAGACCCAGGCAATCTTTAATTAAATGGAACAGCACATTAAACAGTGTATGAAACCTCTATTATTTTCTTAAGGTAGCCTAGAACTTTAAATGTGTGTCACACAAGGCTTGAAAGAGAGAAATAAGCACTATTAAGCAGCTTTGGAAATCCTTAGACTTTACTGCATTGTAGCATTAAACTTTAAAACATAGTTGAGAGACAATGTTTCCAAGCTTCTCGGGTTCATAACAGTGTTCAGGAAGTTGTTTGTACATGTGGGCAATGCTTATACTTGGACAAGAAGGCCTAATATAGGAAACTACATGAAAACATGAATAATTCAGAGAAAATGACAGTAAATAGATGAGAACTCGTTTAGAACAGGTGAAACAGATTCTCCAAGTCAGTTGTTAGTATAGAAAAGGTATCTAATATCCAGGAATTCCTTAATTAGAGTTAAGAGCACATTAAACAGTGTATGAATCCCATATTATTTACGTAAAGGAGCCCAGATCTTTTAATACGTGTCACACAAGGCTTGAAAGAGAGAAATAAGCACAATTAAGCAACTGGAGAAAGCCTTAGACTTCACTGCAATGTAGCATTGAACTCTATAACATAGTTGAGGGACAATGTTCCAGAGCTTGTCAGGTTCATAACCGTGTGTAGGAAGTTGTTTGTCCATATCTCCAATGCTTATACTTTGACAAGAAGTCCTAATATTGGAAACTATAAGAAAATATCAGTAATTCAGGGAAAATAACAGTAAATAGATGAATACTGGCATAGAACATGTAGAAAACACTTCTCCAAGTCTGTTGTTTGTGTATAAAAGGAATCTAAGATCCAGGAAATCCTTAATTACAGTAAAGAGCTCATTAAACCGTGTAGGAACCCTCTATTATTTACTTAAAGGAGCCTAGAACTGTAAATGTGTGACATGCAAGGCAAAATATCCTTGATATAGAGAAATACGCACATTTCAGCATCTTTGGAAAGTCTTAGACTTCACAGCAATGTAGTATTCAACTCTATAATATAGGTGAGAATCAATGTTCCTGAGTTTCTCAGGTTGTTAACAGTGTGAGAACTCGCATGTAATATGTAGGAAACACTTCTCCAAGTAAGTTGTTTTTGTAGAAAGGTATCTAACATCCAGGAAATACTTAATTAGAGTTAAGAGCACATAAAACAGTGTATGAAACCTCTATTATTTACTTAAAGTAGCCTAGCACTGTAAATGTGTGTCATGCAAGACAGAATATCCTTGAAATAGAGAAATAAGCATATTTAAGCAGCTTTGGAAAGCTTTTGACTTCACTGTAATGTAGCATTAAACTCTATAACATAGTTGAGAGACAATGTTCCAGAGCTTCTCAGGTTCAAAACAGTGTTTAGGTAGTTGTTTGTCCACGTTCCCAATGCTTATACTTGGACAAGAAAGCCTAATATTGGAAACTAGAAGAAAACAGTAATTCAGAGAAAATAACAGTAAATAAATGAGAACTCGCATAGAACATGTAGAAAACACTTCTACAAGTCAGTTGTTAGTGTAGAAAAGGTATGTAAGATCCAGGAAAACCTTATTTATACTAAAGAGATCATTAAAACCTATATTATGTACTTAAAGGAGCACATAACTATAAATGTATGTCATAAAAGACAGAAATCCTTGAAATAGAGAAATAAACATATTTAAGTAGCTTTGGAAACCCTTACACTTCACTGCATTGTAGCATTAAACTCTAAAACATAGTTGAGAGACAATGTTCACGAGCTTCTCGGGTTCATAACAGTGTGCAGGAAGTTGTTTGTACATGTGGGCAATGCTTATACTTGGACAAGAAGGCCTAATATTGGAAACTACAAGAAAACATCAGTAATTCAGGGAAAATAACAGTAAATAGATGAGAACTCCCATAGGACATCTAGAAAACATTTCTCCAAGTCTGTTATTAGTTTATAAAATGTATCTATGATCCAGGAAATCCTTAATTAGAGTTAAGATCACATTAAACAGTGTATGAATTATTTACTTACAGGAGCCGAGAATGGTAAATGGGTGTCATACAAGGAAAAATATCCTTGAAATAGACAAATAAACAATTTAAGCAACTTTGGAAAGACTCCTGCTTCATGATAATGTAGTATTTAACTCTATAATATAGTTGAGAGACAATGTTCCAGAGCTTCTCAGGTTCATAACCTTGTGTAGAAAGTTGTTTGTCCATATTCCAATGCTTATTCTTTGAAAAAGAGGCCTAATATTGGGAACTACAAGAAAACATCAGTAATACAGAGAAAACTACATTAAATAGATGATAACTTGTATCGAACTGGTGAAACAGATTCTCCAAGTCAGTTGATAAAGTTGAAAAGGTATCTAAGATCCAGGAAATCCTTAATTAGAGTTATGATCACATTAAACAGTGTATGAACCCTACATTATTTACTTAAAGGTGCTTAGAACTTTAAATAAGTCTCAAACAAGGCTTGAATGAGAGAAATAAGCATAATTAAGCAGCTTTGGAAAGCCTTACCCTTCGCTATAATGTACTATTAAACTCTATAACATCACTAATTCCGGGAAAATAACAGTAAACAGATGAGAATTAGCATAGAACAGGTGAAACAGATTTCTCTAAGTCAGTTGTTAGTGTAGAGAAGGTATCTAAGATCCAGAAAATCCTTAATTAAACTGAAGAGCACATTAAACTCAATATGAAACCTCATACAAGTCTTGAAAGAGTGAAATAAGCACAATTCAGCAGCTTTGAAAAGCCTTAGACTTCACTACAATTTAGCTTTAAACTCTATAACGTAGTTGAGAGACAATGTTACCCTGCTCTTAGGTTCATAACAGTGTGTTTGTTTAAGTAGGCAATGCTTATACTTAAACAAGAAGGCCTAATATAGGCAACTACATGAAAACATGAGTAATTCAGCGAAAATAACAGTAAATAGATGAGAACTCGTTTAGAACAGGTTAAACAGGTTCCTTTTCTACACTAACAACTTACTTGGAGAAGTGTTTTCTACATGTACTATGAGAGTTCTTGTCTATTTTCTGTTATTTTTTCTGAATTACTCAGGTTTTCTTGTAGTTTCCTATATTAGGATTTCTTGTCCAATTATAAGCATTGCCCATATGTACAAACAATTTCCTACACAATGTTATGAAGCTGAGAACTCGGGAACATTGTCTCTCAACCATGTTTTAGAGTTTAATGCTACATTGCAGTGAAGTCTAAGGCTTTCCAAAGCTGCTTAATTGTGTTTATTTCTCTCTTTCAATCCCTGTATGTCACACATTTAAAGTTCTAGGCCCCTTTAAGTAAATAATAGAGGTTTCATACACTGATTCATGTGCTCTTAACTCTAATTAAGAATTTCCTGGATCTTCAATACATTTCTACAATAACAACTAACGTGGAGAAGAGTGTTCTACCTCTTCTATTCGAGTTCTAATCCTTTTACTGTTATTTTCTCTGAATTACTCAAGTTTTCTTGTAGTTTACTACAGTAGGCCTTCTAGTCCAAGTATAAGCATTGCCCACAGGTACAAACAACTTCCTACACACTGCTTAAATGTGCTTACGTCTTTCTTTCAAGCTTCTATGACACACATTTACAGTTCTCTTAACTCTAATTTAGGATTTCCTGTATCTTATATAACTTTCTACACTAACAACTTACTTGAAGAAGTGTTTTCAACATGTTCTATTAGAGTTCTCATTTATTTATTGTTATTTGTTCTGAATTACTCATGTTTTCTTGTAGTTTCGTATATTCAGCATTCTTGCCTTATTATAAGTATTGTGAAAGGGTTTAAGGCTACATTGCAGTGAACCCTAAGGCTTTCCAAAGCTGCTTAAATGTGCTTATTTCTGCATTTAAAGGATATTCTGCCTTGTATGACACACATTTACAGTTCTAGGCTCCTTTAAGTAAATAATAGATGTTTCATGCATTGTTTCATGTGCTCTTTACTCTAATTAAGGATTTCCTGGATCTTAGATACCTTTCTACACTAACAACTTACTTGAAGTAGTGTTTTCTATACATTCTATGGGAGTTCTCATGTATTTACTGTTATTTTTCCTGGATCTTAGATACCTTTTCTACACTAACAACTGAGTAGGAGAATCTGTTTCACTTGTTCTATACCAGTTTTCATCTATTTACTGTTATTTTCTCTGAATTACTCATGTTTTCTTTTAGTTTTATATATTAGGCCTTCTTTCCAAGGATAAGCTTTGCCCACCTATACACACAACTTTGTACACACTGTTAAGAACCTGAGAAACGCCAGAACATTGTCTCTCAACTATGTTATAGAGTTTAATGATACATTGCAGTGAAGTCTAATGGTTTCCACAACTGCTTAAATGTTTTAGAGTTTAATGCTACATTGCAGTGAAATCTAAGGCTTTCCAAAGCTGCTTAGATGTGCTTATTTCTCTATTTCAAAGATATTCTGCCTTGTATGACACACAATTACAGTTCTAGGCACCTTTAAGTAAATAATAGAGGTTTCATTCACCGTTTAATGTGCTCTAATCTCTAATTAATGATTTCCTGGATCTTAGATAACTTTCTACACTAACAACTTACTTGGAGACCTGTTTTCTACATGTTCTATGAGAATTCTCATCTTTTTACTGTTATTACTTCTGAATTACTCACGTTTTCTTGTAGTTTCCTATATTAGATGTTCTTGTCCAATCATAAACATTGCTCACATGTACAATCAACTTACTACACACTGTTATGAAGCTGAGAAGCTCGGGAACATTGTCTCTCAACTATGTTTCAGAGTTTAATGCTACATTGCAGTGAAGTCTAAGGCTTTCTCCAGCTGCTTAATTGTGCTTATTTCTCTCAAGTCTTGTATGACACACATTTACAGTTCAAGGCTCCTTTAAGTAAATAATAGAGGCTTCATACATTGTTTAATCTGCTCTTAACTCTAAGGATTTTCTGGATCTTCGATACTTTTTCTATACTAACAACTGACTTGGAGAAGTGTCTTCCACATTTTTTATGCAATTTTTCATCTATATATTGTTATTTTCTCTGAATTATTCATGTTTTCTTGTAGTTTCCTATATTAGGCCTTCTTGTCCAAGTATAAGCATTGCTCACATATACAAACAACTTCCTACACACTGTAATGAACCTGAGAAGCTAGGGAACATTTTCTCTCAACTACGGTTTAGAGTTTAATGCTACATTGCTGTGAAGTCTAAGGCTTTCCAAAGCTGCTTACTTGTGCATATTTCCCTCTTTCAAGCCTTGTATGACACACATGTAAAGTTCTAGGCTCCTTTCAGTAAATAATAGAGGTTTCATACAATCTTAAATGTGATATTTACTCTAATTAAGGATTTCTGGATCTTAGGTACCTTTTCTACACTAACGACTGACTAGCAGAATGTGTTTTACCTGTTCTATGGGAGTTCTCATCTATTTACTGTTATTTTCCATAAATTACTCATGTTTTCTGTAGTTTCCTATATTAGGCCTTCTTTTCCAAGTATAAGCATTGCACACATGAACAAACAACTTCTTACACACTGTCATGAACCTGAGAAGCTCGGGAACATCTTTCTTGCAACTATGATTTAGAGTTTAATGCTATCTTGCAGTGAAGTCTAAGGTTTTCTAAAGCTGCTTAATTGTGCATATTTCTCTCTTTCAAGCCTTGTATGACACACATTTACAGTTTAGGCTTTTTTAAGTAAATAATAGAGGTTTCATACACTGTTTAATGTGCTCTTTACTGTAATTAAAAATTTCCTGGATCATAGATACCTTTCTACGCTAACAACTTACTTGGAGAAGTGTGCTCTACATGTACTATGGGAATTCTCATCTATTTACTGTTATTATCTCTGAATTACTCATGTTTTCTTGAGTTTTCTATATTTGGCTTTCTTGTCCAAGTATAAGCATTGCTCACATGTACAAACAACTTCCCACACACTGTTATGAACCTGAGAAGTTTGAGAACATTGTCTCTCCACTAAGTTATAGGGTTTAATGCTACACTGCAGTTAAGTCAAAGGCTTTCCAAAGCTGCTTAATTGTGCATATTTCTCTCTTTTAAGCCTTGTATGACACACATTTACAGTTCTAGGCTACTGTAAGTAAATAATAGAGGTTTCATACACTGTTTAATGTGCTCTTTATTGTAATTAAAAATTTCCTGGATCTTAGATAACTTTCTGCACTAACAACTTACATGGATTAGTGTTTTCTACATGTTCTATGAGAGTTCTCATCTATTTACTATTATTTCTTCTGAATTATTTATGCTTTCTTGTAGTTTTCTATATTAGGCCTGCTTATCCAAGTATAAGCATTGCACACATGTACAAACAACTACCTAAACACTATAATCAACCTGAGAAACTAGGGAACATTGTCTCTCAACCATGTTTTACAGTTTATTGCTACATTGCAGTGAAGTCTAAGCCTTTCCAAAGCTGCTTAACTGTGCTTATTTCTCTCTTTCAAGTCTTCTATGACACACATTTAAAGTTCTTGGATCCGTTAAGTAAATAATAGACGTTTCATACAATGGTAAATGTGCTATTTATTCCCAAGGATTCCCAAGATCTTCGATACCTTTTCTACACTAACAACTGAATTGGGGAATCAGTTTCACCTGTTCTATACCAGTTTTCATCTATTTACTTTTATTTTCTCTGAATTACTCATGTTTTCAGGTAGTTTCCCATATTAGGCCTTCTTGTCCAAGTATAAACATTGCCCACATATACAAACAACTTTTTACACAGTGTTAATGACATGAGAAGCGTGGGAACATTGTCTCTCAATTATGTTTTAGAGTTTAATGCTACATTTCAGTGAAGTGTAAGGCTTTCCAAAGCTACTAAAATGTGCTTATTTCTCCAATTCAAGGATATTCTGCCTTGTATGAAACACATAACAGTTCTAGACTTTTATAGTAAATAATAGAGGTTTCATACATGGTTTCATGTGCTCTAATCTCTAAGGATTTCCTGTATCTTAGATACGTTTTCTACACTAACAACTGACTTGGAAAAGTGTGTTCTACATGTTTTACGCATGTTCTCATCTACTTAATGTTATTTTTATGAATGACTCATGTTTTCCTGTAGTTTCCTATATGAGGCATTGTTGTCTAAGTATAACCATTGCCTACATGTACAAACAACTTCCTACAAACTGTTATGAACCTGAGAATGTCGGGAACATTGTATCTCAACTATCTTATAGGGTTTAAAGCTACATTGCAGTGAAGTCTAAGGCTTTCCAAAGCTGCTTAAATGTGCTTATTTCTCTATTTCAAGGATATTATTCCTTGTATGACACACTTTTATAGTTCTAGGCTCCTTTAAGTAAATAAAAGAGGTTTCATACACTGTTTAATGTGCTCTTAACTCTAATTAAAGATTTCCTGGATCTTCGATACTTTTTCTATACTAACAACTGACTTGGAGAAGTGTCTTCTACATGTTCTATTAGAGTTCTCATCTATTTATTGTTATTACTTCTGAATTATTCATGTTTTCTTGTAGTTTCCTGTATAAGGCCTTCTTGTCCAAGTAAAAACATTGCCCACAAGAACAAAATACTTCATAAATACTGTAATGAACTTGAGAATCTAGGAAACATTTTTCCTCAACTATGGTTTAGAGTTCAATGCTACATTGCTATGAAGTCTAAGGCATTCCATAACAGATTAATTGTGCATATTTCCCTCTCTCAAGCCTTGTATGACACACATTTACAGCTCTAGACTACTGTAAGTAAATAATAGAGGTTTCATACACTGTTCAATGTGATCTTTACTGTAATTAAAAATTTCCTGGATCATAGATAACTTTCTGCATTAACAACTTATTAGGAATAGTGTTTTCTACATATTCTATGAGAGTTCTCATTTATTTGCGATTATTACAATGAATTATTCATGATTTCTTCTACATTCCTATATGAGGACTTCTTGTCCAAGCATAATCATTGCCCACATGTACAAACAACTTCCTAAACACTGTAATCAACCTGAGAAAGTAGGGAATATTATCTTTCAACCGTATTTTACAGGAGGAGGTGCCCCCATAGTGGAAAGTGATTTTCTGGAACTTGACACAGCTCTCTGCCCGTTGTCAAAGGCTAACCCTAATCATAAAACTAAGCCTATCCCTCAACCTAACCCTCACCAGTGGCTAATGCACTGGGGCCCTGTGAAACCTGGACGAGGGTCTCAATTGGCCACAAAAGCCTCACCTGCCTGAGCTTCAGACTGGATGCCAGCAAGAGGGACCCTTGTCCTCAGGGCAGGGCGTTCCCGGGGAATGGGGCAGAAAGCAGGCCCCCGGGGCCCGGCCACCAGACCAGTAAGAACCTCCGGAGGGGCCGGGGAGGTGCCCCCAGAGTGGAAAGTGATTTTTGTCGGACTTGGCACAGCTCTCTCCCCGTTGTCAAAGCCCATAGGCAGGGCTGTGGGCGTCCCAGGACACTCTGCTGTGAGCTGCCCTTTGGTGTGAGCTTTGGGGACGGGGGGGGGGGGGGGGAGAGGAGGGCCGGCCCAGAGGCTCACGGAGGCCCGTGGGTGTCCTGAAGGGAGGGCTGGCTGGTCTTCCCACGCTTGGGGACCTGGGAGGCATCCTGTGAGCAGAGGGCTATGTGACTTTACATCCCAGTGGTGGGGCTATTCCTCTGCATTCGGGAGCAGGGCAGACTGGCTGGTGCTGCTCGCTCATTGGTCGAATGGACCAGGGGCGGGGTTTCCGGAACAAGGAGGCGGACCCAGGCCCACAGCTGAGCCAGGTCAAGTCAAGGAGGGGGCGGGGCCAGGTGAGCAGCTGGAGGCGGTCACGGGATCACGGGGGCGGGGCCAGGTGAACAGCCTGAAGTGGTGAGGTAAGCAGCAGAGAGGGTCGCGGGCAGGGACACGGCTGACCGGCAGGCCGGTCTGCGGGCGTCAGGGACCTAAAGAGGGGGCCCGGCGGCTCGGCCGGGCGCTTAGCTGACCGGCGGGAAGCGGTCAAGGGAAGAGTGGGTTGGGGCCGGTGTCAAAAGCTGGAGGTGGTCCAGTGGGGAAGGCCCTGGGGCCCGGTGAATGTGGACCAGGTTCGCCAGTGGACACAAAGCCCCGAATGCCTGAGCTCCAGGCTGGACGCCAGCAAGAGGTTCCCTTTTCCTCAGGGCGTTCCCGGCGAATGGGGCAGAAAGCTGGCCGAAGGGGCCCGGCCAGCGGGCCAGTTAGACCCTCCGGAGGGGCCGGGGCGGTGCCCCCGAAGCGCAAAGTGATCTTCTCCAACTTGACACAGCTCTCTCCCCGTTGTCAAAGGCTAACCCTATCCCTAAAACTAAGCCTATCCCTCAACCAAACCCTCACCAGTGGCTACCGCCCTGGGGCCCTGTGAAAACTGGAAGAGGGTCTCAAGTGGCCACAAAAGCCTCTCCTGCCTGAGCTTCAGACTGGTTGCCAGCAAGAGGGACCCTTGTCCTCAGGGCAGGGCGTTCCCGGGGAATAGGGCAGAAAGCAAGCCCCCGGGGCCCGGCAACCAGACCAGTAAGAACCTCCGGAGGGGCCGGGGAGGTGCCCCCAGAGTGGAAAGTGATTTTTGTCGGACTTGGCACAGCTCTCTCCCGGTTGTCAAAGCCCATAGGCAGGGCTGTGGGCGTCCCAGGACACTCTGTGTGAGCTGCCCTTTGGTGTGAGCGATGGGGACCGGGGGTGGGGGGGGGGTGGGGGAGGAGGGCCGGCCCCGAGCCTCACGGAGGCCCGTGGGTGTCCTGAAGGGAGGGCTGGCTGGTCTTCCCACGCTTGGGGACCTGGGAGGCACCCTGTGAGCAGAGGGCTATGTGCCTTTACATCCCAGTGGTGGGGCTATTCCTCTGTGTTCCGGAGCAGGGCAGACTGGCTGGTGCTGCTCGCTCATTGGTCGAATGGACCAGGTTCGGGGTTTCCGGAACAAGGAGGCGGACCCAGGCCCACAGCTGAGCCAGGTCAAGTCAAGGAGGGGGCGGGGCCAGGTGAGCAGCTGGAGTAGGTCACGGGATCACGGGGGCGGGACCAGGTGAACAGCCTGAAGTGGTTAGGTAAGCAGGAGAGAGGGTCGCGGGCAGGGACACGGCTGACCGGCAGGCCGGTCTGCGGGCGTCAGGGACCTAAAGAGGGGGCCCGGCGGCTCGGCCGGGCGCTTAGCTGACCGGCGGGAAGCGGTCAAGGGAAGGGTGGGTTGGGGCCGGTGTCAAAAGCTGGAGGTGGTCCAGTGGGGAAGGCCCTGGGGCCCGGTGAATGTGGACCAGGGTCGCCAGTGGCCACAAAGCCCCGAATGCCTGAGCTCCAGGCTGGACGCCAGCAAGAGGTTCCCTTGTCCTCAGGGTAGGGCGTTCCCGGCGAATGGGGCAGAAAGCTGGCCGCAGGGGCCCGGCCAGCGGGCCAGTTAGACCCTCCGGAGGGGCCGGGGCGGTGCCCCCGAAGCGCAAAATGATTTTCTCGAACTTGACACAGCTCTCTCCCGGTTGTCAAAGCCCATAGGCAGGGCTGTGGGCGTCCCAGGACACTCTGCTGTGACCTGCCCTTTGGTGTGAGCGATGGGGACCGGGGGTGGGGCGGGGGGGTGGGGGAGGAGGGCCGGCCCCGAGGCTCACGGAGGCCCGTGGGTGTCCTGAAGGGAGGGCTGGCTGGTCTTCCCACGCTTGGGGACCTGGGAGGCACCCTGTGAGCAGAGGGTTATGTGCCTTTACATCCTAGTGGTGGGGCTATTCCTCTGTGTTTGGGAGCAGGGCAGACTGGCTGGTGCTGCTCGCTCATTGGTCGAATGGAGCAGGGGCGGGGTTTCCGGTACAAGGAGGCGGACCCAGGCCCACAGCTGAGCCAGGTCAAGTCAAGGAGGGGGCGGGGCCAGGTGAGCAGCTGGAGGCGGTCACGGGATCACGGGGGCGGGGCCAGGTGAACAGCCTGAAGTGGTGAGGTAAGCAGGAGAGAGAGTCGCGGGCACGGATGAACAGTAGGCGGGTCTGCTGGCAGCAGGGACCTAAAGAGAGGGCCCGGCGGCTTGGCCGGGCGCTTAGCTGACCAGCGGGAAGCGGTCAAGGGAAGGGTGGGTTGGGGCCGGTGGCAAAAGCTGGATGTGGTCCAGTGGAAGGCACTGTGGCCCGGTGAAGGTGCCCCAGGAGCGCAAAGTGATTTTCTCAGACTTGACACAGTTCTCTCCCCGTTGTCAAAGACTAACCCTAACCCTAAAACTAAGCCTATCCCTCAACCTAACCGTCACCAGTAGCTAAGGCCCTGGGGCCCTGTGAAACCTGGACGAGGGTCTCAAGTGCCCACAAAAGCCTCAGCTGCCTGAGCTTCAGACTGGATGCCAGCAAGAGGGACCCTTGTCCTCAGGGCAGGGCGATCCAGGCGAATGGGGCGGAAAGCAGGCCCCCGGCTCGGGCCACCAGACCAGTCAGAACCTCCGGAGGGGCTGGGAGGTGCCCCCAGAATGGAAAGTGATAATTTCTCGGACTTGACAGAGCTCTCTCCCAGTTGTCAAAGCCCAGAGGCAGGGCTCTGGGCATCCCAGGACACTCTGCTCTGAGCTAACCTTTGGTGGGAGCGATGGGGACCGGGGGTGGGGGGGGTGGGGGAGGAGGTCCGGCCCCGAGCCTCACGGAGGCCCGTGGGTGTCCTGAAGGGAGGGCTGGCTGGTCTTCCCACGCTTGGGGACCTGGGAGGCACCCTGTGAGCAGAGGGCTATGTGCCTTTACATCCCAGTGGTGGGGCTATTCCTCTGTGTTCCGGAGCAGGGCAGACTGGCTGGTGCTGCTCGCTCATTGGTCGAATGGACCAGGTTCGGGGTTTCCGGAACAATGAGGCGGACCCAGGCCCACAGCTCAGCCAGGTCAAGTCAAGGAGGGGGTGGGGCCAGGTGAGCAGCTGGAGGCGGTCACGGGATCACGGTGGCGGGGCCAGGTGAACAGCCTGAAGTGGTGAGGTAAGCAGGAGAGAGGGTCGCGGGCAGGGACACGGCTGACCGGCAGGCCCGTCTGCGGGCGTCAGGGACCTAAAGAGGGGGCCCGGCGGCTCGGCCGGGCGCTTAGCTGACCGGCGGGAAGCGGTCAAGGGAAGAGTGGGTTGGGGCCGGTGTCAAAAGCTGGAGGTGGTCCAGTGGGGAAGGCCCTGGGGCCCGGTGAATGTGGACCAGGGTCGCCAGTGGCCACAAAGCCCTGAATGCCTGAGCTCCAGGCTGGACGCCAGCAAGAGGTTCCCTTGTCCTCAGGGTAGGGCGTTCCCGGCGAATGGGGCAGAAAGCTGGCCGCAGGGGCCCGGCCAGCGGGCCAGTTAGACCCTCCGGAGGGGCCGGGGCGGTGCCCCCGAAGCGCAAAATGATTTTCTCGAACTTGACACAGCTCTCTCCCGGTTGTCAAAGCCCATAGGCAGGGCTGTGGGCGTCCCAGGATACTCTGCTGTGACCTGCCCTTTGGTGTGAGCGATGGGGACCGGGGGTGGGGCGGGGGTGGGGGAGGAGGGCCGGCCCTGAGGCTCACGGAGGCCCGTGGGTGTCCTGAAGGGAGGGCTGGCTGGTCTTCCCACGCTTGGGGACCTGGGAGGCACCCTGTGAGCAGAAGGTTATGTGCCTTTACATCCTAGTGGTGGGGCTATTCCTCTGTGTTTGGGAGCAGGGCAGACTGGCTGGTGCTGCTCGCTCATTGGTCGAATGGACCAGGGGCGGGGTTTCCGGAACAAGGAGGCTACCCAGGCCCACGGCTGAGCCAGGTCAAGTCAAGGAGGGGGCGGGGCCAGGTGAGCAGCTGGAGGCCGTCACGGGATCACGGGGGCGGGGCCAGGTGAACAGCCTGAAGTGGTGAGGTAAGCAGGAGAGAGAGTCGCGGGCACGGGTGAACAGCAGGCGGGTCTGCTGGCAGCAGGGACCTAAAGAGTGGGCCCGGCGGCTTGGCCGGGCGCTTAGCTGACCAGCGGGAAGCGGTCAAGGGAAGGGTGGGTTGGGCCGGTGGCAAAAGCTGGATGTGGTCCAGTGGGGAAGGCACTGTGGCCCGGTGAAGGTGCCCCAGGAGCGCAAAGTGATTTTCTCAGACTTGACACAGTTCTCTCTCCGTTGTCAAAGACTAACCCTAACCCTAAAACTAAGCCTATCCCTCAACCTAACCGTCACCAGTAGCTAAGGCCCTGGGGCCCTGTGAAACCTGGACGAGGGTCTCAAGTGCCCACAAAAACCTCAGCTGCCTGAGCTTCAGACTGGATGCCAGCAAGAGGGACCCTTGTCCTCAGGGCAGGGCGATCCAGGCGAATGGGGCGGAAAGCAGGCCCCCGGGCCCGGGCCACCAGACCAGTCAGAACCTCCGGAGGGGCCGGGAGGTGCCCCCAGAGTGGAAAATGATCATTTCTCGGACTTGACAGAGCTCTCTCCCGGTTGTCAAAGCCCATAGGCAGGGCTCTGGGCATCCCATGACACTCTGCTCTGAGCTAACCTTTGGTGGGAGCGATGGGGGCCGGAGGGCGGGGGGGTTAGAGGGCCGGCCCCGAGGCTCATGGAGGCCCCTGGGTGTCCTGAAGGGAGGGCTGGCTGGTCTTCCCACGCTTGGGGACCTGGGAGGCACCCTGTGAGCAGAGGGCTATGTGACTTTACATCCCAGTGGTGGGGCTATTCCTCTGCTTTCGGGAGCAGGGCAGACTGGCTGGCGCTGCTCGCTCATTGGTCGAATGGACCAGGGTCGGGGTTTCCGGAACAAGGAGGCGGACCCAGGCCCACAGCTGAGCCAGGTCAAGTCAAGGAGGGGGCGGGGCCAGGTGAGCAGCTGGAGTCGGTCACGGGATCACGGGGGCGGGGCCAGGTGAACAGCCTGAAGTGGTGAGGTAAGCAGCAGAGAGGGTCGTGGGCAGGCACACGGGTGACAGGCAGGCCCGTTGCCGGCGGCAGGGACCTAAAGAGTGGGCCCGGCGGCTCGGCCGGGCGCTTAGCTGACCTGCGGGAAGCGGTCAAGGGAAGAGTGGGTTGGGGCCGGTGTCAAAAGCTGGAGTTGGTCCAGTGGGGAAGGCCCTGGGGCCCGGTGAATGTGGACCAGGGTCGCCAGTGGCCACAAAAGCCCCGAATGCCTGAGCTCCAGGCTGGAAGCCAGCAAGAGGTTCCCTTGTCCTCAGGGTAGGGCGTTCCCGGCGAATGGGGCAGAAAGCTGGCCGAAGGGGCCTGGCCAGCGGGCCAGTTAGACCCTCCGGAGGGGCCGGGGCGGTGCCCCCGAAGCGCAAAGTGATTTTCTCGAACTTGACACAGCTCTCTCCCCGTTGTCAAAGGCTAACACTAACCCTAAAACTAAGCCTATCCCTCAACCAAACCCTCACCAGTGGCTAACGCCCTGGGGCCCTGTGAAAACTGGACGAGGGTCTCAAGTGGCCACAAAAGCCTCTCCTGCCTGAGCTTCAGACTGGTTGCCAGCAAGAGGGACCCTTGTCCTCAGGGCAGGGCGTTCCCGGGGAATGGGGCAGAAAGCAGGCCCCCGGGGCCCGGCAACCAGACCAGTAAGAACCTCTGGAGGGGCCGGGGAGGTGCCCCCAGAGTGGAAAGTGATTTTCGTCGGACTTGGCACAGCTCTCTCCCGGTTGCCTTCTGGTCCAAGTATAAGCTTTGCCCTCTTTATCAAACCACTTTCTACACACTGTTATGAACAGAAGCAGCTAGGGAACATTGTCTCTCAACTTTTTTATAGAGTGTAGTACTACATTGCAGTGAAGTGTAAGGCTTTCCAAAGCTGCCGAACGTGTTTCTTTCTCTATTTCAGTGGTATTATGCCTTGTATGACACACATTTACCACTCTCGGCTCTTTTAAATAAACAATATAGGATTCATACAGTTTTTCATGTGATCTTAACTCGAATTAAGTATTTCCAGATCCTAGCTACATTTTCTACACTAAGAAATGACTTGGAGAATCTCTTTCAGCTGTTCTAAGCCAGTTCTCATCTGTTTTCAGTCATTTTCTCTGAATTATTCATGTTTTCATGTAGTTTCCTATATTCTGCCTTGTTGTCAAAGTTTAAGCTTTGCCCACATATACAAACAACTTCCTACACACTGTTATGAACAGAAGCAGCTCAGGAACATTGTCTCTTTACTATGTAATAGAGTGTAGTATTACATTGCAGTGAAGTGTAAGGCTTTCCGAAGCTGCCAAACCTGTTTCTTTCTCTGTTTCCATGGTATTCTGCCTTGTATGACACACATTTACCACTCTAGGCTCCTTTTAGTAAAGAATATAGGATTCATACAGTGTTTCATGTGATCTTAACTCAAATTAAGAATTTCCTAGATTTTAGCTACCTTTTCTACACTAAGAACTGACGTGGAAAATCACTTTCAGCTGTTCTAAACGATTTCCCATCTGTTTACACATATTTTCTCTGAATTTTTCATGTTTTCATATAGTTTCCTATATTCTGCCTTCTTGTCCAAGTAAAGGCTTTGCCCACATATACAAACAACTTCCTACACACAGTTAGGAACAAAAGCAGCTCGGGAACATTGTCTCTCAACTATGTTAGAGTGTAGTACTATATTGGAGTGAAGTGTAAGGCTTTCAAAAGCTGCGGAATGTGTTTCTTTCTCAATTTCAATGCTGTTCTGCCTTTTATGACACTCATTTACCACTCTAGGCTACTTTAAGTAAGCAATATAGGATTCATACAGTGTTTCATGTGATCTCAACTCGAAGTAAGGATTTTCCAGATCTTAGTTACCTTTTCTACACTAAGAACTGACTTGCAGAATCTCTTTGAGCTGTTGTAAGCGAGTTCTCCTCTGTTTACAGTCATTTTTTTGAGTTATTCATGTTTTCATGTGGTTTCCTATATTCTGCCTTCTTGTCCAAGTTTAAGCTTTGCCCACATTATCAAACAACTTCCTACACATTGTTATGAACAAATGCAGGTCAAGAACATTGTCTCTCAACTATGTTATAGAGTGTAGTACTACATTGGAGTGAAGTGTAAGGCTTTCCAAAGCTGGGGAATGTGTTTCTTTCTCTATTTCAATGGTGTTCTGCCTTTTATCACACTCATTTACCACTCTAGGCTCCTTTAAGCAAAAAATATAGGATTCATACACTGTTTCATGTGATGTTTTTTAATTTTTTTTAAAATATATTTTTATTGATTTTTCACATAGAGGAAGAGAGAGGGATAGAGAGTTAGAAACTCTCCTTCAGCTTGTCCATGAGAGAGAATCATCGACCAGCTGCCTCTTGCACAGCACCTACTGGGGATGTGCCCGCAGCCAAGGTACATGCCCATGACTGGAATCGAACCCTGGACCTTTCAGTCCCCAGACCGACGCACTACCACTGAGTCAAACCGGTGCCGGCTGTTTCATGTGATCTTAACTCTAATTAAGGAATTCCTGGATCTTAGCTACCTTTTCTACAGTAAGAACTGTCTGGGAGAATCTCTTTCATCTGTTCAAAGGGTTCTCATCTATTTACCAACATTTTCTCTGAATTATTTATGTTTTTATATAGTTTCCTATATTCTGCCTTCTTGTCCAAGAATAAGCTTTGCCACGTATACAAACAACTTCCTACACACTGTTATGAACAGAAGCAGCTCAGGAACAATGTCTCTCATCTATGTTATGGAGTATAGTACTACATTGCCGTGAAGTGTAAGGCTTTCCAAAGCTGCCGAACCTGTTTCTTTCTCTGTTTCCTTGGTATTCTGCCTTGTATGACACACATTTACCACTCTAGGCTCCTTTAAGTAAAGAATATAGGATTCATACAGTGTTTCCTGTGATCTTAACTCGAATTAAGGATTTTCCTGATCCTAGCTACCTTTTTTACACTAAGAATTGACTTGGAAAATCTCTTTCAGCTATTCTAAATGAGTTCTTATCTGTTTACAGTCATTTTCTCTGAATTATTCATGTTTTCATGTAGTTTCCTATATTCTGCCTTCTTGTTGAGGTATAAGCATTGCCCACATATACAAACAACTTCCAACACACTGTTTGAACAGAAGCAGCTCGGGAACATTGTCTCTCAACTATGTTATAGCGTGTAGTACTACATTGCAGTGAAGTGTATGGCTTTCCAAAACTGCCTAACGTGTTTCTTTCTCTATTTCAATGGTATTCTTCCTTGTATGAGACCCATTTACCACTCTATGCTACTTTAAGTAAACAATATAGGATTCATACAGTGTTTCATGTGATCTTAACTCGATTAAAGATTTCCCGGATCTTAGCTGCATTTTTTACACTAATAACTGACTTGGAAAATCTCTTTCAGCTATTCTAAATCAGTTCTTATCAGTTTACAGTCATTTCCTCTGAATAATTCATGTTTTCATCTGGTTTCCAATATTCTGCCTTCTTGTCCAAGTATAACCTTTGCCGATATATACAAACAACTTCCTACACACTGTTATGAACAGAAGCAGCTCGGGAACATTGTCTCTCAAGTGTAGTACTACATTGCAGTGAAGTGTAAGGCTTTCCAAAGCTGCGGTATGTGTCTCTTTCTCTATTTCAACGATATTCTGCCTTTCATGACACTCATTTACCACTTTAGGCTCTTTAAGTAGACAATATAGGATTCATGCAGTGTTTCATGTGATGTTACCTCGAAGTAAAGATTTCCCGGATGCTAGCTACCTTTTCTACACTAAGAACTGACTTGGAGAATCTCTTCCAGGTGTTCTAAGTGAGTTTTCATCTGTTTACAGTCATTTTCTCTGAATTATTCATGTTTTCATGTAGTTTCCTGTATTCTGCCTTCTTGGCCAAGTAAAAGATTTGCCCTCATATACGAACAACTTCCTACACACTGTTCTGAACAGAAGCAGCTCGGGAACATGGTCTCTCAACTATGTAATAGAGTGTAGTTCTACATTGCAGTGAAGTGTAAGGCTTTCCAAAGCTGCGGAACATGTTTCTTGCTCTATTTTGATGGTATTCTGCCTTGTATGACACACATTTACCACTCTAGGCTACTTTAAGTAAGCAATATAGGATTCATACAGTGTTTCATGTGATCTTAAATCGAACTAAGGATTTTCCTGATCTTAGTTATCTTTTCTACACTAGGAACTGACTTGGGGAATCTCTTTGAGCTGTTTTAAGGGAGTTCTCCTCTGTTTACAGCATTTTCTTTGAGTGATCCATGTTTTCATGTAGTTTCCTATATTCTGCCTTCTTATCCAAGTATAAGCTTTGCCCACATATACAAACAACTTCCTACACACTGTTATGAACAGAAGCAGCTCAGGAACATTGTCTCTTTACTATGTAATAGAGTGTGGTATTACATTGCAGTGAAGTGTAAGGCTTTCCGAAGCTGCCAAACCTGTTTCTTTCTCTGTTTCCATGGTATTCTGCCTTGTATGACACACATTTACCCCTCTAGGCTCCTTTTAGTAAAGAATATAGGATTCATACAGTGTTTCATGTGATCTTAACTCAAATTAAGAATTTCCTAGATTTTAGCTACCTTTTCTACACTAAGAACTGACGTGGAAAATCACTTTCAGCTGTTCTAAACGATTTCCCATCTGTTTACACATATTTTCTCTGAATTTTTCATGTTTTCATATAGTTTCCTATATTCTGCCTTCTTGTCCAAGTAAAGGCTTTGCCCACATATACAAACAACTTCCTACACACAGTTAGGAACAAAAGCAGCTCGGGAACATTGTCTCTCAACTATGTTAGAGTGTAGTACTATATTGGAGTGAAGTGTAAGGCTTTCAAAAGCTGCGGAATGTGTTTCTTTCTCAATTTCAATGCTGTTCTGCCTTTTATGACACTCATTTACCACTCTAGGCTACTTTAAGTAAGCAATATAGGATTCATACAGTGTTTCATGTGATCTCAACTCGAAGTAAGGATTTTCCAGATCTTAGTTACCTTTTCTACACTAAGAACTGACTTGCAGAATCTCTTTGAGCTGTTTTAAGCGAGTTCTCCTCTGTTTACAGTCATTTTTTTTAGTTATTCATGTTTTCATGTGGTTTCCTATATTCTGCCTTCTTGTCCAAGTTTAAGCTTTGCCCACATTATCAAACAACTTCCTACACATTGTTATGAACAAATGCAGGTCAAGAACATTGTCTCTCAACTATGTTATAGAGTGTAGTACTACATTGGAGTGAAGTGTAAGGCTTTCCAAAGCTGGGGAATGTGTTTCTTTCTCTATTTCAATGGTGTTCTGCCTTTTATCACACTCATTTACCACTCTAGGCTCCTTTAAGCAAAAAATATAGGATTCATACACTGTTTCATGTGATGTTTTTTAATTTTTTTTAAAATATATTTTTATTGATTTTTCACATAGAGGAAGAGAGAGGGATAGAGAGTTAGAAACTCTCCTTCAGCTTGTCCATGAGAGAGAATCATCGACCAGCTGCCTCTTGCACAGCACCTACTGGGGATGTGCCCGCAGCCAAGGTACATTCCCATGACTGGAATCGAACCCTGGACCTTTCAGTCCCCAGACCGACGCACTACCACTGAGTCAAACCGGTGCCGGCTGTTTCATGTGATCTTAACTCTAATTAAGGAATTCCTGGATCTTAGCTACCTTTTCTACAGTAAGAACTGTCTGGGAGAATCTCTTTCATCTGTTCAAAGGGTTCTCATCTATTTACCAACATTTTCTCTGAATTATTTATGTTTTTATATAGTTTCCTATATTCTGCCTTCTTGTCCAAGAATAAGCTTTGCCACGTATACAAACAACTTCCTACACACTGTTATGAACAGAAGCAGCTCAGGAACAATGTCTCTCATCTATGTTATGGAGTATAGTACTACATTGCCGTGAAGTGTAAGGCTTTCCAAAGCTGCCGAACCTGTTTCTTTCTCTGTTTCCTTGGTATTCTGCCTTGTATGACACACATTTACCACTCTAGGCTCCTTTAAGTAAAGAATATAGGATTCATACAGTGTTTCCTGTGATCTTAACTCGAATTAAGGATTTTCCTGATCCTAGCTACCTTTTTTACACTAAGAATTGACTTGGAAAATCTCTTTCAGCTATTCTAAATGAGTTCTTATCTGTTTACAGTCATTTTCTCTGAATTATTCATGTTTTCATGTAGGTTCCTATATTCTGCCTTCTTGTTGAGGTATAAGCATTGCCCACATATACAAACAACTTCCAACACACTGTTTGAACAGAAGCAGCTCGGGAACATTGTCTCTCAACTATGTTATAGCGTGTAGTACTACATTGCAGTGAAGTGTATGGCTTTCCAAAACTGCCTAACGTGTTTCTTTCTCTATTTCAATGGTATTCTTCCTTGTATGAGACCCATTTACCACTCTATGCTACTTTAAGTAAACAATATAGGATTCATACAGTGTTTCATGTGATCTTAACTCGATTAAAGATTTCCCGGATCTTAGCTGCATTTTTTACACTAATAACTGACTTGGAAAATCTCTTTCAGCTATTCTAAATCAGTTCTTATCAGTTTACAGTCATTTCCTCTGAATAATTCATGTTTTCATCTGGTTTCCAATATTCTGCCTTCTTGTCCAAGTATAACCTTTGCCGATATATACAAACAACTTCCTACACACTGTTATGAACAGAAGCAGCTCGGGAACATTGTCTCTCAAGTGTAGTACTACATTGCAGTGAAGTGTAAGGCTTTCCAAAGCTGCGGTATGTGTCTCTTTCTCTATTTCAACGATATTCTGCCTTTCATGACACTCATTTACCACTTTAGGCTCTTTAAGTAGACAATATAGGATTCATGCAGTGTTTCATGTGATGTTACCTCGAAGTAAAGATTTCCCGGATGCTAGCTACCTTTTCTACACTAAGAACTGACTTGGAGAATCTCTTCCAGGTGTTCTAAGTGAGTTTTCATCTGTTTACAGTCATTTTCTCTGAATTATTCATGTTTTCATGTAGTTTCCTGTATTCTGCCTTCTTGGCCAAGTAAAAGATTTGCCCTCATATACGAACAACTTCCTACACACTGTTCTGAACAGAAGCAGCTCGGGAACATGGTCTCTCAACTATGTAATAGAGTGTAGTTCTACATTGCAGTGAAGTGTAAGGCTTTCCAAAGCTGCGGAACATGTTTCTTGCTCTATTTTGATGGTATTCTGCCTTGTATGACACACATTTACCACTCTAGGCTACTTTAAGTAAGCAATATAGGATTCATACAGTGTTTCATGTGATCTTAAATCGAACTAAGGATTTTCCTGATCTTAGTTATCTTTTCTACACTAGGAACTGACTTGGGGAATCTCTTTGAGCTGTTTTAAGGGAGTTCTCCTCTGTTTACAGTCATTTTCTTTGAGTGATCCATGTTTTCATGTAGTTTCCTATATTCTGCCTTCTTATCCAAGTATAAGCTTTGCCCACATATACAAACAACTTCCTACACACTGTTATGAACAGAAGCAGCTCAGGAACATTGTCTCTTTACTATGTAATAGAGTGTGGTATTACATTGCAGTGAAGTGTAAGGCTTTCCGAAGCTGCCAAACCTGTTTCTTTCTCTGTTTCCATGGTATTCTGCCTTGTATGACACACATTTACCCCTCTAGGCTCCTTTTAGTAAAGAATATAGGATTCATACAGTGTTTCATGTGATCTTAACTCAAATTAAGAATTTCCTAGATTTTAGCTACCTTTTCTACACTAAGAACTGACGTGGAAAATCACTTTCAGCTGTTCTAAACGATTTCCCATCTGTTTACACATATTTTCTCTGAATTTTTCATGTTTTCATATAGTTTCCTATATTCTGCCTTCTTGTCCAAGTAAAGGCTTTGCCCACATATACAAACAACTTCCTACACACATTTAGGAACAAAAGCAGCTCGGGAACATTGTCTCTCAACTATGTTAGAGTGTAGTACTACATTGGAGTGAAGTGTAAGGCTTTCAAAAGCTGCGGAATGTGTTTCTTTCTCAATTTCAATGCTGTTCTGCCTTTTATGACACTCATTTACCACTCTAGGCTACTTTAAGTAAGCAATATAGGATTCATACAGTGTTTCATGTGATCTCAACTCGAAGTAAGGATTTTCCAGATCTTAGTTACCTTTTCTACATTAAGAACTGACTTGCAGAATCTCTTTGAGCTGTTGTAAGCGAGTTCTCCTCTGTTTACAGTCATTTTTTGAGTTATTCATGTTTTCATGTAGTTTCCTATATTCTGCCTTCTTGTCCAAGTTTAAGCTTTGCCCACATTATCAAACAACTTCCTACACATTGTTATGAACAAAAGCAGGTCAGGAACATTGTCTCTCAACTATGTTATAGAGTGTAGTACTACATTGGAGTGAAGTGTAAGGCTTTCCAAAGCTGGGGAATGTGTTTCTTTCTCTATTTCAATGGTGTTCTGCCTTTTATCACACTCATTTACCACTCTAGGCTCCTTTAAGCAAAAAATATAGGATTCATACACTGTTTCATGTGATGTTTTTTAATTTTTTTAAAAATATATTTTTATTGATTTTTCACATAGAGGAAGAGAGAGGGATAGAGAGTTAGAAACTCTCCTTCAGCTTGTCCATGAGAGAGAATCATCGACCAGCTGCCTCTTGCACAGCACCTACTGGGGATGTGCCCGCAGCCAAGGTACATGCCCATGACTGGAATCGAACCCTGGACCTTTCAGTCCCCAGACCGACGCACTACCACTGAGTCAAACCGGTGCCGGCTGTTTCATGTGATCTTAACTCTAATTAAGGAATTCCTGGATCTTAGCTACCTTTTCTACAGTAAGAACTGTCTGGGAGAATCTCTTTCATCTGTTCAAAGGGTTCTCATCTATTTACCAACATTTTCTCTGAATTATTTATGTTTTTATATAGTTTCCTATATTCTGCCTTCTTGTCCAAGAATAAGCTTTGCCACGTATACAAACAACTTCCTACACACTGTTATGAACAGAAGCAGCTCGGGAACATTGTCTCTCATCTATGTTATGGAGTATAGTACTACATTGCCGTGAAGTGTAAGGCTTTCCAAAGCTGCCGAACCTGTTTCTTTCTCTGTTTCCTTGGTATTCTGCCTTGTATGACACACATTTACCACTCTAGGCTCCTTTAAGTAAAGAATATAGGATTCATACAGTGTTTCATGTGATCTTAACTCGAATTAAGGATTTCCCGGATCTTAGCTACATTTACTACAATAAGAACTGACTGGAGAATCTCTTTGAGCTGTTCTAAACAAGTTCTCATCTGTTTCCTGTCATTTTCTCTGAATTATCCATGTTTTCATGTAGTTTCCTATATTCTGCCTTCTGGTCCAAGTATAAGCTTTTCCCACTTTATCAAACAACTTCCTACACACTGTTATGAACTGAGGCAGCTCGGGAACATTGTCTATCAACTGTGTTATAGAGTGTAGTACTACATTTCAGTGAAGTGTAAGGCTTTCCAAAGCTGCCGAAAGTGTTTCTTTCTCTATTTCAATGGTATTCTGCCTTGTAAAACACACATTTACCACTCCAGTCTCCTTTAAGTAAAGAATATAGGATTCCTACAGTGTTTCAAGTCATCTTAACTCGAATTAAGGATTTCCCGGATCTTAGCTACCTTTTCTACACTAAGAACTGATTTGGAGAATCTCTTTCAGCTGTTCTAAACAAGTTCTCATCTGTTTCCTGTCATTTTCTCTGAATTATCCATGTTTTCATGTAGTTTCCTATATTCTGCCTTCTGGTCCTAGTATAAGCTTTGCCCACTTTATCAAACAACTTCCTACATACTGTTATGAACTGAGGGAGCTCGGGAACATTGTCTCTCAACTGTCTTATAGAGTGTAGTACTACATTTCAGTGAAGTTTAAGGCTTTCCAAAGCTGCCGAACGTGTTTCTTTCTCTATTTCAATGGTATTCTGCCTTGGATAACACACATTTACCACTCTAGTCTCCTTTAAGTAAAGAATATAGGATTCATACAGTGTTTCATGTGATCCTAACTCGAATTAAGGATTTCCAGGATCTTAGCTACCTTTACTACGCTAAGAACTGACTGGAGAATCTCTTTGAGCTGTTCTAAACAAGTTCTCATCTGTTTCCAGTCATTTTCTCTGAATTATCCATGTTTTCATGTAGTTTCCTATATTCTGCCTTCTGGACCAAGTATAAGCTTTGCCCACTTTATCAAACAACTTCCTACACACTGTTATGAACTGAGGCAGCTCGGGAACATTGTCTCTCAACTGTGTTATAGAGTGTAGTACTACATTTCAGTGAAGTGTAAGGCTTTCCAAAGCTGCCAAACGTGTTTAATTCTCTATTTCAATGGTATTCTACCTTGTATAACACACATTTAGCACTCTAGTCTCCTTTCAGTAAAGAATATAGGATTCATACAGTGTTTCATGTGATCTTAACTTGAATTAAGGATTTCCCGGATCTTAGCTATATTTACTACAATAAGAACTGAATGGAGAATCTCTTTGAGCTGTTCTAAACAAGTTCTCATCTGTTTACAGTCATTTTCTCTGAATTATCCATGTTTTCATGTAGTTTCCTATATTCTGCCTTCTGGTCCAAGTATAAGCTTTGCCCACTTTATCAAACAACTTCCTACACACTGTTATGAACTGAGGCAGCTCGGGAACATTGTCTCTCAACTGTGTTATAGAGTGTAGTACTACATTTCAGTGAAGTGTAAGGCTTTCCAAAGCTGCCGAACGTGTTTCTTTCTCTATTTCAATGGCATTCTGCCTTGTATAACACACATTTAGCACTCTAGTCTCCTTTAAGTAAAGAATATAGGATTCATACAGTGTTTCATGTGATCTTAACTCGAATTAAGGATTTCCCGGATCTTAGCTACATTTACTACAATAAGAACTGACTGGAGAATCTCTTTGAGGTGTTCTAAACAAGTTCTCATCTGTTTACAGTCATTTTCTCTGAATTATCCATGTTTTCATGTAGTTTCCTATATTCTGCCTTCTGGTCCAAGTATAAGCTTTGCCCACTTTATCAAACAACTTCCTACACACTGTTATGAACTGAGGCAGCTCGGGAACATTGTCTCTCAACTGTGTTACAGAGTTTAGTACTATATTTCAGTGAATTGTAAGGCTTTCCAAAGCTGCCGAACGTGTTTCTTTCTCTATTTCAATGGTATTCTGCCTTGTAAAACACACATTTACCACTCCAGTCTCCTTGAAGTAAAGAATATAGGATTCCTACAGTGTTTCAAGTCATCTTAACTGAAATTAAGGATTTCCCCAATCTTAGCTACCTTTTCTACCCTAAGAACTGATTTGGAGAATCTCTTTCAGCTGTTCTAAACAAGTTCTCATCTGTTTCCTGTCATTTTCTCTGAATTATCCATGTTTTCATGTAGTTTCCTATATTCTGCCTTCTGGTCCTAGTATAAGCTTTGCCCACTTTATCAAACAACTTCCTACACACTGTTATGAACTGAGGCAGCTATTGAACATTGTCTCTCAACTGTCTTATAGAGTGTAGTACTACATTTCAGTGAAGTGTAAGGCTTTCCAAAGCTGCCGAACGTGTTTCTTTCTCTATTTCAATGGTATTCTGCCTTGTATAACACACATTTACCACTCTAGTATCCTTTAAGTAAAGAATATAGGATTCATAGAGTGTTTCAAGTAATCTTAACTTGAATTAAGGATTTCCCGGATGTTAGCTACCTTTTCTACACTAAGAACTGATTTGGAGAATCTCTTTCAGCTGTTCTAAACAAGTTCTCATCTGTTTCCAGTCATTTTCTCTGAATTATCCATGTTTTCACGTAGTTTCCTATATTCTGCATTCTGGTCCAAGTATAAGCTTTGCCCACTTTATCAAACAACTTCCTACACACTGTTATGAACTGAGGCAGCTCGGGAACATTGTCTCTCAACTGTGTTACAGAGTGTAGTACTATATTTCAGTGAAGTGTAAGGCTTTCCAAAGCTGCCAAAAGTGTTTTTTTCTCTATTTCAATGGTATTCTGCCCTGTAAAACACACATTTACCGCTCCAGTCTCCTTTAAGTAAAGAATATAGGATTCATACAGTGTTTCATGTGATTTTAACTCGAATTAATGATTTCCCGGATCTTAGCTACATTTACTATGCTAAGAACTGACTGGAGAATCTCTTTGAGCTGTTCTAAACAAGTTATCATATGTTTCCAGTCATTTTCTCTGAATTATCCATGTTTTCATGTAGTTTCCTATATTCTGCCTTCTGGTCCAAGTATAAGCTTTGCCCACTTTATCAAACAACTTCCTGCACACTGTTATGAACTGAGGCAGCTCGGGAACATTGTCTCTCAACTGTGTTACAGAGTTTAGTACTATATTTCAGTAAAGTGTAAGGCTTTCCAAAGCTGCCGAACGTGTTTCTTTCTCTATTTCAATGGTATTCTGCCTTGTAAAACACACATTTACCACTCCAGTCTCCTTGAAGTAAAGAATATAGGATTCCTACAGTGTTTCAAGTCATCAAACTGAAATTAAGGATTTCCCCAATCTTAGCTACCTTTTCTACACTAAGAACTGATTTGGAGAATCTCTTTCAGCTGTTCTAAACAAGTTCTCATCTGTTTCCTGTCATTTTCTCTGAATTATCCATGTTTTCATGTAGTTTCCTATATTCTGCCTTCTGGTCCTAGTATAAGCTTTGCCCACTTTATCAAACAACTTCCTACACACTGTTATGAACTGAGGCAGCTCGGGAACATTGTCTCTCAACTGTGTTATAGTGTGTAGTACTACATTTCAGTGAAGTGTAAGGCTTTCCAAAGCTGACGAACGTGTTTCTTTCTCTATTTCAATGGTATTCTGCCTTGTATAACACACATTTACCACTCTAGTCTCCTTTAAGTAAAGAATATAGGATTCATACAGTGTTTCATGTGATCCTAACTCGAATTAAGGATTTCCCGGATCTTAGCTACCTTTACTACGCTAAGAACTGACTGGAGAATCTCTTTGAGCTGTTCTAAACAAGTTCTCATCTGTTTCCAGTCATTTTCTCTGAATTATCCATGTTTTCATGTAGTTTCCTATATTCTGCCTTCTGGACCAAGTATAAGCTTTGCCCACTTTATCAAACAACTTCCTACACACTGTTATGAACTGAGGCAGCTCGGGAACATTGTCTCTCAACTGTGTTATAGAGTGTAGTACTACATTTCAGTGAAGTGTAAGGCTTTCCAAAGCTGCCAAACGTGTTTAATTCTCTATTTCAATGGTATTCTACCTTGTATAACACACATTTAGCACTCTAGTCTCCTTTAAGTAAAGAATATAGGATTCATACAGTGTTTCATGTGATCTTAACTTGAATTAAGGATTTCCCGGATCTTAGCTATATTTACTACAATAAGAACTGAATGGAGAATCTCTTTGAGCTGTTCTAAACAAGTTCTCATCTGTTTACAGTCATTTTCTCTGAATTATCCATGTTTTCATGTAGTTTCCTATATTCTGCCTTCTGGTCCAAGTATAAGCTTTGCCCACTTTATCAAACAACTTCCTACACACTGTTATGAACTGAGGCAGCTCGGGAACATTGTCTCTCAACTGTGTTATAGAGTGTAGTACTACATTTCAGTGAAGTGTAAGGCTTTCCAAAGCTGCCGAACGTGTTTCTTTCTCTATTTCAATGGCATTCTGCCTTGTATAACACACATTTAGCACTCTAGTCTCCTTTAAGTAAAGAATATAGGATTCATACAGTGTTTCATGTGATCTTAACTCGAATTAAGGATTTCCCGGATCTTAGCTACATTTACTACAATAAGAACTGACTGGAGAATCTCTTTGAGCTGTTCTAAACAAGTTCTCATCTGTTTACAGTCATTTTCTCTGAATTATCCATGTTTTCATGTAGTTTCCTATATTCTGCCTTCTGGTCCAAGTATAAGCTTTGCCCACTTTATCAAACAACTTCCTACACACTGTTATGTACCGAGGCAGCTATTGAACATTGTCTCTCAACTGTGTTATAGAGTGTACTACTACATTTCAGTGAAGTGTAAGGCTTTCCAAAGCTGCTGAACGTGTTTCTTTCTCTATTTCAATGGTATTCTGCCTTGTATAACACACATTTACCACTCTAGTCTCCTTTAAGTAAAGAATATAGGATTCATACAGTGTTTCATGTGATCTTAACTGGAATTAAGGATTTCCCTTATCTTAGCACCTTTTCTACAATAAGAACTGACTTGGAGAATCTCTTTCAGCTGTTGTAAACAAGTTCTCATCAGTTTACAGTCATTTTCTCTGAATTATCCATGTTTTCATGTAGTTTCCTATATCCTGCCTTCTGGTCCAAGTATAAGCTTTGCCCACTTTATCAAACAACTTCCTACACACTGTTATGAACTGAGGCAGCTCGGGAACATTGTCTCTCAACTGTGTTATAGAGTGTAGTACTACATTTCAGTGAAGTGTAAGGCTTTCCAAGCTGCCGAATGTGTTTCTTTCTCTATTTCAATGGTATTCTGCCTTGTATAACACACATTTACCAGTCTAGTCTCCTTTAAGTAAACAATATAGGATTCATACAGTGTTTCATGTGATCTTAACTCGAATTAAGGATTTCCCGGATCTTAGCTACGTTTACTACACTAAGAACTGACTGGAGAATCTCTTTGAGCTGTTCTAAACAAGTTCTCATCTGTTTACAGTCATTTTCTCTGAATTATCCATATTTTCATGTAGTTTCCTATATTCTGCCTTCTGGTCCAAGTATAAGCTTTGCCCACTTTATCAAACAACTTCCTACACACTGTTATGAACTGAGGCAGCTCGGGAACATTGTCTCTCAACTGTGTTATAGAGTGTAGTAGTACATTTCAGTGATGTGTAAGGCTTTCCAAAGCTGCAGAACGTGTTTCTTTCTCTATTTCCATGGTATTCTGCCTTGTATAACACACATTTACCACTCTAGTCTCCTTTAAGTAAAGAATATAGGATTCATACAGTGTTTCATGTGATCTTAACTCGAATTATGGATTTCGCGGGACTTAGATACCTTTTCTACACTAAGAACTGACTTGGAGAATCTCTTTCAGCTGTTCTAAACGAGTTCTCATCTGTTTACAGTGATTTTCTCTGAATTATTCATGTTTTCATGTAGTTTCCTATATTCTGCCTTCTTGTCCATTTTTAAGCTTTGCCCACATATACAAACAACTTCCTACACACTGTTACGAACAGAGGCAGGTCGGGAACATTGTCTCTCAACTGTGTAATACAGTGTAGTACTATATTTCAGTGAAATTTAAGGCTTTCCAAAGGTGCGGAACGAGTTTCTTTCACTATTTCAATGGTATTCAGCCTTGTAAAACACACATTTAGCACTCTAGTCTCCTTTACGTAAAGAATATAGGATTCATACAGTGTTTCATGTGATCTTAACTCAAATTAAGGATTTCCCAGTTCTTAGGTACCTTTTCAACACTAAAAATTGACTTGGAGAATCTCTTTCAACTGTTCTAAACGAGTTCTCATCTGTTTACAGTCATTTTCTCTAAATTATTCATGTTTTCATGTAATTTCCTATACTCTGCCTTCTGGTCCAAGTATAAGCTTTGCCCACTTTATCAAACAACTTCCTACACACTGTTATGAACAGTGGCCGCTCGGGAACTTCGTCTCTCAACTGTGTTATAGAGTGTAGTACTACATTTCAGTGAAGTGTAAGGCTTTCCAAAGCTGCCAAACCTGTTTGTTTCTCTATTTCAATGGTATTCTGCCTTGTATAACACACATTTACCACTCTAGTCTCCTTTAAGTAAAGAATATAGGATTCATAGAGTGTTTCATGTGATCTTAACTTGAATTAAGGATTTCCCGGATCTTAGCTACTTTTTCTACACTAAGAACTGACTTGGAGAATCTCTTTCAGCTGTTTTGAACAAGTTCTCATCTGTTTACACTCATTTTCTCAGAATTATTCCTGTTTTCATGTAGTTTCCTATATTCTGCCCTCTTGTCCATGTATAAGCTTTGCCCACATATAGAAAGAACTTCCTACACACTGTTATAAACAGAGGCAGGTCGGGAACATATTCTCTCAACTATGTTATAGAGTGTAGTACTACTTTTCAGTGAAGTGTAAGGCTTTCCAAAGCTGCCGAAAGTGTTGCTTTCTCTATTTCAATGGTATTCTGTCTTGTATGACACACATTTACCACTGTAGTCTACTTTAATTAAACAATATCGGATTCATACTGTGTTTCATGGGATCTTAACTCGATTTAAGGATTTCCCCGATCTTAGCTACCTTTTCTATACTAAGAACTGACTTGGAGAATCTCTTTCAGCTGTTCTAAACGAGTTTTCATCTCTTTACAGTCATTTTCTCTGTATTATTCATGTTTTCATGTAGTTTCCTATATCCTGCCTTCTAGTCCATGTATAAGCTTTTCCCATATATACAAAAAACTTCCTACACACTGTTATGAACAGAGGCAGCTCGGGAACATTGTCTCTCAACTATGTTATAGAGTGCAGTACTACATTTCAGTGAAGTGTAAGGCTTTCCAAAGCTGCTGAACGTGTTTCTTTCTCTATTTCCATGGTATTCTGCCTTGTATAACACACATTTACCACTCTAGTCTCCTTTAAGTAAAGAATATAGGATTCATACAGTGTTTCATGTGATCTTAACTCGAATGAAGGATTTCCCTGATCTTAACTACCTTTTCTACAAAAAGAACTGACTTGGAGAATCTCTATCAGCAGTTTTAAGCAGTTCTCATCTGTTTACAGTCATTTTCTCTGAATTATTCATGTTTTCATGTAGTTTCCTTTATTCTGACTTCTGGTACAAGTATAATCTTTGCCGACTTTATCAAACAACTTCCTACACACTGTTATGAACAGAGGCAGCACGGGAACATTGTCTCTCAACTGTGTTATAGAGTGTAGTACTACATTTCAGTGAAGTGTAAGGCTTTCCAAGCTGCCGAATGTGTTTCTTTCTCTATTTCAATGGTATTCTGCCTTGTATAACACACATTTACCAGTCTAGTCTCCTTTAAGTAAACAATATAGGATTCATACAGTGTTTCATGTGATCTTAACTCGAATTAAGGATTTCCCGGATCTTAGCTACGTTTACTACACTAAGAACTGACTGGAGAATCTCTTTGAGCTGTTCTAAACAAGTTCTCATCTGTTTACAGTCATTTTCTCTGAATTATCCATATTTTCATGTAGTTTCCTATATTCTGCCTTCTGGTCCAAGTATAAGCTTTGCCCACTTTATCAAACAACTTCCTACACACTGTTATGAACTGAGGCAGCTCGGGAACATTGTCTCTCAACTGTGTTACAGAGTTTAGTACTATATTTCAGTAAAGTGTAAGGCTTTCCAAAGCTGCCGAACGTGTTTCTTTCTCTATTTCAATGGTATTCTGCCTTGTAAAACACACATTTACCACTCCAGTCTCCTTGAAGTAAAGAATATAGGATTCCTACAGTGTTTCAAGTCATCAAACTGAAATTAAGGATTTCCCCAATCTTAGCTACCTTTTCTACACTAAGAACTGATTTGGAGAATCTCTTTCAGCTGTTCTAAACAAGTTCTCATCTGTTTCCTGTCATTTTCTCTGAATTATCCATGTTTTCATGTAGTTTCCTATATTCTGCCTTCTGGTCCTAGTATAAGCTTTGCCCACTTTATCAAACAACTTCCTACACACTGTTATGAACTGAGGCAGCTCGGGAACATTGTCTCTCAACTGTGTTATAGTGTGTAGTACTACATTTCAGTGAAGTGTAAGGCTTTCCAAAGCTGACGAACGTGTTTCTTTCTCTATTTCAATGGTATTCTGCCTTGTATAACACACATTTACCACTCTAGTCTCCTTTAAGTAAAGAATATAGGATTCATACAGTGTTTCATGTGATCCTAACTCGAATTAAGGATTTCCCGGATCTTAGCTACCTTTACTACGCTAAGAACTGACTGGAGAATCTCTTTGAGCTGTTCTAAACAAGTTCTCATCTGTTTCCAGTCATTTTCTCTGAATTATCCATGTTTTCATGTAGTTTCCTATATTCTGCCTTCTGGACCAAGTATAAGCTTTGCCCACTTTATCAAACAACTTCCTACACACTGTTATGAACTGAGGCAGCTCGGGAACATTGTCTCTCAACTGTGTTATAGAGTGTAGTACTACATTTCAGTGAAGTGTAAGGCTTTCCAAAGCTGCCAAACGTGTTTAATTCTCTATTTCAATGGTATTCTACCTTGTATAACACACATTTAGCACTCTAGTCTCCTTTAAGTAAAGAATATAGGATTCATACAGTGTTTCATGTGATCTTAACTTGAATTAAGGATTTCCCGGATCTTAGCTATATTTACTACAATAAGAACTGAATGGAGAATCTCTTTGAGCTGTTCTAAACAAGTTCTCATCTGTTTACAGTCATTTTCTCTGAATTATCCATGTTTTCATGTAGTTTCCTATATTCTGCCTTCTGGTCCAAGTATAAGCTTTGCCCACTTTATCAAACAACTTCCTACACACTGTTATGAACTGAGGCAGCTCGGGAACATTGTCTCTCAACTGTGTTATAGAGTGTAGTACTACATTTCAGTGAAGTGTAAGGCTTTCCAAAGCTGCCGAACGTGTTTCTTTCTCTATTTCAATGGCATTCTGCCTTGTATAACACACATTTAGCACTCTAGTCTCCTTTAAGTAAAGAATATAGGATTCATACAGTGTTTCATGTGATCTTAACTCGAATTAAGGATTTCCCGGATCTTAGCTACATTTACTACAATAAGAACTGACTGGAGAATCTCTTTGAGCTGTTCTAAACAAGTTCTCATCTGTTTACAGTCATTTTCTCTGAATTATCCATGTTTTCATGTAGTTTCCTATATTCTGCCTTCTGGTCCAAGTATAAGCTTTGCCCACTTTATCAAACAACTTCCTACACACTGTTATGTACTGAGGCAGCTATTGAACATTGTCTCTCAACTGTGTTATAGAGTGTACTACTACATTTCAGTGAAGTGTAAGGCTTTCCAAAGCTGCTGAACGTGTTTCTTTCTCTATTTCAATGGTATTCTGCCTTGTATAACACACATTTACCACTCTAGTCTCCTTTAAGTAAAGAATATAGGATTCATACAGTGTTTCATGTGATCTTAACTGGAATTAAGGATTTCCCTTATCTTAGCACCTTTTCTACAATAAGAACTGACTTGGAGATTCTCTTTCAGCTGTTCTAGACAAGTTCTCATCTGTTTACAGTCATTTTCACTGAATTAATCATGTTTTCATGTAGTTTCCTATATTCTGCCTTCTGGTCCAAGTATAAGCTTTGCCCACTTTATCAAACAACTTCCTACACACTGTTAAGTACTGAGGCAGCTATTGAACATTGACTGTCAACTCTGTTATAGAGTGTAGTACTACATTTCAGTGAAGTGTAAGGCTTTCCAAAGCTGCCGAACCTGTTTCTTTCTCTATTTCAATGGTATTCTGCATTGTATAACACACATTTACCACTCTAGTCTCCATTAAGTAATGAATATAGGATTCATACAGTGTTTCATGTCATCTTAACTTGAATTAAGGATTTCCCGGATCTTAGCTACCTTTTCTACATTAAGAACTGACTTGGAGAATCTCTTTCAGCTGTTGTAAACAAGTTCTCATCAGTTTACAGTCATTTTCTCTGAATTATCCATGTTTTCATGTAGTTTCCTATATCCTGCCTTCTGGTCCAAGTATAAGCTTTGCCCACTTTATCAAACAACTTCCTACACACTGTTATGAACTGAGGCAGCTCGGGAACATTGTCTCTCAACTGTGTTATAGAGTGTAGTACTACATTTCAGTGAAGTGTAAGGCTTTCCAAGCTGCCGAATGTGTTTCTTTCTCTATTTCAATGGTATTCTGCCTTGTATAACACACATTTACCAGTCTAGTCTCCTTTAAGTAAACAATATAGGATTCATACAGTGTTTCATGTGATCTTAACTCGAATTAAGGATTTCCCGGATCTTAGCTACGTTTACTACACTAAGAACTGACTGGAGAATCTCTTTGAGCTGTTCTAAACAAGTTCTCATCTGTTTACAGTCATTTTCTCTGAATTATCCATATTTTCATGTAGTTTCCTATATTCTGCCTTCTGGTCCAAGTATAAGCTTTGCCCACTTTATCAAACAACTTCCTACACACTGTTATGAACTGAGGCAGCTCGGGAACATTGTCTCTCAACTGTGTTATAGAGTGTAGTAGTACATTTCAGTGATGTGTAAGGCTTTCCAAAGCTGCAGAACGTGTTTCTTTCTCTATTTCCATGGTATTCTGCCTTGTATAACACACATTTACCACTCTAGTCTCCTTTAAGTAAAGAATATAGGATTCATACAGTGTTTCATGTGATCTTAACTCGAATTATGGATTTCGCGGGACTTAGATACCTTTTCTACACTAAGAACTGACTTGGAGAATCTCTTTCAGCTGTTCTAAACGAGTTCTCATCTGTTTACAGTGATTTTCTCTGAATTATTCATGTTTTCATGTAGTTTCCTATATTCTGCCTTCTTGTCCATTTTTAAGCTTTGCCCACATATACAAACAACTTCCTACACACTGTTACGAACAGAGGCAGGTCGGGAACATTGTCTCTCAACTGTGTAATACAGTGTAGTACTATATTTCAGTGAAATTTAAGGCTTTCCAAAGGTGCGGAACGAGTTTCTTTCACTATTTCAATGGTATTCAGCCTTGTAAAACACACATTTAGCACTCTAGTCTCCTTTACGTAAAGAATATAGGATTCATACAGTGTTTCATGTGATCTTAACTCAAATTAAGGATTTCCCAGTTCTTAGGTACCTTTTCAACACTAAAAATTGACTTGGAGAATCTCTTTCAACTGTTCTAAACGAGTTCTCATCTGTTTACAGTCATTTTCTCTAAATTATTCATGTTTTCATGTAATTTCCTATACTCTGCCTTCTGGTCCAAGTATAAGCTTTGCCCACTTTATCAAACAACTTCCTACACACTGTTATGAACAGTGGCCGCTCGGGAACTTCGTCTCTCAACTGTGTTATAGAGTGTAGTACTACATTTCAGTGAAGTGTAAGGCTTTCCAAAGCTGCCAAACCTGTTTGTTTCTCTATTTCAATGGTATTCTGCCTTGTATAACACACATTTACCACTCTAGTCTCCTTTAAGTAAAGAATATAGGATTCATAGAGTGTTTCATGTGATCTTAACTTGAATTAAGGATTTCCCGGATCTTAGCTACTTTTTCTACACTAAGAACTGACTTGGAGAATCTCTTTCAGCTGTTTTGAACAAGTTCTCATCTGTTTACACTCATTTTCTCAGAATTATTCCTGTTTTCATGTAGTTTCCTATATTCTGCCCTCTTGTCCATGTATAAGCTTTGCCCACATATAGAAAGAACTTCCTACACACTGTTATAAACAGAGGCAGGTCGGGAACATATTCTCTCAACTATGTTATAGAGTGTAGTACTACTTTTCAGTGAAGTGTAAGGCTTTCCAAAGCTGCCGAAAGTGTTGCTTTCTCTATTTCAATGGTATTCTGTCTTGTATGACACACATTTACCACTGTAGTCTACTTTAATTAAACAATATCGGATTCATACTGTGTTTCATGGGATCTTAACTCGATTTAAGGATTTCCCCGATCTTAGCTACCTTTTCTATACTAAGAACTGACTTGGAGAATCTCTTTCAGCTGTTCTAAACGAGTTTTCATCTCTTTACAGTCATTTTCTCTGTATTATTCATGTTTTCATGTAGTTTCCTATATCCTGCCTTCTAGTCCATGTATAAGCTTTTCCCATATATACAAAAAACTTCCTACACACTGTTATGAACAGAGGCAGCTCGGGAACATTGTCTCTCAACTATGTTATAGAGTGCAGTACTACATTTCAGTGAAGTGTAAGGCTTTCCAAAGCTGCTGAACGTGTTTCTTTCTCTATTTCCATGGTATTCTGCCTTGTATAACACACATTTACCACTCTAGTCTCCTTTAAGTAAAGAATATAGGATTCATACAGTGTTTCATGTGATCTTAACTCGAATGAAGGATTTCCCGGATCTTAACTACCTTTTCTACAAAAAGAACTGACTTGGAGAATCTCTATCAGCAGTTTTAAAGCAGTTCTCATCTGTTTACAGTCATTTTCTCTGAATTATTCATGTTTTCATGTAGTTTCCTTTATTCTGACTTCTGGTACAAGTATAATCTTTGCCGACTTTATCAAACAACTTCCTACACACTGTTATGAACAGAGGCAGCACGGGAACATTGTCTCTCAACTGTGTTATAGAGTGTAGTACTATATTTCAGTGAAGTGTAAGGCTTTCCAAAGCTGCCGAACGTGTTTCTTTCTCTATTTCAATGGTATACTGTCTTGTATGACACACATTTACCACTCTAGTCTCCTTTAAGTAAAGAATATAGGATTCATACAGTGTTTCATGTGATCTTATCTCGAATTAAGGAATATAGGAAACTACATGAAAACATGTATAATTCAGAGAAAGTGACTATAAACAGATGAGAAATCATTTAGAATAGCTAAAAGAGATTCTCCAAGTCAGTACTTAGTGTATAAAACGTAGCTAAGATCCGGGAAATTCTTAGTTTGAGTTAAGGTCACATGAAACACTGTATAAATCCTATATTGTTTACTTAAAGGAAATTGTAATGGTAAATTTTTGTCCTACAATTCAAAATTCCATAGATATAGAGAAAAAAACAAGTTAGGCAGCTTTGGAAAGCCTTATACTTCACTGCAATGTAGTATTACACTCTATAACATAGTTGAGAGACAATGTTCCCGAGGTTTTTAGGTTCATAGCAATGTTTAGGTAGTTGTTTGTCCTTGTTCCCAATGCTTATAGCTGGACAAGAAGGCCTAATGTTAGATACTATGAGAAAACATCAGTAATTCTGGGAAAATAAAAGTAAATAGATGAGAACTCGCATAGAATATGTATAAAACACTTCTCCAAGTCTGTTGTTAGTTTCCGAAAGGTATATAGGATCCAGGAAATCCTTAATTTGAGTTCAGATCACATGAAACAGTGTATAAATCCCATATTGTTTACTTAAAGGAGCCTGGAAGGGTAAATGTGTGTCATACAAGGTAGAATAGCAATGAAATAGAGAAAATAACACGTTAGGTAGCTTTGGAAAGCTTTACACTTCACTGCAATGTAGTATTACACTCCAGAACATAGTTGAGAGACAATGTTTCCGAGCTTCTTGTGTTCATAACAGTGTGTAGGAAGTTGTTTGTATATGTGGGCAAAGCTTATACATGAACAAGTAGGCATAATATAGGAAACTACAAGAAAAAATGAATAATTCATAGAAAATGTCAGTAAATAGATGAGAACTCATTTGGAACAGCTGAAACAGATTATCCAAGTCAGATCTTTGTGTAGAAAGGTATCTAAGATCCAAGAAATCCATAATTAGAGTTTAGAGAACATGAATCATTATATGAATCCTATATTTTTTTCTTATTGGAGCCTAGAGCTTTACAGATATGTCACACAAAACTTGAAAGAGAGAAATAAGCAAATTAAGCAGCTTTGGAAAGCCCTAAAGTTCACTTAATGTAGCATTACACTCTATAACATAATTGAGAGACAATGTTCCCGAGGTTTTCAGGTTCATAACTATGTTTAGGTAGTTTTTTGTCCATGTTCCCAATGCTTATACCTGGACCAGAAGGCCTAATGTTAGAAACTATGAGAAAACATCAGTAATTCTGGGAATATAACAGAAAATAGATGAGAACTCGCATAGAACATGTATAAAACACATCTCCAAGTCTGTTGTTAGTTTAAAAAAAGGTATCTACGATCCAAGAAATCCTTAATTAGAGGTCAGATTACATGAAACAGTGTACAAATCCTATATGGTTTACTTAAAGGAGCCTGGAATGGTAAATGTGTGTCATACAAGGCAGAATACCATTGAAATAGAGAAAGGAACATGTTCTGCAGCTTTGGAAAGCCTTACACTTCACTGCAATGTAGTACTACACTCTATAACATAGTTGAGAGACAATGTTCCTGAGGTTTTCAGGTTCATAACAGTGTTTATGAAGTTGTTTGTCCATGTTCCCAATGCTTATACCTGGACCTGAAGGCCTAATGTTAGAAACTATGAGAAAACATCAGTAATTCTAAGAAAATAACAGTAAATAGATGAGAACTCGCTTAGAACATGTATAAAACACTTCTCCAAGTCTGTTGTTAGTTTATAAAAGTTTTATGATCCAGGAAATTCTTAATTCAAGTTCAGATCACATGATACAATGTATAAATCCTATATTGTTTACTGAAAGGAGCCTTCAATGAAATATTTGAGTCATACCAGGCAGAATACCACTGAAATAGAGAAAGAAATATGTTAGGCAGTTTTGGAAAGCCTTACACTTGACTGCAATGTAGTATTACACTCTATTACATGGTTGAGAGACAATGTTCCCGAGGTTTTCAGGTTCAAAACAGTGTTTAGGTAGTTGTTTGTCCATGTTCCCAATGCTTATACCTGAATCAGAAGGCCTATTTTTAGTAACTATGACAAAAAATCAGTAATTCTGGGAAAATAAACGTAAATAGATGGGAACTCGCATAGAACATGTGTAAAACACTTCTCCAAGTCTGATGTTAGTGTATAAAAGTATCTATGATCCAGGAAATACTTAATTAGTGTTCAGATCACAAGAAACAGTATATAAATCCTATATTGTTTACTTAAAGGAGCCTGGAATTGTAAATTTGTCATACAAGGCAGAATACCATTGTAATAGAGAAAGAAACACGTTAGGCAGCTTTGGAAAGCCTTTCACGTCACTTCAATGTAGTATTGCACTCTATAACGCAGTTGAGAGACAATGTTCCTGAGCTTCTTGTGTTCATAACAGTGTGTAGTAAGTTCTTTGTATATGTGGGCAAAGCTTATACATGGACAAGAAGGCATAAAATAGGAAACTACATGAAAACATGAATAGTTCAGAGAAAATGTCAGAAAATAGATGAGAACTCATTTAGAACAGCTCAAACAGATTCTCCAGGTTAGTTCTTAGTGTAGAATAGATATCTAAGATCCAGAAAATCCTCAATTAGATTTCAGATCGCAAGAAACAGTGTATGAATCCTATATTGTTTACTTAAATGAGCCTAGAAAGGTAAAAGTGTGTCATACAAGGCAGATTACCATTGAAATAGAGAAATAAACACATTAAGCAGCTTTGGAAAGCTTACACTTCACTGAAATATAGTATTACACTCTCTAACATAGTTGAGAGACAATGTTCCCTAGCTTCTTCTGTTCATAACAGTGTGTAAGACATTGTTTGTTTATGTGGGCAAAGCTTATATGTGGACAAGAAGGCATAATATAGGAAACTACATGAAAACATGAAAAATTCAGATCAAATGTCAGAAAATAGATGAGAACTCATTTAGAACAGCTCAAACAAATTCTCCAGGTCAGTTCTTAGTGTAGAAAGGTATCTAAGATCCAGGAAATCCTTAATTAGAGTTCAGATCACATGAAACAGTGTATGAATCCTACATTTTTTACTTATTGGAGCCTAGAACTTTAAATGCATGTCACACAAAGCTTGAAAGAGAGAAATAAGGAAATTTAGCAGCTTTGGAAAGCTTTACAGTTCACTGTAATGTAGCATTACACTCTATAACATAGTTGAGAGACAATGTTCCCGAGGTTTTCAGGTTCATAACAATGTTTATGTTGTTGTTTGTCCATGTTCCCAATGCTTATACCTGGACCAGTAGGCCTAATGTTAGAAACTATGAGAAAACATCAGTAATTCTGGGAAAATAACAGTAAATAGATGAGAACCCGAATAGAACATGTATAAAACAATTCCCCAAGTCTGTTGTTAGTTTATCAAAGGATCTACGATCCAGGAAATCCTTAATTAGAGTTCAGATCACATGAAACAGTGTATAAATCCTATATTGTTTACTTAAAGTAGCCTAAAATGGTAAATGTGTGTCATACAAGGAAGAATACCATTGAAATGGATAAATAAACACATTAAGCCACTTTGGAAAGCCTTACAATTCACTGCAACCTAGTATTACACTCTTTAACGAGTTGAGAGACAATATTCCTGAGCTTCTGATGTTCATAACAGTGTGTAGGACTTTGTTTGTATATGTCGGTAAAGCTTATATTGGACAAGAAGGCCTAATATAGGAAAGTACATGAAAACATGAATAATTCAGAGAAAATGTCAGTAAATAGATCAGAACTCTTTCAGAAGAGCTGAAACAGATTCTCCAAGTCAGTTCTTAGTGTAGAAAGGTATCTAAGATCCAGGAAATTCTAAATTAGAGTTCAGATCACATCAAACAGTGTATGAATCCTATATTGTTTACCTAAAGGAGCCTGGAATGGTAAATGTTGTCATATAGGCAGAATTCCATTGAAATAGAGAAATAAACACATTATGCAGCTTGTGAAGCCTTACACTTCACTGCAATGTAGTATTACACTCTATGGCATAGTTGAGAGACAATGTTCCCGAGCTTCTTCTGTTCATAACAGTGTGTAGGACGTTGTTTGTATATGTGGGTAAAGCTTATACTTAGAAACGAAGGCATAATATAGGAAACTATATGAAAACATGAATAATTCAGAATAAATGACACTAAATAGATGAGAACTCAGTTAGAACAGCTGATACATATTCTCCAAGTCAGTTCTTAGTGTAAAACATATCAAAGATCCAAGAAATTCTTAATTAGAGTTTAGAGCACATGAAACAGTGCATGAATCCTATATTTTTTACTTATTGGAGCCTAGAACTTTAAATGAATGTCACACAAAGCTCGAAAGAGAGAAATAAGCAAATTAAGCAGCTTTGGAAAGCCTTACACTTCACTGTAATATAGCATTAAACTCTATAACATAGTTGAGAGACAATGTTCCCGAGGTTTTCAAGTTCATAACAATGTTTAGGTATTTGTTTGTCCACGTTCCCAATGCTTATACCTGGACGAGAAGGCCTAATGTTAGAAACTATGAGAAAACATCAGTAATTCTGGGAAATTAACAGTAAATAGATGAGAACTCCCATAGAACATGTATAAAACATTTCTCCAAGTCTGTAGTTAGTCTATAAAAGGTATCTACGATCCAGGAAATCCTTAATTAGAGTTCAGATCACATGAAACAGTGTTTGAATCCTATATTGTTTACTTAAAGGAGCCTAGAATGGTACCTGTGTGTCATACAAGGCAGAATACCATTGTAATAGAGAATTAAACACATTAAGCAGTTTTGGAAATCCTTACACTTCGTTGCAATGTAGTATTACACTCTATAACATAGTTGAGAGACAATGTTACCAGCTTCTTCTGTTCATAACAGTATGTTGGAAGTTCTTTTTATATGTGGGCAAAGCTTATACATGGACAAGAAGGCATAATTTAGGAAACTACATGAAAACCTGAGTAATTCAGAGAAAATGTCAGTAAATAGATGAGAACTCATTTAGAACAGCTGAAACAGATTCTCCAAGTTAGTTCTTAGTGTACAAAGGTATATAAGATCCAGGATATTCTAAAATAGAGTTAAGATCACATCAAACAGTGTACGAATCCTATATTGTTTACTTAAAGGAACCTAGAAAGATAAATGTTGTCCTACAGGTAGAATACTATTGAAATAGAGAAATAAACATATTAAGCAGTTTATGGAAGCCTTACACTTCACTTCAATATAGTATTATACTCTATAACATAGTTGATACAATGTTCCCGAGCTTCTTCTATTCATAACAGTGTGTAGGACATTGTTTCTTTATGTGGGCAAAGCTTATACTTGGACAAGAAAGCATAATATATGAACCTACATGAAAACATGAATAATTCAGAGAAAATGTCAGTAAATAGATGAGAACTCATTTAGAACAGCTGAAACAGATTCTGCAAGTCAGTTCTTAGTGTAAAAATGTATCTCAGATCCAGGAAATTCTTAATTAGAGTTAAGATCACATGAAACTTTGTATGAATCCTATATTGTTAACTTAAAGGAGCCTAGAAAGGTAAATGTGTGTCATACAGGCAGAATGTCATTGAAATAGAGAACTAAACACATTTAGCATCTTTGAAATCCTTAAATTTCACTGCAATGTAGTATTACGCTCTATAACATAGTTGACAGACCATTTTCCTGAGCTTCTTCTGTTTGTAACTGTGTGTAGGAAGTTGTTTGTATGTGTGGGCTATGCTTATACTTAGACAAGAAGGCCTAATATAGGAAACTACATGAAAACATGAATAATTCAGAGTAAATGAGAGTAAATAGATGAGAACTCGTTTAGAACAGGTGAAACAGATTATCCAAGTCAGTTCATAGTGTAGTAAAGGGATCTAACATCCAGGAATTCCTTAATTCGAGTTGAGAGCACATGAAACAGTGTATGAATCCTATATTTTTACTAACTGAAGCCCAGAACCTTAAATGTATGTCACTCAAAGCTTGAAAGAGAGAAATAAGCAAATTAAGCAGCTTTGGAAAGCCTTACACTTCACTGAAATGTATCATTAAACTCTATAACAAAGTTGAGAGACAATGTTCCCGAGCTTTTCAGGTTCATAACAATGTTCAGGTAGTGGTTTGTCCATGTTCCCAATGCTTATACCTGGTCCAGAAGGCCTAATGTTAGAAACTATGAGAAAACATCTGAAATTCTGGGAATATAAAAGTAAATAGATGAGAACTGGAATAGAACATGTATAAAACACTTCTCTAAGTCTGTTGTTAGTTTATAAAAGTTATCTAGGATCCAGGAAATCCTTAATTAGAGTTCAGATCGCATGAAACACTGTATAAATCCTATATTGTTTATTTAAAGGAGCCTAGAATTGTAAATGTGTGACATACAAGGCAGAATACCATTGAAATAGAAAAAGGAACATGTTAGGCAGCTTTGGAAAGCCTTACACTTCACTGCAATGTAGTATTACACTCTATAACATAGTTGAGAAACAATGTTCCCGAGGTTTTCAGGTTCATAACAGTGTTTAGGTAGTTGTTTGTCCATGTTACCAATGCTTATACCTGTACCAGAAGGCCTAATATTAGAAACTATGAGAAAACATCAGTAATTCTGGGAAAATAACTGTAAATAGATGAGAACCCGCATAGAACATGTATGAAACGCTTCTCTAAGTCTGTTGTTAGTTTAGAAAAGTTATCTAGGATCCAGGAAATCCTTAATTAGAGTTCAGATCACATGAAACAGTGAATGAATCCTATATTGTTTACTTAAAGGAGCCTAGAACGGTAAATGTGTGTCATACAGGCAGAATACCATTGAAATAGAGAAAGAAACACGTTAGGCAGCTTTGGAAAGCCTTACACTTCACTGCAATGTAGTATTACACTCTATAACATAGTTGAGAGACAATGTTCCCGACCTTCTTCTGTTCATAACAGTGTGTAGGACATTGTTTGCATATGGGGGCAAAGCTTATACGTAGACAAGAAGGCCTAATAAAGGAAACAAAATGAAAACATGAATAATTTGAGTAAATGACAGTAAATAGATGAGAACTAGTTTAGAACAGGTGAAACAGATTTTCCAATCAGTTCTTAGTGTAGAAAAGGGATCTAACATCAAGGAATTCCTTAATTCAAGTTTAGAGCACATGAAACAGTGTGTGAATCCTATATTTTTAACTTATTGGAGCCTAGAACGTTAAATGTATGTCAGACAAAGCTTGAAAGACAGAAATAATCAAATTGAGCAGCTTTAGAAAGCCTTACAGTTCACTGTAATTTAGCATTACACTCTATAACATAGTTGAAAGACAATGTTCCCGAGCCTTTTCTGTTCATAACAGTGTGTGGGAAGTTGTTTGTATATGTGGGCAAAGCTTATATTGGACAAGAAGGCCTAATATAGGAAATTACATGAAAACATGAATAATTCATAGAAAATGTCAATAAATGATGAGAACTCTTTCAGAAGAGCTGAAACAGATTCTCCAAGTCAGTTCTTAGTGTAGAAAGTTATCTAAGATCCAGGAAATTCTAAATTAGAGTTCAGATCATATCAAACAGTGTATGAATCCTATATTGTGTACTTAAAGGAGCCTGGAATGGTAAATGTTGTCATACAGGCAGAATTCCATTGAAATAGAGAAATAAACACATTATGCTGCTTGTGAAGCCTTACACTTCACTGCAATGTACAATATTATTACACTCTATCACATAGTTGAGAGACAATGTTCCCGAGCTTCTTCTGTTCATAACAGTGTGTAGGAAGTTGTTTGTATATGTTGGTAAAGCTTATACTTAGAAAAGAAGGCATAATATAGGAAACTATATGAAAACATGAATAATTCAGAATAAATGACAGTAAATAGATGAGAACTCATTTAGAACAGCCGAATCAGATTCTCCAAGTCAGTTCTTAGTGTAAAAAGGTATCAAAGATCCAAGAAATTCTTAATTAGAGTTTAAAGCAATGAAACAGTGTATGAATCCTATATTGTTTACTTAAAGGAGCCTAGAAAGGTAAATGTTGTCATACAGGCAGAATTCCATTGAAATGGAGAAATAAACACATTATGCAGCTTGTGAAGCCTTACACTTCCCTGCAATGTAGTATTACACTCTACAACATAGTTGAGAGACAATGTTCCCGAGGTTTACAGGTTCATAACAGTGTGAACTCGTATTCAACGTGTATAAAACACTTCTCCAATTCTGTTGTTCATTTATAAAAGGTATCTACCATCTAGGAAATGATTAATTAGAGTCAAGATCACATGAAACATTGTAAGAAACCAATATTGTTTATTTAAAGGAGCCTAGAACAATAAATGTGTGTCATACAAGGTAGAGTGCCATTGAAATAGAGAAAGAAACACATTAAGCAGCTTTGGAAAGCCTTATACTTCACTGCAATGTAGGATTACACTCTATAACATAGTTGATAGACAATGTTCCCTAGCTTCTTCTGTTCATAACAGTGTGTAGGAAGTTGTTTGTTTATGTGGGCTCTACTTTTACTTGGAAAAGAAGGCCTAGTATAGGAAACTACATGAAAACATGAATAATTCAGATAAAATGTCAGTAAATAGATGAGAACTCATTTAGAATAGCTAAAACAGATTCTCCAAGTCATATTTTAGTGTAGAAAAGTTATCTAAGACCCAGGAAATGCTTAATTAGAGTTAAGAGCACATTAAGCAGTGTATGAAACCTCTTTTGTTTACTTAAAATAACCTAGAACTTTACATGTGTGTCATACAAGGCTTGAAAGAGAGAAATAAGCAAATTGAGCAGCTTTGGAAAGCCTTACAGATCACTGTAATGTAGCATTACAATCTATAACATAGTTGATAGACAATGTTCCCTAGCTTCTTCTGTTCATAACAGTGTGTAGGAAGTTGTTTGTATATGTGGGCTATGCTTATACTTGGACAGGTATGCCAAATATAGGAAACTACTTGAAAACATGAATAATTCAAAGAAAATGTCAGTAAATACATGAGAACTCGTTTAGAACAGGTGAAAGAGATTCTCCAAGACAGTTGTTAGTGTAGAAAAGTTATCTAACATCCAGGAATTCCTTAATTCGAGTTGAGAGTTCATTAAACAGTGTATGAGTCCTTTATTTCTTACTTAAAGGAGCCTAGAACTTTAAATGTATGTCACACAAAGCTTGAAATAGAGAAATAAGCAAATAAAGTAGCTACGAAAAGCCTTACACTTTACTGAAATGTATCATTAAACTCTATAACATATTGATAGCTGAGAGACAATGTTCTCGAGCTTTTCAGGTTCATAACAGTGTTTAGGTAGCTGTTTGTCCATGTTTCCAATGCTTATACCTAGACAAGAAGGACTAATGTTAGAAACTACAAGAAAACATCAGTAATTCTGGGAAAATAACAGAAAATAGATGTGAACTCACATAGAACATGTATAAAACACTTCTGCAACTCTGCTGTTAGTTTATAAAAGGTATCTACGATCCAAGAAATCCTTCATTGAGCAGCTGGAAAAATCCTTACAGTTCACTGCATTGTAGCATTGAACGCTATAACATAGTTGAGAGACAATGTTCCAGAACTTCTCAGGTTCATAACCGTGTGTAGGAAGTTGTTTGTCCTTATCCCCAATGCTTATACTTTGACAACAAGGCCTAATATTGGGAACTACAAGAAAATATCAGTAATTCAGGGAAAATAACATTAAATAGATGAGTACTCGCATAGAACATGTAGAAAACACTTCTCCAAGTCTGTTGTTTGTGTATAAAAAGAATCTAAGATCCAGGAAATCCTTATTACAGTAAAGAGCTCATTAAACAGTGTATGAAACCTCTATTATTTCTTAATGGAGCCTAGAAGTGTAAATATCTGTCATACAAGGCAAAATAGTCTTAAAATAGACAAATAAGCACATTTCAGCATCTTTGGAAAGCCTTACACTTCACCGCAATGTAGTATTCAACTCTATAATATAGGTGAGATACAATGTTCCTGAGCTTCTCAGGTTGATAACAGTGTGAGAACTCGCATGTAATATGTAGAAAACACTTCTCCAAGTCTGTTCTTAGTGTATAAAAGATATTTATGAGCCAGGAAATCCTTAATTAGAGTTACAATCACAATAAGCAGTGTGTGAATCTTATATTATTTACTTAAAGGAACCTAGAAGTTTATTTTTTTGCATCCAATATCTTTATTTTTTAAAATAAATTTTTGTTGTTCATATTATTACAAATGTTCCTTTCCCCACCACCACCATTGCTCTCCTCCACCAGGTTCCCACCCCACCCTCTGCCCTTTCCCCTCTCCCCATTGTCCTCGTCCATAGGTGCACAGTTAATGTTCAGTCTCTTCCCACATCCCCCTGTGCCCTTTTCCCCAAGAATCATCAGTTCACTCCCCTTCCATACCTCTGATTCTATTACATTCAACAGTTAATATTGTTCATCAGATTTTTTTTTTAATTTCCTTGGTTTTTAGATTCACTTGTTGATAGTTACGTATTTGTTGTTCATAATTTTTATCTTTATTTACTTTCTCTTCTGAAAGAACCCCCTTCAGCAATTCATATAATTCTGGTTTGTTTTTTGATGAACTCCTTTAGCTTTTTTTGTTTTTTATTAGTGAAGCTCTTTATCTGACCTTCGATTCTGAGTAATAGCTTTGCTGGATAGATTATCTTTGGCTGTAGGTTCTTACTATTCATCACCTCGAATATTTCTTGCCATTCCTGTCTGGCCTGCATGGTTTCTGTTGAGAAATCAGCTGACAATCGTATAGGTGCTCCTTTATAGGTAACTACCTTCTTTGCTCTTGCTGCTTTTAATATTCTATCTTTGCCTTTTGCTCTTGGAATTTTAATTATGATTTGTCTTGGTTTGGTCCTCTTTGGATTCCTTTTGTTTGAAGTTCTGTGCACTTCCTGGACTTGTAAGTGTAATTCTTTCACCAGGTGGGGGAAGTTTTCTGTCACTATTTCTTTCAGTATGTTTTCGATATCTTGCTCTCTCTCATCTTCCGGGACCCCCATAATTCTGATGTTGGTTCGCTTGAAGTTGTCCCAGAGGTTTCTTACATTATGTTCAATTTTCTGGATTCTCTTGCCTTCTAGGTTCTGTGGAGGAGTGTCTTCTGGCTCTTTATGTTCCAAATCTTTGACTTGTTTCTTGCGATCTTCCATTCTGTTTTTAGGACTCTCTATAATATTTTTTTTATTTCAGACAATGTATTCTTTATTTCTTGTTGATCCCTTATCATTTCTTATTGATCCCTTATCATTTCTTGTTGATTCCTTATTAATTCTAGTTGATCTATTTTCATATCCTCATAGGTCTTATCGATCTTTTCTACGAAATTCTTGAAAAACTTTATAAGCGTAGATTTGAACTCTATGTCCAGTCGCTTTTTGTCCTCCATTTCTTTCATTTGTGATCTATTTCATTGTCACATTTCCCAGCTACAGATGGGATGGCATTTCAGGGTGGAGCCTACAGCCTTGACTTCCGTCAGCCCCGTGGCTCCTGGGTCTCAGGGTCCTTCAGTCCATGCTGCAAGTGCCTCTGAGAGAAAGGTGCCCTTGATTTTCGCCTGCTACCAAAGAGTCTAGGCTTTCGCCAAATGAGCCCGGTATTGGGGTTCAGTTCAGTTGGAAGTGGAGCTGGAGGTGGCGTTCAGAGCAGTCTGGAGCCCCAGTCTCCTTTCCGCCAGGGCAATCCCGTGGCACAGCCAACCGTCCCTTCTCTGTGCACAATGTGCAAGCCACCAGGACCTCCTTTCGCCGTTCCCCCAAGGATCCGCCTCGCAGCCCAGCTTCCTATGGATGAGCCTGGGTCCCCGGGGTCTGGCCTAGAACTGGGGTTCAGAGCAGTCGGAACTGGGGCCCAGCACAGTTGGAGCTTTTATCTCCTTCCTGCAAGGGAATGCCAGCCAGGCACTCAGCCTCCCTCCTCTCTAGCTCCATCCTCTCCGGCTCCGTCCTCTCTGCAAGCGTGGCATGTCTCCGTACCTTAGGCTTTTACAACTCCTCTGCGCTTCCTTCTGGTTTTCTGCTTACTTCTCGCTGTAGAATTTCCAGTCAGTCGACTTTCCTGTAGTTCTGGGTAATGTCCATTTTATATTTTAGTTGTATTTTATTGAAATTGTTGGGTGCGGCTGCGGCTAGGTGTCTACCTGAGCAGCCATCTTGGATTCTACAGGAACCTAGAAGTTTAAATGTGTGTCACACAAGGCTTGAAAGAGAGAAATAAGCACAATTAAGCAGCTGGAGAAAGCCTTACACTTCACTGCAATATAGCATTGAATTCTATAACATAGTTGAGAGACAATATTCCAGAGCTTCTCAGGTTCATAACCGTGTGTAGGAAGTTGTTTGTCCATATCCCCAATGCTTATACTTTGACAACAAGGCCTAATGTTGGAAACTACAAGAAAATATCATTAATTCAGGGAAAATAACATTAAATAGATGAGAACTCACATAGAACATGTAGAAAACACTTCTCCAAGTCTGTTGTTTGTGTATAAAAGGAATCTAAGATCCAGGAAATCCTTATTACAGTAAAGAGCTCATTAAACCGTGTATGAAATCTCTATTATTTCTTAATGGAGCCTAGAAGTGTAAATGTGTGTCATACAAAGCAAAATATCCTTGAAATAGACAAATAAGCACATTTCAGCATCTTTGGAAAGCCTTACACATCACTGCAATGTAGTATTAAACTCTATAATATAGGTGAGATACAATGTTCCTGAGCTTCTCAGGTTGTTAACAGCGTGAGAACTCGCGTGTAATATGTAGGAAACACTTCTCCAAGTAAGTTGTTTGTGTAGAAAGGTATTTAACATCCAGGAAATCCTTAATTAGAGTTAAGAGCACATGAAACAGTGTATGAAGACTTTTTATTTAATTAAAGTAGCATGGAACTGTAAATGTGTGCCATGCAAGACAGAATATCCTTTAAATAGAGAAATAAGCATATTTAAGCAGCTTTGGAAAGCTTTTGACTTCACTGTAATGTAGCATTAAACTCTAAAACATAGTTGAGAGACAATATTCCAGAGCTTCTCAGGTTCAAAACAGTGTTTAGGTATTTGTTTGTCCATGTTCCCAATGCTTATACTTGAACAAGAAGGCATAATATTGGAAACTAGAAGAAAACAGTAATTCAGAGAAAATAACAGTATATATTGTAGATGAGAACTCGCATAGAACATGTAGAAAACAATTCTCCAAGTCAGTTGTTAGGGTAGAAAAGGTTTCTAAGATCCAGGAAAACCTTAATTACACTAAAGAGATCATTAAATAGTGTATGAAACCAATAAACCAAAAAAACCACATAATTATAAAGGTATGTCATACAAGACAGAAATCCTTGAAATAGAGAAATAAACATATTTTAGTAACTTTGGAAACCCTTACACTTCACTGAAATGTAGCATTAAATTCTATAACAGAGTTGAAAGACAATATTCCCTCAGCCTAACCATAACCCTATCCCTAACCCTAACCCTAGTCCTAACCCTAACCCTAACCCTAGCCCTAACCCTAACCCTAACCCTAGTTCTAACCCTAAACCTAACCCTAACCCTAACCCTAACCCTAACCCTAGCCCTAACCCTAACCCTAGCTTCCCAGCTTCATAACAGTGTGTAGCAAGTTGTTTGTCCTTGTGGGCAATGCTTATATTTGGATAAGAAGGCCTAATATATGAAACCACGAGAAAAAAATGAGTAATACAGAGAAATCAACAGTAAATAGATGAGACCTCATATAAAACAGCTGAAACAGATTTCTACAAGTCAGTTATTAGTGGAGAAAAGGAATCTAAGACCCAGGCAATCTTTAATTAAATGGAACAGCACATTAAACAGTGTATGAAACCTCTATTATTTTCTTAAGGTAGCCTAGAACTTTAAATGTGTGTCACACAAGGCTTGAAAGAGAGAAATAAGCACTATTAAGCAGCTTTGGAAATCCTTAGACTTTACTGCATTGTAGCATTAAACTCTAAAACATAGTTGAGAGACAATGTTTCCAAGCTTCTCGGGTTCATAACAGTGTTCAGGAAGTTGTTTGTACATGTGGGCAATGCTTATACTTGGACAAGAAGGCCTAATATAGGAAACTACATGAAAACATGAATAATTCAGAGAAAATGACAGTAAATAGATGAGAACTCGTTTAGAACAGGTGAAACAGATTCTCCAAGTCAGTTGTTAGTATAGAAAAGGTATCTAATATCCAGGAATTCCTTAATTAGAGTTAAGAGCACATTAAACAGTGTATGAATCCCATATTATTTACGTAAAGGAGCCCAGATCTTTTAATACGTGTCACACAAGGCTTGAAAGAGAGAAATAAGCACAATTAAGCAACTGGAGAAAGCCTTAGACTTCACTGCAATGTAGCATTGAACTCTATAACATAGTTGAGGGACAATGTTCCAGAGCTTGTCAGGTTCATAACCGTGTGTAGGAAGTTGTTTGTCCATATCTCCAATGCTTATACTTTGACAAGAAGTCCTAATATTGGAAACTATAAGAAAATATCAGTAATTCAGGGAAAATAACAGTAAATAGATGAATACTGGCATAGAACATGTAGAAAACACTTCTCCAAGTCTGTTGTTTGTGTATAAAAGGAATCTAAGATCCAGGAAATCCTTAATTACAGTAAAGAGCTCATTAAACCGTGTAGGAACCCTCTATTATTTACTTAAAGGAGCCTAGAACTGTAAATGTGTGACATGCAAGGCAAAATATCCTTGATATAGAGAAATACGCACATTTCAGCATCTTTGGAAAGTCTTAGACTTCACAGCAATGTAGTATTCAACTCTATAATATAGGTGAGAATCAATGTTCCTGAGTTTCTCAGGTTGTTAACAGTGTGAGAACTCGCATGTAATATGTAGGAAACACTTCTCCAAGTAAGTTGTTTTTGTAGAAAGGTATCTAACATCCAGGAAATACTTAATTAGAGTTAAGAGCACATAAAACAGTGTATGAAACCTCTATTATTTACTTAAAGTAGCCTAGCACTGTAAATGTGTGTCATGCAAGACAGAATATCCTTGAAATAGAGAAATAAGCATATTTAAGCAGCTTTGGAAAGCTTTTGACTTCACTGTAATGTAGCATTAAACTCTATAACATAGTTGAGAGACAATGTTCCAGAGCTTCTCAGGTTCAAAACAGTGTTTAGGTAGTTGTTTGTCCACGTTCCCAATGCTTATACTTGGACAAGAAAGCCTAATATTGGAAACTAGAAGAAAACAGTAATTCAGAGAAAATAACAGTAAATAAATGAGAACTCGCATAGAACATGTAGAAAACACTTCTACAAGTCAGTTGTTAGTGTAGAAAAGGTATGTAAGATCCAGGAAAACCTTATTTATACTAAAGAGATCATTAAAACCTATATTATGTACTTAAAGGAGCACATAACTATAAATGTATGTCATAAAAGACAGAAATCCTTGAAATAGAGAAATAAACATATTTAAGTAGCTTTGGAAACCCTTACACTTCACTGCATTGTAGCATTAAACTCTAAAACATAGTTGAGAGACAATGTTCACGAGCTTCTCGGGTTCATAACAGTGTGCAGGAAGTTGTTTGTACATGTGGGCAATGCTTATACTTGGACAAGAAGGCCTAATATTGGAAACTACAAGAAAACATCAGTAATTCAGGGAAAATAACAGTAAATAGATGAGAACTCCCATAGGACATCTAGAAAACATTTCTCCAAGTCTGTTGTTAGTTTATAAAATGTATCTATGATCCAGGAAATCCTTAATTAGAGTTAAGATCACATTAAACAGTGTATGAATTATTTACTTACAGGAGCCGAGAATGGTAAATGGGTGTCATACAAGGAAAAATATCCTTGAAATAGACAAATAAACAATTTAAGCAACTTTGGAAAGACTCCTGCTTCATGATAATGTAGTATTTAACTCTATAATATAGTTGAGAGACAATGTTCCAGAGCTTCTCAGGTTCATAACCTTGTGTAGAAAGTTGTTTGTCCATATTCCAATGCTTATTCTTTGAAAAAGAGGCCTAATATTGGGAACTACAAGAAAACATCAGTAATACAGAGAAAACTACATTAAATAGATGATAACTTGTATCGAACTGGTGAAACAGATTCTCCAAGTCAGTTGATAAAGTTGAAAAGGTATCTAAGATCCAGGAAATCCTTAATTAGAGTTATGATCACATTAAACAGTGTATGAACCCTACATTATTTACTTAAAGGTGCTTAGAACTTTAAATAAGTCTCAAACAAGGCTTGAATGAGAGAAATAAGCATAATTAAGCAGCTTTGGAAAGCCTTACCCTTCGCTATAATGTACTATTAAACTCTATAACATCACTAATTCCGGGAAAATAACAGTAAACAGATGAGAATTAGCATAGAACAGGTGAAACAGATTTCTCTAAGTCAGTTGTTAGTGTAGAGAAGGTATCTAAGATCCAGAAAATCCTTAATTAAACTGAAGAGCACATTAAACTCAATATGAAACCTCATACAAGTCTTGAAAGAGTGAAATAAGCACAATTCAGCAGCTTTGAAAAGCCTTAGACTTCACTACAATTTAGCTTTAAACTCTATAACGTAGTTGAGAGACAATGTTACCCTGCTCTTAGGTTCATAACAGTGTGTTTGTTTAAGTAGGCAATGCTTATACTTAAACAAGAAGGCCTAATATAGGCAACTACATGAAAACATGAGTAATTCAGCGAAAATAACAGTAAATAGATGAGAACTCGTTTAGAACAGGTTAAACAGGTTCCTTTTCTACACTAACAACTTACTTGGAGAAGTGTTTTCTACATGTACTATGAGAGTTCTTGTCTATTTTCTGTTATTTTTTCTGAATTACTCAGGTTTTCTTGTAGTTTCCTATATTAGGATTTCTTGTCCAATTATAAGCATTGCCCATATGTACAAACAATTTCCTACACAATGTTATGAAGCTGAGAACTCGGGAACATTGTCTCTCAACCATGTTTTAGAGTTTAATGCTACATTGCAGTGAAGTCTAAGGCTTTCCAAAGCTGCTTAATTGTGTTTATTTCTCTCTTTCAATCCCTGTATGTCACACATTTAAAGTTCTAGGCCCCTTTAAGTAAATAATAGAGGTTTCATACACTGATTCATGTGCTCTTAACTCTAATTAAGAATTTCCTGGATCTTCAATACATTTCTACAATAACAACTAACGTGGAGAAGAGTGTTCTACCTCTTCTATTCGAGTTCTAATCCTTTTACTGTTATTTTCTCTGAATTACTCAAGTTTTCTTGTAGTTTACTACAGTAGGCCTTCTAGTCCAAGTATAAGCATTGCCCACAGGTACAAACAACTTCCTACACACTGCTTAAATGTGCTTACGTCTTTCTTTCAAGCTTCTATGACACACATTTACAGTTCTCTTAACTCTAATTTAGGATTTCCTGTATCTTATATAACTTTCTACACTAACAACTTACTTGAAGAAGTGTTTTCAACATGTTCTATTAGAGTTCTCATTTATTTATTGTTATTTGTTCTGAATTACTCATGTTTTCTTGTAGTTTCGTATATTCAGCATTCTTGCCTTATTATAAGTATTGTGAAAGGGTTTAAGGCTACATTGCAGTGAACCCTAAGGCTTTCCAAAGCTGCTTAAATGTGCTTATTTCTGCATTTAAAGGATATTCTGCCTTGTATGACACACATTTACAGTTCTAGGCTCCTTTAAGTAAATAATAGATGTTTCATGCATTGTTTCATGTGCTCTTTACTCTAATTAAGGATTTCCTGGATCTTAGATACCTTTCTACACTAACAACTTACTTGAAGTAGTGTTTTCTATACATTCTATGGGAGTTCTCATGTATTTACTGTTATTTTTCCTGGATCTTAGATACCTTTTCTACACTAACAACTGAGTAGGAGAATCTGTTTCACTTGTTCTATACCAGTTTTCATCTATTTACTGTTATTTTCTCTGAATTACTCATGTTTTCTTTTAGTTTTATATATTAGGCCTTCTTTCCAAGGATAAGCTTTGCCCACCTATACACACAACTTTGTACACACTGTTAAGAACCTGAGAAACGCCAGAACATTGTCTCTCAACTATGTTATAGAGTTTAATGATACATTGCAGTGAAGTCTAATGGTTTCCACAACTGCTTAAATGTTTTAGAGTTTAATGCTACATTGCAGTGAAATCTAAGGCTTTCCAAAGCTGCTTAGATGTGCTTATTTCTCTATTTCAAAGATATTCTGCCTTGTATGACACACAATTACAGTTCTAGGCACCTTTAAGTAAATAATAGAGGTTTCATTCACCGTTTAATGTGCTCTAATCTCTAATTAATGATTTCCTGGATCTTAGATAACTTTCTACACTAACAACTTACTTGGAGACCTGTTTTCTACATGTTCTATGAGAATTCTCATCTTTTTACTGTTATTACTTCTGAATTACTCACGTTTTCTTGTAGTTTCCTATATTAGATGTTCTTGTCCAATCATAAACATTGCTCACATGTACAATCAACTTACTACACACTGTTATGAAGCTGAGAAGCTCGGGAACATTGTCTCTCAACTATGTTTCAGAGTTTAATGCTACATTGCAGTGAAGTCTAAGGCTTTCTCCAGCTGCTTAATTGTGCTTATTTCTCTCAAGTCTTGTATGACACACATTTACAGTTCAAGGCTCCTTTAAGTAAATAATAGAGGCTTCATACATTGTTTAATCTGCTCTTAACTCTAAGGATTTTCTGGATCTTCGATACTTTTTCTATACTAACAACTGACTTGGAGAAGTGTCTTCCACATTTTTTATGCAATTTTTCATCTATATATTGTTATTTTCTCTGAATTATTCATGTTTTCTTGTAGTTTCCTATATTAGGCCTTCTTGTCCAAGTATAAGCATTGCTCACATATACAAACAACTTCCTACACACTGTAATGAACCTGAGAAGCTAGGGAACATTTTCTCTCAACTACGGTTTAGAGTTTAATGCTACATTGCTGTGAAGTCTAAGGCTTTCCAAAGCTGCTTACTTGTGCATATTTCCCTCTTTCAAGCCTTGTATGACACACATGTAAAGTTCTAGGCTCCTTTCAGTAAATAATAGAGGTTTCATACAATCTTAAATGTGATATTTACTCTAATTAAGGATTTCTGGATCTTAGGTACCTTTTCTACACTAACGACTGACTAGCAGAATGTGTTTTACCTGTTCTATGGGAGTTCTCATCTATTTACTGTTATTTTCCATAAATTACTCATGTTTTCTGTAGTTTCCTATATTAGGCCTTCTTTTCCAAGTATAAGCATTGCACACATGAACAAACAACTTCTTACACACTGTCATGAACCTGAGAAGCTCGGGAACATCTTTCTTGCAACTATGATTTAGAGTTTAATGCTATCTTGCAGTGAAGTCTAAGGTTTTCTAAAGCTGCTTAATTGTGCATATTTCTCTCTTTCAAGCCTTGTATGACACACATTTACAGTTTAGGCTTTTTTAAGTAAATAATAGAGGTTTCATACACTGTTTAATGTGCTCTTTACTGTAATTAAAAATTTCCTGGATCATAGATACCTTTCTACGCTAACAACTTACTTGGAGAAGTGTGCTCTACATGTACTATGGGAATTCTCATCTATTTACTGTTATTATCTCTGAATTACTCATGTTTTCTTGAGTTTTCTATATTTGGCTTTCTTGTCCAAGTATAAGCATTGCTCACATGTACAAACAACTTCCCACACACTGTTATGAACCTGAGAAGTTTGAGAACATTGTCTCTCCACTAAGTTATAGGGTTTAATGCTACACTGCAGTTAAGTCAAAGGCTTTCCAAAGCTGCTTAATTGTGCATATTTCTCTCTTTTAAGCCTTGTATGACACACATTTACAGTTCTAGGCTACTGTAAGTAAATAATAGAGGTTTCATACACTGTTTAATGTGCTCTTTATTGTAATTAAAAATTTCCTGGATCTTAGATAACTTTCTGCACTAACAACTTACATGGATTAGTGTTTTCTACATGTTCTATGAGAGTTCTCATCTATTTACTATTATTTCTTCTGAATTATTTATGCTTTCTTGTAGTTTTCTATATTAGGCCTGCTTATCCAAGTATAAGCATTGCACACATGTACAAACAACTACCTAAACACTATAATCAACCTGAGAAACTAGGGAACATTGTCTCTCAACCATGTTTTACAGTTTATTGCTACATTGCAGTGAAGTCTAAGCCTTTCCAAAGCTGCTTAACTGTGCTTATTTCTCTCTTTCAAGTCTTCTATGACACACATTTAAAGTTCTTGGATCCGTTAAGTAAATAATAGACGTTTCATACAATGGTAAATGTGCTATTTATTCCCAAGGATTCCCAAGATCTTCGATACCTTTTCTACACTAACAACTGAATTGGGGAATCAGTTTCACCTGTTCTATACCAGTTTTCATCTATTTACTTTTATTTTCTCTGAATTACTCATGTTTTCAGGTAGTTTCCCATATTAGGCCTTCTTGTCCAAGTATAAACATTGCCCACATATACAAACAACTTTTTACACAGTGTTAATGACATGAGAAGCGTGGGAACATTGTCTCTCAATTATGTTTTAGAGTTTAATGCTACATTTCAGTGAAGTGTAAGGCTTTCCAAAGCTACTAAAATGTGCTTATTTCTCCAATTCAAGGATATTCTGCCTTGTATGAAACACATAACAGTTCTAGGCTTTTATAGTAAATAATAGAGGTTTCATACATGGTTTCATGTGCTCTAATCTCTAAGAATTTCCTGTATCTTAGATACGTTTTCTACACTAACAACTGACTTGGAAAAGTGTGTTCTACATGTTTTACGCATGTTCTCATCTACTTAATGTTATTTTTATGAATGACTCATGTTTTCCTGTAGTTTCCTATATGAGGCATTGTTGTCTAAGTATAACCATTGCCTACATGTACAAACAACTTCCTACAAACTGTTATGAACCTGAGAATGTCGGGAACATTGTATCTCAACTATGTTATAGGGTTTAAAGCTACATTGCAGTGAAGTCTAAGGCTTTCCAAAGCTGCTTAAATGTGCTTATTTCTCTATTTCAAGGATATTATTCCTTGTATGACACACTTTTATAGTTCTAGGCTCCTTTAAGTAAATAAAAGAGGTTTCATACACTGTTTAATGTGCTCTTAACTCTAATTAAAGATTTCCTGGATCTTCGATACTTTTTCTATACTAACAACTGACTTGGAGAAGTGTCTTCTACATGTTCTATTAGAGTTCTCATCTATTTATTGTTATTACTTCTGAATTATTCATGTTTTCTTGTAGTTTCCTGTATAAGGCCTTCTTGTCCAAGTAAAAACATTGCCCACAAGAACAAAATACTTCATAAATACTGTAATGAACCTGAGAATATAGAAAACATTTTTCCTCAACTATGGTTTAGAGTTCAATGCTACATTGCTATGAAGTCTAAGGCATTCCATAACAGATTAATTGTGCATATTTCCCTCTTTCAAGCCTTGTATGACACACATTTACAGCTCTAGACTACTGTAAGTAAATAATAGAGGTTTCATACACTGTTCAATGTGATCTTTACTGTAATTAAAAATTTCCTGGATCATAGATAACTTTCTGCATCAACAACTTATTAGGAATAGTGTTTTCTACATATTCTATGAGAGTTCTCCTTTTTTTACGATTATTACAATGAATTATTCATGATTTCTTCAACATTCCTATATTAGGCCTTCTTGTCCAAGCATAATCATTGCCCACATGTACAAACAACTTCCTAAACACTGTAATCAACCTGACAAAGTAGGGAATATTATCTTTCAAACGTATTTTACAGGAGGAGGTGCCCCCATAGTGGAAAGTGATTTTCTGGAACTTGACACAGCTCTCTGCCCATTGTCAAAGGCTAACCCTAATCATAAAACTAAGCCTATCCCTCAACCTAACCCTCACCAGTGGCTAATGCACTGGGGCCCTGTGAAACCTGGACGAGGGTCTCAATTGGTCACAAAAGCCTCACCTGCCTGAGCTTCAGACTGGATGCCAGCAAGAGGGACCCTTGTCCTCATGGCAGGGCGTTCCCAGCTAATGGGGCAGAAAGCAGGCCCCCGAGGCCCGGCCACCTGACCAGTAAAAACCTCAGGAGGGGCCGGGGAGGTCCCCCCAGAGTGGAAAGTGATTTTTCTCGGACTTGGCACAGCTCTCTCCCCATTGTCAAAGCCCATAGGCAGGGCTGTGGGCGTCCCAGGACACTCTGCTGTGAGCTGCCCTTTGGTGTGAGCATTGGGGACGGGGGGGGGGGGGGGGGGAGGAGGGCCGGCCCCAAGGCTCACGGAGGCCCGTGGGTGTCCTGAAGGGAGGGCTGGCTGGTCTTCCCACGCTTGGGGACCTGGGAGGCACCCTGTGAGCAGAGGGCTATGTGCCTTTACATCCCAGTGGTGGGGCTATTCCTCTGTGTTTGGGAGCAGGGCAGACTGGCTGGTGCTGCTCGCTCATTGGTCGAATGGACCAGGGGCGGTGTTTCCGGAACAAGGAGGCGGACCCAGGCCCACAGCTGAGCCAGGTCAAGTCAAGGAGGGGGCGGGGCCAGGTGAGCAGCTGGAGGCGGTCACGGGATCACGGGGGCGGGGCCAGGTGAACAGCCTGAAGTGGTGAGGTAAGCAGGAGAGAGGGTCGCGGGCAGGGACACCGGTGACTGGCAGGCCGGTCTGCCGGCGGCAGGGACCTAAAGAGGGGGCCCGGCGGCTCGGCCGGGCGCTTATCTGACCGGCGGGAAGCGGTCAAGGGAAGAGTGGGTTGGGGCCGGTGTCAAAAGCTGGAGGTGGTACAGTGGGGAAGGCCCTGGGGCCCGGTGAAGGTGGACCAGGGTCGCCAGTGGCCACAAAGCCCCGAATGCCTGAGCTCCAGGCTGGACACCAGCAAGAGGTTCCCTTGTCCTCAGGGTAGGGCGTTCCGGCGAAAGGGGCAGAAAGCTGGCCGCAGGGGCCCGGCCAGCGGGCCAGTTAGACCCTCCGGAGGGGCCGGGGCGGTGCCCCCGAAGCGCAAAGTGATTTTCTCGAACTTGACACAGCTCTCTCCCCTTTGTCAAAGGATAACCCTAACCCTAAAACTAAGCCTATCCCTCAACCAAACCCTCACCAGTGGCTAACGCCCTGGGGCCCGGTGAAGGTGGACCAGGGTCTCAAGTGGCCACAAAAGCCTCTCCTGCCTGAGCTTCAGACTGGATGCCAGCAAGAGGGACCCTTGTCCTCAGGGCAGGGCGTTCCCGGCGAATGTGGCAGAAAGCAGGGCCCGGGTCCCGGCCACCAGACCAGTAAGAACCTCTGGAGGGGCCGGGGAGGTGCCCCCAGAGTGGAAAGTGATTTTTGTCGGACTTGGCACAGCTCTCTCCCGGTTGTCAAAGCCCATAGGCAGGGCTGTGGGCGTCCCAGGACACTCTGCTCTGAGCTGCCCTTTGGTGGGAGCGATGGGGGCCGGGGGGCGGGGTTAGAGGGCCGGCCCGGGGGCTCATGGAGGTCCGTGGGTGTCCTGAAGGGAGGGCTGGCTGGTCTGCCCACGCTTGGGGACCTGGGAGGCACCCTGTGAGCAGAGGGCTATGTGCCTTTACATCCCAGTCGTGGGGCTATTCCTCTGTGTTTGGGAGCAGGGCAGACTGGCTGGTGCTGCTCGCTCATTGGTCGAATGGACCAGGGGCGGGGTTTCCGGAACAAGGAGGCGGACCCAGGCCCACAGCTGTGCCTGGTCATGTCAAGGAGGGGGCGGGGCCAGGTGAGCAGCTGGAGGCGGTCACGGGATCACGGGGGCGGGGCCAGGTGAACAGCCTGAAGTGGTGAGGTAAGCAGGAGAGAGGGTCGCGGGCAGGGACACGGGTGACCGGCAGGCCGGTCTGCCGGCGGCAGGGACCTAAAGAGGGGCCCGGCGGCTCGGCCGGGCGCTTAGCTGACCGGCGGGAAGCGGTCAAGGGAAGAGTGGGTTGGGGCCGGTGTCAAAAGTTGGAGGTGGTCCAGTGGGGAAGGCCCAGGGGCCCGGTGAATGTGGACCAGGGTCGCCAGTGGCCACAAAGCCCCGAATGCCTGAGCTGCAGACTGGACGCCAGCAAGAGGTTCCCTTGTCCTCAGGGTAGGGCGTTCCCGGCGATTGGGGCAGAAAGCTGGCCGCAGGGGCCCGGCCAGCGGGCCAGTTAGACCCTCCGGAGGGGCCGGGGCGGTGCCCCCGAAGCGCAAAGTGATTTTCTCGAACTTGACACAGCTCTCTCCCCGTTGTCAAAGGCTAACCCTAACCCTCAAACTAAGCCTATCCCTCAACCAAACCCTCACCAGTGGCTAACGCCCTGGGGCCCTGTGAAACCTGGACGAGGGTCTCAAGTGGCCACAAAAGCCTCTCCTGCCTGAGCTTCAGACTGGATGCCAGCAAGAGGGACCATTGTCCTCAGGGCAGGGCGTTCCCGGCGAATGGGGCAGAAAGCAGGCCCCGGGTCCCGGCCACCAGACCAGTAAGAACCTCTGGAGGGGCCGGGGAGGTGACCCCAGAGTGGAAAGTGATTTTTGTCGGACTTGGCACAGCTCTCTCCCGGTTGTCAAAGCCCATAGGCAGGGCTGTGGGCGTCCCAGGACACTCTGCTCTGAGCTGCCCTTTGGTGGGAGCGATGGGGGCCGGGGGGGGGGGGGGTTAGAGGGCCGGCCCAGGTGCTCATGGAGGCCCGTGGGTGTCCTGAAGGGAGGGCTGGCTGGTTTGCCCACGCTTGGGGACCTGGGAGGCACCCTGTGAGCAGAGGGCTATGCGCCTTTATATCCCAGTGGTGGGGGCTATTCCTCTGTGTTTGGGAGCAGGGCAGACTGGCTGGTGCTGCTCGCTAATTGGTCGAATGGACCACGGGCGGGGTTTCCGGAACAAGGAGGCGGACCCAGGCCCACAGCTGAGCCCGGTCAAGTCAAGGAGGGGGCGGGGCCAGGTGAGCAGCTGGAGGCGGTCACGGGATCACGGTGGCGAGGCCAGGTGAACAGCCTGAAGTGGTGAAGTAAGCAGGAGAGAGGGTCGCGGGCAGGCCGGCAGGCCAGTCTGCCGGCGGCAGGGACCTAAAGAGGGGGCCCGGCGGCTAGGCCGGGCGCTTAGCTGACCGGCGGGAAGCGGTCAAGGGAAGAGTGGGTTGGGGCCGGTGTCAAAAGCTGGAGGTGGTCCAGTGGGGAGGGCCCAGGGGCCCGGTGAAGGTGGGCCAGGGTCGCCAGTGGCCACAAAGCCCCGAATGCCTGAGCTCCAGACTGGACGCCAGCAAGAGGTTCCCTTGTCCTCAGGGTAGGGCATTTCCGGCGAATGGGGCAGAAAGCTGGCCGCAGGGGCCCGGCCAGCGGGCCAGTTAGACCCTCCGGAGGGGCCGGGGCGGTGCCCCCGAAGCGCAAAGTGATTTTCTCGAACTTGACACAGCTCTCTCCCCGTTGTCAAAGGCTAACCCTAACCCTAAAACTAAGCCTATCCCTCAACCAAACCCTCACCAGCTGCTAATGCCCTGGGGCCCTGTGAAAACTGGACGAGGTTCTCAAGTGGCCACAAAAGCCGCTCCTGCCTGAGCTTCAGACTGGATGCCAGCAAGAGGGACCCTTGTCCTCAGGGCAGGGCGTTCCCGGCAAATGGGGCAGAAAGCAGGCCCCGGGTCCCGGCCACCAGACCAGCAAGAACCTCTGGAGGGGCCGGGGAGGTGCCCCCAGAGTGGAAAGTGATTTTTGTCGGACTTGGCACAGCTCTCTCCCGGTTGTCAAAGCCCACAGGCAGGGCTTTGGGCGTCCCAGGACACTCTGCTGTGAGCTGCCTTTTGGTGGGAGCGATGGGGGCCGGGGGGGGGGGTTAGAGGGCCGGACCAGGGGCTCATGGAGGCCCGTGGGTGTCCTGAAGGGAGGGCTGGCTGGTCTGCCCACGCTTGGAGACCTGGGAGGCACCCTGTGAGCAGAGGGCTATGTGCCTTTACATCCCAGTGGTGGGGCTATTCCTCTGTGTTTGGGAGCAGGGCAGACTGGCTGGTGCTGCTCGCTCATTGGTCGAATGGAACAGGGGCGTGGTTTCCGGAACCAGGAGGCGGGCCCAGGCCCACAGCTGAGCTGGGTCAAGTCAAGGAGGGGGTGTGGCCAGGTGAGCAGCTGGAGGCGGTCACGGGATCACGGGGGCGTGGCCAGGTGAACAGCCTGAAGTGGTGAGGTAAACAGGAGAGAGGGTCGCGGGCAGGGACACGGGTGAACGGCAGGCCGGTCTGCCGGGGGCAGGGACCTAAAGAGGGGGCCCAGCGGCTCGGCCGGGCGCTTAGCTGACCAGCGGGAAGCGGTCAAGGGAAGAGTGGGTTGGGGCCGGTGTCAAAAGCTAGAGGTGGTCCAGTGGGGAAGGCCCTGGGGCCCGGTGAAGGTGGACCAGGGTCGCCAGTGGCCACAAAGCCCCGAATGCCTGAGCTCCGGGCTGGACGCCAGCAAGAGGTTCCCTTGTCCTCAGGGTAGGGCGTTCCGGCGAATGGGGCAGAAAGCTGGCCGCAGGGGCCCGGCCAGCGGGCCAGTTAGACCCTCCGGAGGGGCCGGGGCGGTGCCCCCAAAGCGCAAAGTGATTTTCTCGAACTTGACACAGCTCTCTCCCCGTTGTCAAAGGCTAACCCTAACCCTAAAACTAAGCCTATCCCTCAACCAAACCCTCACCAGTGGCTAATGCCCTGGGGCCCTGTGAAAACTGGACGAGGGTCTCAAGTGGCCACAAAAGACTCTCCTGCCTGAGCTTCAGACTGGATGCCAGCAAGAGGGACCCTTGTCCTCAGGGCAGGGCGTTCCCGGCGAATGGGGCAGAAAGCAGGCCCCCGGGGCCCGGCCACCAGACCAGTAAGAACCTCTGGAGGGGCCGGGGAGGTGCCCCCACAGTGGAAAGTGATTTTTGTCGGACTTGGCACAGCTCTCTCCCGGTTGTCAAAGCCCACAGGCAGGGCTGTGGGCGTCCCAGGACACTCTGCTGTGAGCTGCCCTTTGGTGTGAGCCATGGGGACCGGGGGGGTGGGGGGGAGGAGGGCCGGCCCCGAGGCTCACGGAGGCCCGTGGGTGTCCTGAAGGGAGGGCTGGCTGGTCTGCCCACGCTTGGGGACCTGGGAGGCACCCTGTGAGCAGAGGGCTATGTGCCTTTACATCCCAGTGGTGGGGCTATTCCTCTGTGTTTGGGAGCAGGGCAGACTGGCTGGTGCTGCTCGCTCATTGGTCGAATGGAACAGGGTCGTGGTTTCCGGACCCAGGAGGCGGGCCCAGGCCCACAGCTGAGCCTGGTCAAGTCAAGGAGGGGGCGTGGTCAGGTGAGCAGCTGGAGGCGGTCACGGGATCACGGGGGCGGGGCCAGGTGAACAGCCTGAAGTGGTGAGGTAAGCAGGAGAGAGGGTCGCGGGCAGGGACACGGGTGAGCGGCAGGCCGGTCTGCCGGCGGCAGGGACCTAAAGAGGGGGCCCAGCGGCTCGGCCGGGCACTTAGCTGACCGGCGTGAAGCGGTCAAGGGAAGAGTGGGTTGGGGCCGGTGTCAAAAGCTGGAGGTGGTCCAGTGGGGAAGGCCCTGGGGCCCGGTGAAGGTGGACCAGGGTCGCCAGTGGCCACAAAGCTCCGAATGCCTGAGCTCCAGGCTGGACGCCAGCAAGAGGTTCCCTTGTCCTCAGGGTAGGGCGTTCCGGCGAATGGGGCAGAAAGCTGGCCTCAGGGGCCCGGCCAGCGGGCCAGTTAGACCCTCCGGAGGGGCTGGGGCGGTGCCCCCGAAGCGCAAAGTGATTTTCTCGAACTTGACACAGCTCTCTCCCCGTTGTCAAAGGCTAACCCTAACCCTAAAACTAAGCCTATCCCTCAACCAAACCCTCACCAGCTGCTAACGCCCTGGGGACCTGTGAAAACTGGACGAGGTTTTCAAGTGGCCACAAAAGTCGCTCCTGCCTGAGCTTCAGACTGGATGCCAGCAAGAGGGACCCTTGTCCTCAGGGCAGGGCGTTCCCGGCGAATGGGGCAGAAAGCAGGCCCCGGGTCCCGGCCACCAGACCAACAAGAACCTCTGGAGGTCCCGGGGAGGTGCCCCCAGAGTGGAAAGTGATTTTTGTCGGACTTGGCACAGCTCTCTCCCGGTTGTCAAAGCCCACAGGCAGGGCTGTGGGCATCCCAGGACACTCTGCTCTGAGCTGCCTTTTGGTGGGAGCGATGGGGGCCGGGGGGGGGGGTTAGAGGGCCGGACCAGGGGCTCATGGAGGCCCGTGGGTGTCCTGAAGGGAGGGCTGGCTGGTCTGCCCACGCTTGGGGACCTGGGAGGCACCCTGTGAGCAGAGGGCTATGCGCCTTTACATCCCAGTGGTGGGGCTATTCCTCTGTGTTTGGGAGCAGGGCAGACTGGCTGGTGCTGCTCGCTCATTGGTCGAATGGACCAGGGGCGGGGTTTCCGGTCAAGGAGGCGGACCCAGGCCCACAGCTGAGCCCGGTCAAGTCAAGGAGGGGGCGGGGCCAGGTGAGCAGCTGGAGGTGGTCACGGGATCACGGGGGCGGGGCCAGGTGAACAGCCTGAAGTGGTGAGGTAAGCAGGAGAGAGGGTCGCGGGCAGGGACACGGGTGAACGGCAGGCAGGTCTGCCGGCGGCAGGGACCTAAAGAGGGGGCCCGGCGGGTCGTCTGGGCGCTTAGCTGACCTGCGGGAAGCGGTCAAGGGAAGAGTGGGTTGGGGCCGGTGTCAAAAGCTGGAGGTGGTCCAGTGGGGAGGGCCCAGGGGCCCGGTGAATGTGGACCAGGGTCGCCAGTGGGCACAAAGCCCCGAATGCCTGAGCTCCAGACTGGACGCCAGCAAGAGGTTCCCTTGTCCTCAGGGTAGGGCGTTCCGGCGAATGGGGCAGAAAGCTGGCCGCAGGGGCCCGGCCAGCGGGCCAGTTAGACCCTCCGGAGGGGCCGGGGCGGTGCCCCCGAAGCGCAAAGTGATTTTCTCGAACTTGACACAGCTCTCTCCCCGTGGTCAAAGGCTAACCCTAACCCTCAAACTAAGCCTATCCCTCAACCAAACCCTCACCAGTGGCTAACGCCCTGGGGCCCTGTGAAACCTGGACGAGGGTCTCAAGTGGCCACAAAAGCCTCTCCTGCCTGAGCTTCAGACTGGATGCCAGCAAGAGGGACCATTGTCCTCAGGGCAGGGCGTTCCCGGCGAATGGGGCAGAAAGCAGGCCCCGGGTCCCGGCCACCAGACCAGTAAGAACCTCTGGAGGGGCCGGGGAGGTGACCCCAGAGTGGAAAGTGATTTTTGTCGGACTTGGCACAGCTCTCTCCCGGTTGTCAAAGCCCATAGGCAGGGCTGTGGGCGTCCCAGGACACTCTGCTCTGAGCTGCACTTTGGTGGGAGCGATGGGGGCCGGGGGGGGGGGGGGTTAGAGGGCCGGCCCAGGTGCTCATGGAGGCCCGTGGGTGTCCTGAAGGGAGGGCTGGCTGGTCTGCCCACGCTTGGGGACCTGGGAGGCACCCTGTGAGCAGAGGGCTATGCGCCTTTATATCCCAGTGGTGGGGGCTATTCCACTGTGTTTGGGAGCAGGGCAGACTGGCTGGTGCTGCTCGCTAATTGGTCGAATGGACCACGGGCGGGGTTTCCGGAACAAGGAGGCGGACCCAGGCCCACAGCTGAGCCCGGTCAAGTCAAGGAGGGGGCGGGGCCAGGTGAGCAGCTGGAGGCGGTCACGGGATCACGGTGGCGAGGCCAGGTGAACAGCCTGAAGTGGTGAAGTAAGCAGGAGAGAGGGTCGCGGGCAGGCCGGCAGGCCAGTCTGCCGGCGGCAGGGACCTAAAGAGGGGGCCCGGCGGCTCGGCCGGGCGCTTAGCTGACCGGCGGGAAGCGGTCAAGGGAAGAGTGGGTTGGGGCCGGTGTCAAAAGCTGGAGGTGGTCCAGTGGGGAAGGCCCAGGGGCCCGGTGAATGTGGACCAGGGTCGCCAGTGGCCACAAAGCCCCGAATGCCTGAGCTCCAGACTGGACGCCAGCAAGAGGTTCCCTTGTCCTCAGGGTAGGGCATTTCCGGCGAATGGGGCAGAAAGCTGGCCGCAGGGGCCCGGCCAGCGGGCCAGTTAGACCCTCCGGAGGGGCCGGGGCGGTGCCCCCGAAGCGCAAAGTGATTTTCTCGAACTTGACACAGCTCTCTCCCCGTTGTCAAAGGCTAACCCTAACCCTAAAACTAAGCCTATCCCTCAACCAAACCCTCACCAGCTGCTAACGCCCTGGGGCCCTGTGAAAACTGGACGAGGTTCTCAAGTGGCCACAAAAGCCGCTCCTGCCTGAGCTTCAGACTGGATGCCAGCAAGAGGGACCCTTGTCCTCAGGGCAGGGCGTTCCCTGCAAATGGGGCAGAAAGCAGGCCCCGGGTACCGGCCACCAGACCAGCAAGAACCTCTGGAGGGGCCGGGGAGGTGCCCCCAGAGTGGAAAGTGATTTTTGTCGGACTTGGCACAGCTCTCTCCCGGTTGTCAAAGCCCACAGGCAGGGCTTTGGGCGTCCCAGGACACTCTGCTGTGAGCTGCCTTTTGGTGGGAGCGATGGGGGCCGGGGGGGGGGGTTAGAGGGCCGGACCAGGGGCTCATGGAGGCCCGTGGGTGTCCTGAAGGGAGGGCTGGCTGGTCTGCCCACGCTTGGAGACCTGGGAGGCACCCTGTGAGCAGAGGGCTATGTGCCTTTACATCCCAGTGGTGGGGCTATTCCTCTGTGTTTGGGAGCAGGGCAGACTGGCTGGTGCTGCTCGCTCATTGGTCGAATGGAACAGGGGCGTGGTTTCCGGAACCAGGAGGCGGGCCCAGGCCCACAGCTGAGCTGGGTCAAGTCAAGGAGGGGGTGTGGCCAGGTGAGCAGCTGGAGGCGGTCACGGGATCACGGGGGCGTGGCCAGGTGAACAGCCTGAAGTGGTGAGGTAAACAGGAGAGAGGGTCGCGGGCAGGGACACGGGTGAACGGCAGGCCGGTCTGCCGGGGGCAGGGACCTAAAGAGGGGGCCCAGCGGCTCGGCCGGGCGCTTAGCTGACCAGCGGGAAGCGGTCAAGGGAAGAGTGGGTTGGGGCCGGTGTCAAAAGCTAGAGGTGGTCCAGTGGGGAAGGCCCTGGGGCCCGGTGAAGGTGGACCAGGGTCGCCAGTGGCCACAAAGCCCCGAATGCCTGAGCTCCGGGCTGGACGCCAGCAAGAGGTTCCCTTGTCCTCAGGGTAGGGCGTTCCGGCGAATGGGGCAGAAAGCTGGCCGCAGGGGCCCAGCCAGCGGGCCAGTTAGACCCTCCGGAGGGGCCGGGGCGGTGCCCCCGAAGCGCAAAGTGATTTTCTCGAACTTGACACAGCTCTCTCCCCGTTGTCAAAGGCTAACCCTAACCCTAAAACTAAGCCTATCCCTCAACCAAACCCTCACCAGTGGCTAATGCCCTGGGGCCCTGTGAAAACTGGACGAGGGTCTCAAGTGGCCACAAAAGACTCTCCTGCCTGAGCTTCAGACTGGATGCCAGCAAGAGGGACCCTTGTCCTCAGGGCAGGGCGTTCCCGGCGAATGGGGCAGAAAGCAGGCCCCCGGGGCCCGGCCACCAGACCAGTAAGAACCTCTGGAGGGGCCGGGGAGGTGCCCCCACAGTGGAAAGTGATTTTTGTCGGACTTGGCACAGCTCTCTCCCGGTTGTCAAAGCCCACAGGCAGGGCTGTGGGCGTCCCAGGACACTCTGCTGTGAGCTGCCCTTTGGTGTGAGCCATGGGGACCGGGGGGGTGGGGGGGAGGAGGGCCGGCCCCGAGGCTCACGGAGGCCCGTGGGTGTCCTGAAGGGAGGGCTGGCTGGTCTGCCCACGCTTGGGGACCTGGGAGGCACCCTGTGAGCAGAGGGCTATGTGCCTTTACATCCCAGTGGTGGGGCTATTCCTCTGTGTTTGGGAGCAGGGCAGACTGGCTGGTGCTGCTCGCTCATTGGTCGAATGGAACAGGGGCGTGGTTTCCGGACCCAGGAGGCGGGCCCAGGCCCACAGCTGAGCCTGGTCAAGTCAAGGAGGGGGCGTGGTCAGGTGAGCAGCTGGAGGCGGTCACGGGATCACGGGGGCGGGGCCAGGTGAACAGCCTGAAGTGGTGAGGTAAGCAGGAGAGAGGGTCGCGGGCAGGGACACGGGTGAGCGGCAGGCCGGTCTGCCGGCGGCAGGGACCTAAAGAGGGGGCCCAGCGGCTCGGCCGGGCACTTAGCTGACCGGCGTGAAGCGGTCAAGGGAAGAGTGGGTTGGGGCCGGTGTCAAAAGCTGGAGGTGGTCCAGTGGGGAAGGCCCTGGGGCCCGGTGAAGGTGGACCAGGGTCGCCAGTGGCCACAAAGCTCCGAATGCCTGAGCTCCAGGCTGGACGCCAGCAAGAGGTTCCCTTGTCCTCAGGGTAGGGCGTTCGGGCGAATGGGGCAGAAAGCTGGCCTCAGGGGCCCGGCCAGCGGGCCAGTTAGACCCTCCGGAGGGGCTGGGGCGGTGCCCCCGAAGCGCAAAGTGATTTTCTCGAACTTGACACAGCTCTCTCCCCGTTGTCAAAGGCTAACCCTAACCCTAAAACTAAGCCTATCCCTCAACCAAACCCTCACCAGCTGCTAACGCCCTGGGGCCCTGTGAAAACTGGACGAGGTTTTCAAGTGGCCACAAAAGTCGCTCCTGCCTGAGCTTCAGACTGGATGCCAGCAAGAGGGACCCTTGTCCTCAGGGCAGGGCGTTCCCGGCGAATGGGGCAGAAAGCAGGCCCCGGGTCCCGGCCACCAGACCAACAAGAACCTCTGGAGGTCCCGGGGAGGTGCCCCCAGAGTGGAAAGTGATTTTTGTCGGACTTGGCACAGCTCTCTCCCGGTTGTCAAAGCCCACAGGCAGGGCTGTGGGCATCCCAGGACACTCTGCTCTGAGCTGCCTTTTGGTGGGAGCGATGGGGGCCGGGGGGGGGGGTTAGAGGGCCGGACCAGGGGCTCATGGAGGCCCGTGGGTGTCCTGAAGGGAGGGCTGGCTGGTCTGCCCACGCTTGGGGACCTGGGAGGCACCCTGTGAGCAGAGGGCTATGCGCCTTTACATCCCAGTGGTGGGGCTATTCCTCTGTGTTTGGGAGCAGGGCAGACTGGCTGGTGCTGCTCGCTCATTGGTCGAATGGACCAGGGGCGGGGTTTCCGGTCAAGGAGGCGGACCCAGGCCCACAGCTGAGCCCGGTCAAGTCAAGGAGGGGGCGGGGCCAGGTGAGCAGCTGGAGGTGGTCACGGGATCACGGGGGCGGGGCCAGGTGAACAGCCTGAAGTGGTGAGGTAAGCAGGAGAGAGGGTCGCGGGCAGGGACACGGGTGAACGGCAGGCAGGTCTGCCGGCGGCAGGGACCTAAAGAGGGGGCCCGGCGGGTCGGCTGGGCGCTTAGCTGACCTGCGGGAAGCGGTCAAGGGAAGAGTGGGTTGGGGCCGGTGTCAAAAGCTGGAGGTGGTCCAGTGGGGAGGGCCCAGGGGCCCGGTGAATGTGGACCAGGGTCGCCAGTGGGCACAAAGCCCCGAATGCCTGAGCTCCAGACTGGACGCCAGCAAGAGGTTCCCTTGTCCTCAGGGTAGGGCGTTCCGGCGAATGGGGCAGAAAGCTGGCCGCAGGGGCCCGGCCAGCGGGCCAGTTAGACCCTCCGGAGGGGCCGGGGCGGTGCCCCCGAAGCGCAAAGTGATTTTCTCGAACTTGACACAGCTCTCTCCCCGTTGTCAAAGGCTAACCCTAACCCTAAAACTAAGCCTATCCCTCAACCAAACCCTCACCAGTGGCTAACGCCCTGGGGCCCTGTGAAAACTGGACGAGGGTCTCAAGTGGCCACAAAAGCCTCTCCTGCCTGAGCTTCAGACTGGATGCCAGCAAGAGGGACCCTTGTCCTCAGGGCAGGGCGTTCCCGGCGAATGGGGCAGAAAGCAGGCACCCGGGGCCCGGCCACCAGACCAGAAAGAACCTCTGGAGGGGCCAGGGAGGTGCCCCCAGAGTGGAAAGTGATTTTTGTCGGACTTGGCACAGCTCTCTCCCGGTTGTCAAAGCCCACAGGCAGGGCTGTGGGCGTCCCAGGACACTCTGCTGTGAGCTGCCCTTTGGTGTGAGCCATGGGGACCGGGGGGGTGGGGGGGAGGAGGGCCGGCCCAGAGGCTCACGGAGGCCCGTGGGTGTCCTGAAGGGAGGGCTGGCTGGTCTGCCCACGCTTGGGGACCTGGGAGGCACCCTGTGAGCAGAGGGCTATGTGCCTTTACATCCCAGTGGTGGGGCTATTCCTCTGTGTTTGGGAGCAGGGCAGACTGGCTGGTGCTGCTCGCTCATTGGTCGAATGGAACAGGGGCGTGGTTTCCGGACCCAGGAGGCGGGCCCAGGCCCACAGCTGAGCCTGGTCAAGTCAAGGTGGGGGCGTGGTCAGGTGAGCAGCTGGAGGCGGTCACGGGATCACGGGGGCGGGGCCAGGTGAACAGCCTGAAGTGGTGAGGTAAGCAGGAGAGAGGGTCGCGGGCAGGGACACGGGTGAGCGGCAGGCCGGTCTGCCGGCGGCAGGGACCTAAAGAGGGGGCCCGGCGGCTCGGCCGGGCGCTTAGCTGACCGGCGGGAAGCGGTCAAGGGAAGAGTGGGTTGGGGCCGGTGTCAAAAGCTGGAGGTGGTCCAGTGGGGAAGGCCCTGGGGCCCGGTGAAGGTGGACCAGGGTCGCCAGTGGCCACAAAGCTCCGAATGCCTGAGCTCCAGGCTGGACGCCAGCAAGAGGTTCCCTTGTCCTCAGGGTAGGGCGTTCCGGCGAATGGGGCAGAAAGCTGGCCTCAGGGGCCCGGCCAGCGGGCCAGTTAGACCCTCCGGAGGGGCTGGGGCGGTGCCCCCGAAGCGCAAAGTGATTTTCTCGAACTTGACACAGCTCTCTCCCCGTTGTCAAAGGCTAACCCTAACCCTAAAACTAAGCCTATCCCTCAACCAAACCCTCACCAGCTGCTAACGCCCTGGGGCCCTGTGAAAACTGGACGAGGTTTTCAAGTGGCCACAAAAGCCGCTCCTGCCTGAGCTTCAGACTGGATGCCAGCAAGAGGGACCCTTGTCCTCAGGGCAGGGCGTTCCCGGCGAATGGGGCAGAAAGCAGGCCCCGGGTCCTGGCCACCAGACCAGCAAGAACCTCTGGAGGGGCCGGGGAGGTGCCCCCAGAGTGGAAAGTGATTTTTGTCGGACTTGGCACAGCTCTCTCCCGGTTGTCAAAGCCCACAGGCAGGGCTGTGGGCATCCCAGGACACTCTGCTCTGAGCTGCCTTTTGGTGGGAGCAATGGGGGCCGGGGGGGGGGGGGTTAGAGGGCCGGACCAGGGGCTCATGGAGGCCCGTGGGTGTCCTGAAGGGAGGGCTGGCTGGTCTGCCCACGCTTGGGGACCTGGGAGGCACCCTGTGAGCAGAGGGCTATGCGCCTTTACATCCCAGTGGTGGGGCTATTCCTCTGTGTTTGGGAGCAGGGCCGACTGGTTGGTGCTGCTCGCTCATTGGTCGAATGGACCAGGGGCGGGGTTTCCGGTCAAGGAGGCGGACCCAGGCCCACAGCTGAGCCCGGTCAAGTCAAGGAGGGGGCGGGGCCAGGTGAGCAGCTGGAGGTGGTCAGGGGATCACGGGGGCGGGGCCAGGGCCAGGTGAACAGCCTGAAGTGGTGAGGTAAGCAGGAGAGAGGGTAGCGGGCAGGGACACGGGTGAGCAGCAGGCCGGTCTGCCGGCGGCAGGGACCTAAAGAGGGGGCCCGGCGGCTCGGCCGGGCGCTTAGCTGACCTGCGGGAAGCTGTCAAGGGAAGAGTGGGTTGGGGCCGGTGTCAAAAGCTGGAGGTGGTCCAGTGGGGAGGGCCCAGGGGCCCGGTGAATGTGGAACAGGGTCGCCAGTGGCCACAAAGCCCCGAATGCCTGAGCTCCAGACTGGACGCCAGCAAGAGGTTCCCTTGTCCTCAGGGTAGGGCGTTCCGGCGAATTGGGCAGAAAACTGACCGCAGGGGCCCGGCCAGCGGGCCAGTTAGACCCTCCGGAGGGGCCGAGGCGGTGCCCCCGAAGCGCAAAGTGATTTTCTCGAACTTGACACAGCTCTCTCCCCGTTGTCAAAGGCTAACCCTAACCCTAAAACTAAGCCTATCCCTCAACCAAACCCTCACCAGCGGCTAACGCCCTGGGGCCCTGTGAAAACTGGACGAGGGTCTCAAGTGGCCACAAAAGCCTCTCCTGCCTGAGCTTCAGACTGGATGCCAGCAAGAGGGACCCTTGTGCTCAGGGCAGGGTGTTCCCGGCGAATGGGGCAGAAAGCAGGCCCCCGGGGCCCGGCCACCAGACCAGTAAGAACCTCTGGAGGGACCGGGGAGGTGCCCCCAGAGTGGAAAGTGATTTTTGTCGGACTTGGCACAGCTCTCTCCCGGTTGTCAAAGCCCACAGGCAGGGCTGTGGGGGTCCCAGGACACTCTGCTGTGAGCTGCCCTTTGGTGTGAGCCATGGGGACCGGGGGGGTGGGGGGGAGGAGGGCCGGCCCCGAGGCTCACGGAGGCCCGTGGGTGTCCTGAAGGGAGGGCTGGCTGGTCTGCCCAGGCTTGGGGACCTGGGAGGCACCCTGTGAGCAGAGTGCTATGTGCCTTTACATCCCAGTGGTGGGGCTATTCCTCTGTGTTTGGGAGCAGGGCAGACTGGCTGGTGCTGCTCGCTCATTGGTCGAATGGAACAGGGGCGTGGTTTCCGGAACCAGAAGGCGGGCCCAGGCCCACAGCTGAGCCGGGTCAAGTCAAGGAGGGGGCGTGGTCAGGTGAGCAGCTGGAGGCGGTCACGGGATCACGGGGGCGGGGCCAGGTGAACAGCCTGAAGTGGTGAGGTAAGCAGGAGAGAGGGTCGCGGGCAGGGACACGGGTGAGCGGCAGGCCGGTCTGCCGGCGGCAGGGACCTAAAGAGGGGGCCCGGCGGGTCGGCTGGGCGCTTAGCTGACCAGCGTGAAGCGGTCAAGGGAAGAGTGGGTTGGGGCCGGTGTCAAAAGCTGGAGGTGGTCCAGTGGGGAAGGCCCTGGGGCCCGGTGAAGGTGGACCAGGGTCGCAAGTGGCCACAAAGCCCCGAATGCCTGAGCTCCAGACTGGATGCCAGCAAGAGGTTCCCTTGTCCTCAGGGTAGGGCGTTCCGGCGAATGGGGCAGAAAGCTGGCCGCAGGGGCCCGGCCAGCGGGCCAGTAAGACCCTCTGGAGGGGCCGGGGCGGTGCCCCCGAAGCGCAAAGTGATTTTCTCGAACTTGACACAGCTCTCTCCCCGTTGTCAAAGGCTAACCCTAACCCTAAAACTAAGCCTATCCCTCAACCAAACCCTCACCAGTGGCTAACGCCCTGGGGCCCTGTGAAAACTGGACGAGGGTCTCAAGTGGCCACAAAAGCCTCTCCTGCCTGAGCTTCAGACTGGATGCCAGCAAGAGGGACCCTTGTCCTCAGGGCAGGGCGTTCCCGGCGAATGGGGCAGAAAGCAGGCACCCGGGGCCCGGCCACCAGACCAGTAAGAACCTCTGGAGGGGCCGGGGAGGTGCCCCCAGAGTGGAAAGTGATTTTTGTCGGACTTGGCACAGCTCTCTCCCGGTTGTCAAAGCCCATAGGCAGGGCTGTGGGCGTCCCAGGACACTCTGCCGTGAGCTGCCCTTTGGTGTGAGCCATGGGGACCGGGGGGGTGGGGGGGAGGAGGGCCGGCCCCGAGGCTCACGGAGGCCCGTGGGTGTCCTGAAGGGAGGGCTGGCTGGTCTGCCCACGCTTGGGGACCTGGGAGGCACCCTGTGAGCAGAGGGCTATGTGCCTTTACATCCCAGTGGTGGGGCTATTCCTCTGTGTTTGGGAGCAGGGCAGACTGGCTGGTGCTGCTCGCTCATTGGTCGAATGGAACAGGGGCGTGGTTTCCGGAACCAGGAGGCGGGCCCAGGCCCACAGCTGAGCCGGGTCAAGTCAAGGAGGGGGTGTGGCCAGGTGAGCAGCTGGAGGCGGTCACGGGATCACGGGGGCGGGGCCAGGTGAACAGCCTGAAGTGGTGAGGTAAGCAGGAGAGAGGGTCGCGGGCAGGGACACGGGTGACCGGCAGGCCTGTCTGTCGGCGGCAGGGACCTAAAGAGGGGGCCCGGCGGCTCGGCCCGGCGCTTAGCTGACCTGCGGGAAGCGGTCAAGGGAAGAGTGGGTTGGGGCCGGTGTCAAAAGCTGGAGGTGGTCCAGTGGGGAAGGCCCTGGGGCCCGGTGAATGTGGACCAGGGTCGCCAGTGGCCACAAAGCCCCGAATGCCTGAGCTCCAGACTGGACGCCAGCAAGAGGTTCCCTTGTCCTCAGGGTATGGCGTTCCCGGCGAATGGGGCAGAAAGCTGGCCGCAGGGGCCCGGCCAGCGGGCCAGTTAGACCCTCCGGAGGGGCCGGGGCGGTGCCCCCGAAGCGCAAAGTGATTTTCCCGAACTTGACACAGCTCCCTCCCCGTTGTCAAAGGCTAACCCGAACCCTAAAACTAAGCCTATCCCTCAACCAAACCCTCACCAGTGGCTAACGCCCTGGGGCCCTGTGAAAACTGGACGAGGGTCTCAAGTGGCCACAAAAGCCTCTCCTGCCTGAGCTTCAGACTGGATGCCAGCAAGAGGGACCCTTGTCCTCAGGGCAGGGCGTTCCCGGCGAATGGGGCAGAAAGCAGGCCCCGGGTCCCTGCCACCAGACCAGTAAGAACCTCTTGAGGGGCCGGGGAGGTGCCCCCAGAGTGGAAAGTGATTTTTGTCGGACTTGGCACAGCTCTCTCCCGGTTGTCAAAGCCCATAGGCAGGGCTCTGGGCGTCCCAGGACACTCTGCTCTGAGCTGCCCTTTGGTGGGAGCGATGGGGGCCGCGGGGGGGGGGTTAGAGGGCCGGCCCAGGGGCTCATGGAGGCCCGTGGGTGTCCTGAAGGGAGGGCTGGCTGGTCTGCCCACGCTTGGGGACCTGGGAGGCACCCTGTGAGCAGAGGGCTATGTGCCTTTACATCCCAGTGGTGGGGCTATTCCTCTGTGTTTGGGAGCAGGGCAGACTGGCTGGTGCTGCTCGCTCATTGGTCGAATGGACCAGGGGCGGGGTTTCCGGAACAAGGAGGCGGACCCAGGCCCACAGCTGAGCCGGGTCAAGTCAAGGAGGGGGCGTGGCCAGGTGAGCAGCTTGAGGCGGTCACGGGATCACGGGGGCGGGGCCAGGTGAACAGCCTGAAGTGGTGAGGTAAGCAGGAGAGAGGGTCACAGGCAGGGACACGGGTGACCGGCAGGCCGGTCTGCCGGCGGCAGGGACCTAAAGAGGGGGCCCGGCGGCTCGGGCGGGCGCTTAGCTGACCGGCGGGAAGCGGTCAAGGGAAGAGTGGGTTGGGGCCGGTGTCAAAAGCTGGAGGTGGTCCAGTGGGGAGGGCCCAGGGGCCCGGTGAATGTGGACCAGGGTCGCCAGTGGGCACAAAGCCCCGAATGCCTGAGCTCCAGACTGGACGCCAGCAAGAGGTTCCCTTGTCCTCAGGGTAGGGCGTTCCGGCGAATGGGGCAGAAAGCTGGCCGCAGGGGCCCGGCCAGCGGGCCAGTTAGACCCTCCGGAGGGGCCGGGGCGGTGCCCCCGAAGCGCAAAGTGATTTTCTCGAACTTGACACAGCTCTCTCCCCGTTGTCAAAGGCTAACCCTAACCCTAAAACTAAGCCTATCCCTCAACCAAACCCTCACCAGTGGCTAACGCCCTGGGGCCCTGTGAAAACTGGACGAGGGTCTCAAGTGGCCACAAAAGCCTCTCCTGCCTGAGCTTCAGACTGGATGCCAGCAAGAGGGACCCTTGTCCTCAGGGCAGGGCGTTCCCGGCGAATGGGGCAGAAAGCAGGCACCCGGGGCCCGGCCACCAGACCAGAAAGAACCTCTGGAGGGGCCAGGGAGGTGCCCCCAGAGTGGAAAGTGATTTTTGTCGGACTTGGCACAGCTCTCTCCCGGTTGTCAAAGCCCACAGGCAGGGCTGTGGGCGTCCCAGGACACTCTGCTGTGAGCTGCCCTTTGGTGTGAGCCATGGGGACCGGGGGGGTGGGGGGGAGGAGGGCCGGCCCAGAGGCTCACGGAGGCCCGTGGGTGTCCTGAAGGGAGGGCTGGCTGGTCTGCCCACGCTTGGGGACCTGGGAGGCACCCTGTGAGCAGAGGGCTATGTGCCTTTACATCCCAGTGGTGGGGCTATTCCTCTGTGTTTGGGAGCAGGGCAGACTGGCTGGTGCTGCTCGCTCATTGGTCGAATGGAACAGGGGCGTGGTTTCCGGACCCAGGAGGCGGGCCCAGGCCCACAGCTGAGCCTGGTCAAGTCAAGGTGGGGGCGTGGTCAGGTGAGCAGCTGGAGGCGGTCACGGGATCACGGGGGCGGGGCCAGGTGAACAGCCTGAAGTGGTGAGGTAAGCAGGAGAGAGGGTCGCGGGCAGGGACACGGGTGAGCGGCAGGCCGGTCTGCCGGCGGCAGGGACCTAAAGAGGGGGCCCGGCGGCTCGGCCGGGCGCTTAGCTGACCGGCGGGAAGCGGTCAAGGGAAGAGTGGGTTGGGGCCGGTGTCAAAAGCTGGAGGTGGTCCAGTGGGGAAGGCCCTGGGGCCCGGTGAAGGTGGACCAGGGTCGCCAGAGGCCACAAAGCTCCGAATGCCTGAGCTCCAGGCTGGACGCCAGCAAGAGGTTCCCTTGTCCTCAGGGTAGGGCGTTCCGGCGAATGGGGCAGAAAGCTGGCCTCAGGGGCCCGGCCAGCGGGCCAGTTAGACCCTCCGGAGGGGCTGGGGCGGTGCCCCCGAAGCGCAAAGTGATTTTCTCGAACTTGACACAGCTCTCTCCCCGTTGTCAAAGGCTAACCCTAACCCTAAAACTAAGCCTATCCCTCAACCAAACCCTCACCAGCTGCTAACGCCCTGGGGCCCTGTGAAAACTGGACGAGGTTTTCAAGTGGCCACAAAAGCCGCTCCTGCCTGAGCTTCAGACTGGATGCCAGCAAGAGGGACCCTTGTCCTCAGGGCAGGGCGTTCCCGGCGAATGGGGCAGAAAGCAGGCCCCGGGTCCTGGCCACCAGACCAGCAAGAACCTCTGGAGGGGCCGGGGAGGTGCCCCCAGAGTGGAAAGTGATTTTTGTCGGACTTGGCACAGCTCTCTCCCGGTTGTCAAAGCCCACAGGCAGGGCTGTGGGCATCCCAGGACACTCTGCTCTGAGCTGCCTTTTGGTGGGAGCAATGGGGGCCGGGGGGGGGGGGGTTAGAGGGCCGGACCAGGGGCTCATGGAGGCCCGTGGGTGTCCTGAAGGGAGGGCTGGCTGGTCTGCCCACGCTTGGGGACCTGGGAG